>NC_058521.1:320129455-320440818 GCF_904849725.1 Hordeum vulgare subsp. vulgare
AGCCGATTTACCATGATGGCATGTTCATAGCAATAAAACTATATACTATAGTAAATTTCATGGTATGAAACTTAACAGGGTGACAAAGGGAAACAAATACTACAATTCACTCCCACTAACCACGAACTAATAATACACAGAATCAATCATAACATCCTCTAGACATGGCATGTTGATATAAGCAGATTCTCAGACTTAGTCAAATTTCACATGGTGAATTCACAGCACTTTACATCAACCTGGCATGTTTGACAGGAAGAAGAGATAAGATTTTCGACCTAGTTTGCAAAGTAATGGCACCATCTGACACATCACAACATGCTCTTTAATTCACGCCAGTTTACCAGCACAAAGAACTTGTATTTGATTGGCAATCATCATGGCAATACAACTACTTGAAACAGTTTTCAGAATTAGTCATATTTCAACATACCCAAATAGCAATATTGAGATGGCATGTTTGCAGCAAGAAAGCCACAAATATACAAAGTTTTCATGGCAAATAAAATACCAGGGCCTAGTATCCCCAAAACACTACAACTTTTATGTTGACAAGTTTGACAAAGGGTGTGAGGATTGCTCCACACAAAAATGACAATTAGGCACCATGGTTAAAATTAGCATGCACATCAACTTGTTGAAAAGACAAAACTATAGCCACCATTGGATTTCTTGGATTTTCTACCCCAAATTTATATATCATAAGCATAGGTTACAGTAGGAAAATTAACCACAATTTACAAATGAAAATTCCAACATTAAGTTATAACATAATATATGTCAGATTTGGCATGTGCGCAAAATGGACTTGCCAGATTAGGAAAGACCCGAAATGCAATGTTGCCAAATCAAGAAATATCACATTCTACCAGCAGAATAAAAAAATAAAAAAAATAAAAGGCACAGAGCCCACTTGCGAGTGGCACTATGCCCCTCGGTGGGTGACGGGAGGGTCCACGTGTTCGCTCACAATAGGAGGAAAAGGGGGGGCTAATGGTGTGCCCAGGCAGGGTCGGACCCGATTCTCCCCAGTCAATGCAAGGGGGCCAAGCCACTTGGATAGGCGGGGACCATTGACCAAAGGGGGTTGCCACACCCTTTGACCATCAAAAGGTTGTCCCTTTCCTGTGCCTTGCGACAAAGAGCCAAGCAACGGCGTCGGCAAGGCCTTCGGCGACCATGGGGGCGTATGAACAGCTTCGGGGGCATGAAATGTTGCTGGGGTCCATTTTTTGACCTAGCTGGGATCGACTACATGGGAGCGAACTTCGGGGCGGCGGCTTGTGGAGCTCGCTCATAGCGGCCATGGTACAGGAGCTGCTGATAGTGGGAACGAGCCTACCGTGCGCGGATCGGGATGAAAGAAAAGGGGTGAGGAGTGGAGCGTCACTGTGGGTTGCTCACATGCGATGATCGGCTTGCACATGCAACGAAGCCGAAGGAAGGGCCATTCGTCGGGGAGGTTTCTACCGCGAAGGAGAAGATGACGCAGGGGAAGGAGTGCTCGGCCTTAGAGATCCTACTCGGGGAGGAGACCAAGACGGAACCGCCCGACATTGCGTCATGCCTTGGGAAAAAGGGGAGGTCGCGCTGTGGATCACCCCGAGCACGAGCTCGAGCTAGCTTGGGCCATGGCGTCGGTAGCTTGGAGAAGCACTTACCGGAAGCGGACGGGATGAAGAACGGGAAATGGAAGGAGGAGGACGTCGAGGGTTCTCGAGCATGCTTTATAGGGGCTACGGGTTCTCTCTCGGTCGTCAAATCGACGGAGCCGGTACATGGACGTTGTAGATGACCTGCCATACAAATGATGAAGAAAGGGTCGTGTTGGTGGGCTCCGGGAGAAGCTAGGCTGCAGCTCTGCATTGCCTGCTAGGTTGCCAAGGAGGGAGAAGCATAGGTAAGGTATCTCTCTCTCCTAGGAAAATCCCTCCATCTTTTATTTAAAATAGAAAATTTCAAAACCTCTCACAAAAAATAGAGAAAGGTTTTGGGCAAAAGAAAAATATGTTTTTAGCTCAAAAAAATAAGACATATTTAACAAAACTTGTTGGATATTTCTAGAGACAAAAAATTAAATGCCTTTTTATTCCCATTGGAAACTATTTTTGCAGGTTTATAAATAGCGTAAAAAACCGAACACACGTGCGGCTTATTTCTAAATTACCAACAGGATTATTATAGATTTAGCAACATTTTTAAGAAGGTGTTGAGCAAAACATATTTCACCAAAACACAATACTTGAATTAAAGAAGGTGGCGTTTTTTCAAAGCATTTGAAGGAGGGGTTTTACTCATGAATCAATACTCTTGCAAGCACCTCACCACACCACACTTCATACCAACCACACAAGAAACACATCACCACGCCACACTTCATTCCATCCACACTAGACACAGGGAGACATAAAAAATATAAGGCACGGCATGATGATATGATGCTATGATGCATGAGAAGGTAAGATGCAAGTGAAAGCGATGAAGCAACTTTATTATCTCAAACCACATGAGGCACAACATGGAAGGTTCACTCAAGGAAATATGACAAAGTTTTGGAAAGTGCACTTGGGTTGTCACAACACCCCACGTAGCTTTAGTGGAACTTTCATACAATTATAGCTCTAGTGCATCATTTGCACGGCAATCCCTACTTCGTATGTCAATATCTATCAATAGGTATCTCATAACCCTTTGGTACGCCTAGTTAAGACGAGACTGTCTTCTCCACTTTTCAACCCCTTTGAGACCTACCACCTTACTCTATTCCACCTATATGTTATGTCCAATGGTTAAAGCTCATGTGTTACGTGAAGAATAAAAATTTGATGCATATTTAAAAGGTATGATCTAATTGCCTGACTTGGGCACCGTAGTGCTTGACATTTGTAGTTATGTGGTGAAGATGGAGCCATGCCTTGCTAATATAATAAAGATGGATAGAGTTGAAACAATATTTGAAGATCATACACTTCGAAAAAAATAATTGTTTTTGTTGCTTATACTTACAAATATAGTTGTGTTAATATTTGTTAATTCATCATTTCCCAATGAGCATACATGCATAAGAATACATATTGGATAGCATGTCACATCAAAAATTCTATTTATATCATTTACCTACTTGAGGACGGGCAGGAATTAAGCTTGGGGTTGCTTGATACGTCTCCAATGTATCTATAATTTCTTTTTGTTTCATGCTATTATGTTATCATTTTAGAACATTTTTATGAACTTATCTACCAATTTATAATAACTTTGAGCACTAACCTATTGACCTGGTGCCTAGTGCCACTTGGTGTTTTCTGCATGTTTTTCTACTTTTCAGGTTCCACGGCCAAACGAAGCCCAATAAACCTAAAAATGTTTGTGATTTTTTCCTGGACCAAAACAAGAAAGTCAGAGGGCGCATGAGGCCCACACAAGCCAATAGGGCACGGCCGGGGGGGCACCCTTATGGCTTGTGGCTACCTCGTGGCTCTCCCGACCCTGTTCTCTGGCCTATGAAATCTTATATACCCTAAAACCTTTAGGGGAGGTCCCGAAACAATTTTTTCGCCAACACAAGTCTCTGTTCCGAAGGGGGGTCATCTAGAGCTCCATTCCAGTACTTCGTCAGAGGGGGGTCAATCTTGGAGGGCTTCTTCATCAACCTTGATGCCCTCATGATGATGTGTGTGTAGTTCACCACAAACCTACGGGTTCATAGAAGTACCTAGATGGCAATTTTTCTCTCTTTGATCTTCAATACAATGATCATCGCATCTTCGCTTTGATCCATATGATGTAACTCTTTTGTATGGTGCGTTTGTTGGGATCCAATGAATTGTTGGGTTATTTTCAGATTATTCATGATACATTTTTGAGTCTCATATGATATATAATACGATTCTTATGTGCATGATTATGATAGCTTCATAATTCTCTCTGATCTATTGAAATAGTTTGGCAAACTAGATTGATATTTCTTCGGTGAGAGAGATGCGTTGTAGTAGGTTCAACCTGGTGAGTTTCTATAACCCAATTATAGAAGGGGACAAGTTGAGTCTTTGTGTTGCTGCTACTAAGGGTAAAATTATGGGCTTTAATCATATTGGTTGAGTTTACTTTGTCTACATCATGTCATCTTACTCCAGACATTACTTTGTTTGTCATGAACTTAATACATAGTGAGGCAAGCATAGTAGCGCTCTTGAAGTGAAGTACTAGTAATAGGTGCAGGCACGATTTGACCTATTTGATTATGGATGTGATGCCTATATTTACATGATCATTACCATGAAATCGCATAACTATCTACTCATCTATCAATTGCCCAATAGTAATTTGTTTACCCACTCTGTGCTATTTTCATGAGTGATGCCATTAAGAAAGCTATGCCCCCGGGGTCTATTCACAACATATTGCTAAAACCTTCAATACCTTGTCGTCATTTATTTGATTTTATTTTATTTTGCATTTTACAACTATATACACACCTCTTTCGCTTGCAAATAACAAGACCAAGGGGATTGACAACGCTCTTGCCCGCATTGGGTGCAAGGTGTTTGTTCTTTTGTGTGTAGCCGCTGACGACGGTTGTGGTTGATATTCCTATTGGTTCAATAAACCTTGGTTTCATAAATAAGGGAAATACTTACCCAATATTTTTGCAATAAGACGTTCCGCTTCATGGAAAACCCAACGCACATCACGAGTATCATGCGTCATCCGCGGTCTCCTTGTTCGTGTCTGGAATATCCTCAAAGAGGACCATAGGGACCTCACGTTGCTTCTTAGAAGCAATGGCAGCTTTAAATCCCTCGGCATCTTCGAACGCTGCTCTTTTCTTTGTATGGGAGGAGTCACTCACCTCCTCCTCATCTTCATCTTCTTCTCCTTCCAGGTTAGAGGGAGTTAGTGTCTCTTTCGACCGAAGACCCTCCCGGATCTTCTTCATCCCCTTCTTCGGTTCCTCCTTATCCCTTGGAACGATGTACGGCTTCTCGGTCAACATGGTCGCCAGCAGTGGGGTAATTTTGTCTTTGAGCAAGGGTGCCGGACAGTTAATCTGGTCGGACTTTTTCACCCAGATCTGCAAGCATGAGGGAAAGGACTAAATAAGCACCTTGTCAAAGAAAGGAAGGTATGGATAATAAATAGTATGGTAAAACCTTACCGGCCGTGAAAGATTGAGGATCAAAAGGCCCTCATCTTACTCCTTAGCGGCCAAATATTTTCTGGCATAAAAAGTGCCTTCCCCAGCTTTTCGCGAGTAGTGCGAAAAATATTCCGCACATGGCCCGCCATACTATTCGGATTCTCTGGACTGAAGTCCCACATCGGGATGGGCCGGTTGTGGCACGGGAGAAGGCCGCGATGCAACATCACATGGATAGTATTGGTGAGCTAGATTTCCTCTGGTAGATCGGATATCTTATTCGTGAGCGCCTTCACCTTCACTGCCTCCCCCCAATCTAGAGCCTTTTCCATCCAGGACACGAGACAGGTGCGAGGGCCAGATCTAAATGCGGGACGGGCTGCCTTGCCTGCGTTGCATGGCTCTATGATATAGAACCACTCCTTCTTCCATGAATTAATGGTGTCGATGGATGTGCCCTTCGGCCATTTGGCCCCGCTGAGCTTGATGATCATCGACCCTCCACAGTCCGCCTGGTCGCTATTGATGACCTTCGGTTCGACATTGATAACCTTCAGCCACAGGCCGAAGTGGGGTCGAACCCGTAGGAACACCTCACAAACAGTAATGAAGGCTGAGAGATGGGTGATGGAGTTTGGAGGGAGGTCATGGAAGTCAAGCCCATAGTGGAACATGACTCCTCGAACAAACCGATGGAGGGGAAACTTAAGCTCTAAATGAAATGAGGAACAAAAACTACGTTTTCCCGATCTTTAGGTGTGGGATGACCTGGTCCTTCTCCGGAGCACGGTGGGCTACGTTCTTCGCAAGATAGCCGCAGCTCTTGATCTCCAGAATGTCCTTCTTAGTGACCTCCCACTTTCCCTTTGAACCGGCGCTTGCCATTGCCATACTAGTGAAGGGATATGAATAGCTAGGAGGACAAGGGGAGCCGGGACACTGGAGCTTTGGGAGCATGGAATGGTGATGGTGTGCAAGATATGGGGTGCTTGAGGAGGCTGAGGTGATGGTTTTTACCTTTTATGGCTAACCAGAATACTGAAGGCCCCGCCACTACACCGTGAACTCCACCACTTCCCAATAAAATCGTGATTATGGGCGTGTGGGATAACCCAAACCATAAACCATATCCCTGAAAAAAGGGGAATGATCTCCATGATGGAATGTATCGGTAAAATTTGTATATATACATCTTTGTCTCTGCATTTGAAGGAGGGGAAGTCATCGGCAGTCGAGCTATCATCGGTTTAAAGGAAGAGAGAACTCGCATCGCAAGCCAGAGTCCCTGTGATGTAAGCAAAGGGAGATTTTGGCATTGGAGGCAGGTTCGGGGGCTACAGAGGGAGTCCGGGATTATGGGGTCCTTGGGTCGTCTACTTGTTCTCATGGGCTACACTCCTGGCCATGTTTGATCGTTGGTCGAAGTATTGGATTCGAGATGGACTCCTCTGACGACTCAGCGTGCAATCCAAGGCGATGTAGTACTCAACATATTCCTTCTTTGTTGTTACCGACCTTGTGTAACTCTAGTACCACTAGCATTTATATAAACCAGGGGGTCATAGTTCGTGGGACACATTAAGCTCATTACAATTAGGATTTAGACCACAACATCCAATCTCACAGTAGATCAACTCTCTACTCTGTACTATTCCATCAATAACAACAAGAGGAGGGCGTAGGATTTTACCTCCATCAAGGGGGCCCTAACCTTGGTAAAACACCATCTTGATCGTCTCTTGTTACCCATTGACCCTAGATCCATAGGTAGGATCCCCTACTCGAGATCGGCCAATTTTAACACCGACAAGGGGGGAGAGGGAAGGGAGGAGAACAGGCATGGGGCAGCGAACGGCACGGGCGGAGAAGAGGCACGGCGGTGGGGTTCCTCCGGTGAGGTTATGCAGGGCAACGACATGCTCTGATGATCGATGGTGTGAGGCGGCATTGTCCGGATGATCCGAGCGGGTAGCGCAACTCAGGGGTGTGGGCACGGACTATCCAGCGCGGACCTATGGTAGCACCTCGGTCCCAGGCGTGCCTCCCATGGGCCTGCAAGGCTGTGGTGGTTGGGGCTGCACCAGGGGAGACATTGCGTGTGGGCGGCAATGGAGCGGCTCAGGTGCTAGCCGTTGGTTGTACATGTACAGGTTGGCCACGGGGTTGGAAAATGAAATATGGGACTCCAATCTCACATTTGAAGGCCAGGTTTGGCTAGGTTCTAGGGTTTTGGGATTGGGAGGAGGTGGAGCAAGAAGGTAAGGTTTTTGAGGGGTCGCTGCAAATTTGGCAAGGGGGAAACCCTAATGGAGTGAGAGTGGTCTCTCCATGGATAGTCTTAATATAGGGAATGGACAATGGTGGGATGGACAACTTCCGTCTGATCGTGATCCCACGGCCACGGGTGGAGGGGCAGGCTAGATGGGCTAGTTGGGCTGTGTAGAAGGCCTTGGGCTGAGAGAAGAGAGAGATGTGTGGCCCGTGACAGGTTTTAGAAATACGGGAATGTCCGAGGATTAAACCGGCTACTAGTGTTGTTATAGTTATTTGTTGGGCTATCAAACGACCTCCAAATGCGATGAAATTTGGCACGCGCTCTACCTACTCTATAATAAGACTGTACGCCAACTTTAGACCCATTCCAAAAAAGTTTTATACATACTTTTAAAAACAGAAATTTAGAGATGCCGTAGGCGCATGCGTGTGTGGCTGGGATCGATATGGTAATGACAAGAATGGAGAGAACGGGCAAGTAACAACGGATGCAAGTTCTGGAAAAAATGGCAACAATGGAGTGTTGATGCAATGCAGATGATGCGCATGATGCGATGATGAATGCGAAAACCAAATAAATCACACCGTGGCAATGGAATAAAAAGGGAATCATCTGGAGCATCGGTCTCGGGATGTTACATCCCTCCACCATATCATCTGCTATACCACCATAGACATCCACAACCTAACCCATTTTGATCCACATTGCTTTTGTGGTTGCTTGAGTTGTAATTTGAGTCTGCTAAGTTGTTTCGGCTACTTAGGGAAAATTACTTCCTATTCAACCACGGGACACTAGTATCGGTCCATCATCTACATCGACCACCAATGTTCGACATCAACGACGAGCATCCATCCTTTGAGACCAACTTCAACCGGAAGCAAGGCCGGCTTACCCCCGTCTCTGTGAAGGGTCAAATGTGACATAGGTATCCATTTCGTCATCAACTTCTACTTCCTTGCCATTACCCTTGATATCGCCATCATCTTTGGGAATACCTTCAGACCTACTTAGACTAGCTATCTGAGTATTCTCGGGCTTCATGAAAACTTCTGCACCATAATGATACGATATCATATTGTTGCATCATTTGAAATGTCTTATAGTGCAATGGCTTGATCACGTTCATATCTTGTGATACTTGTCGCATATATTTGGTTGATTCTCAATAGGAACAGTGGAAAGGAAGAAAATATCAAAAGAAAAAACTTCTAAGCAAGAAAGAATGATGATAAGCTAATAAGAAAAAGAGAGTTGAGCATAAAAAGAGATTCTTGTGGATGAGGATACATAGAATAGGAAACGTTTTGCTTGCATGAATAGGATTGGTGCCAAGTGGTGAATCATGCCTAAACATGCAATCAAGCTAGCATATCTCCTTGTGTTTGTGCAACATGAGCTTAGTCTTCATTGGGCAATTTTGTATTGATCATCCCTATAGTTGCACAAGCCCCATCATCCCATTGCAAGTGTTTCTTTATTGTGTTCCTCGATATTTGTGATCACTTACTTTGCATTTTGAGTCCATTGGACTTATTTCAACATTTACAATATCTTGTATTTCATTTTTCTTGATTTTTGTGCCATTAAACCCACCGAGCTCCACTATAAGCCACTTGTGTAGGTTGTGCAAAATCGACAAGGTTTTTCACCAAGTGCACTATTTCCTATCATACATTGTGGTCTTTTGAGATCCATCGACAACTTATAAAATAGGTAACTTTGGTATGTTCATTCCATCTCATTCTCACTCCTTCTCAAGTGCTTCTATGGATAGGGACGACACAACTCCTTGGGTCCAAAACAAAAATGCTAAGTTCGATGTCATTAAGAAAACCATCGACGCCAACATGGATGCTCAAATTGAGGAGCTCAAAGTTCGAATCAACATTGTCAAGAGGTCTTCCTCATCTTCGAGAAGATTCTCTAGTGAACACGCTTCTGAACTACCACCTCTGGTAAGATCACATCGGCATCTACAATATCAACGACAATAAGATATATAACGGCGCCAACATCAAAGCGTTCAACAATGCACAAGCGTGAATGTCATGAGCTCGACACCAACCACCGCTCCATGACTTCACCACCTACCTTGGCATCTTCGCCAAGCGACTTCAAGGCATCTTCACCTCTGGAATTGTGGCATCTTCATCGACAAGCACCTCAAGTTTACTCTGAGGACCCCGATCCTAAGCCATACGAATCTAGAATGTAACACGTCATATCCCTTTACAGCCTCAAGCACGGTAATCCCCACAGCTTCCACCTTACCTTGGTCGGGACCGTTTGCGCCTTTTGGCTCACGTATATGATTATGTCGCTAGCAATCATATGTCAGAGAACCCGGGTCGACATGAGTAGTTATAGACCCAAGAGGCACAACCATACATGAACAAGAATGCATAACCTAGCAATGCATGCGTCGGTCATCAGCGTGTGTAGATGAGTCGTAGCAAGCTACATGGACTCCATTACATCGTATGACATTTCCCTGTAGGGACATACACAACAGCAAACAAGGATACATGTCGGTCAGTCAATGTGTTCGAAGCAGTAGCAAGCTACCAGGGATGAGTGGAAGCACAAAGAGGCATTTTCCTGTAGAGCACGCTACCATAGGCACACAACTAGGTGTCAAATCCCACACATACTAATCCATTTCAAACATACATGCAATATGCATGATATGTGTAGATATAACATGGCATCACAACATAACTCTACAACACAACATTTATTTCGAAGCCTCCAAATAGCCAACATAGTATAACATTACAAACAGGGGGGTCACACGACCCAACATTCCGAGCATACAAACGACAAGCGGAAGTTACATGTCTGGGTACGAACATCTACTAAAAACGGCTGGAAAAGACTAAAATCCTACAACAACCCCACCAAAGCAGCCAGACCACTATGTGGGTTCCCAAGCTAATATGTCGTTGTCAACATCAAGAGGAAAACTTAAATTGAAAAAGTATATTTGTGAAAAAATGTAAATAAGCAATGGTGAGTACGAAAATACTCAGCAAGAATTACATCAGAGCTAACTACTCACGCATCATGTATCAATGAACACGATTGTGGGGTTTGCTGCAGAAATGCCAACTTGACCTTTGGATAACCTAAACTACGGCAAAGTAGTATCCCTCGCTCGTGTCCCTACAAGAGAGCACGCACGAGTCCATCTATGTAGTCACCAAACAATACACCAATATCGATCCTTTTCCGTCTTCCTACGAGAAGGACATCCATAACACTGACACTTATCTTGTGCATTCTAAAGTATCCATTAAAGTTATCTATGAACCATGCAAGTATCCAAGTAGTCCATATCCGAGGACGTGGATATTAAAATATATATTTACCTTGCAGGGGTGTACTTCATCACACATGCTCTCGCCACTTATCGCCATGTGCACATAAAACAGGCAATTCGGTAAGCTTCAAGCGGAAGCCTAGTGAGGGATTCGGCCACGAATGTTAACTTACAACATCTCAAATCCAAGGTAGTCGCCTATATGAGTTTGAACCCATAATGGAAGTCGAGCCGTGTTTTTCAATATGGCCTCAAATGATGTGAGCCGGGCCCCAAGCCCCTCCTAATTGGGCCATTCATCCACTTCACTGGTCGTGCCACAACATTTGAATGTTTCAAACTACTACGACTCCTGGACCGAGAATATGGAAGTTAATAGGCCGAGAGGGGTCGAGTTACCCGGGCCCAATGCATGGTAGTAGCTAGTCTTGGAACAGCAACACAAGATCACAAGTCCTAAGTGATGCGTCAACGAGACAACCCACCATCTACTCCTACATGGCCTCTCATCACTACCTTTACCAAACAGGTTCACACGCTTAACTATCATTGGTAGAACATGTTCATTCCAACTCATCACCCAGATGAACCAAACTAACCCAACTCTAAGCATAGCAAGCATAACATGGTAATGGCACAACATGGCTCAAGCATCTACCAAGTATCCTAGGTTGCTTGGTTCGGCTATTTACTGTGACAATGACAGGTCATGTAGTGGAATGGTTTCATTTACTGTAGCACAAGTAACATTTGAAATGTGCTTTTGATAACCCACAAGTATAGGGGATCGTTTCTAGCCCATTTTGATGAATAAGAGTGTCGAACCCAACGAGGAGCTAAAGGTAGAACAAATATTCCCGCAGGTTCTATCGACCACCAATACAAGTCTACGCACACTTAACATTTTCTTTACCTAAAACAAGAATAAAACTAGAAGTACTTTGCGAGAATAAAATTAGATATAATTTGCAAGATAATAAATATAGTAGTGTAGTAGCAAGCTTTTTGTAACACAAGATAAAGATATGTCCCTAGGAAATTGACTACATTACTAGAACGATAGCAAGTTTTTATGTGGGAGAGGCCACTGCTAGCATGTCATCCCTTACTTGGAATTCTATGCACTTATGATTGGAACAATTAGAAAGCATCCGCAACTACTAACATTCATTGAGGCAAAACCCAACCATAGCATTAAGATATATATTGGTTCCCCTTCAATCATGTATGCATCAATTTCTATGTTAGGAAGAAGTATTCTGTCGCTCTTGCCCTCCAATGCATAGTCCTATCAACATATAACTAACCTTATGGTGTGATCCACACGCGCGCTCATATGATGGGAACTAAATCACAACAACATATCCACAAGCAAATTAAGCCAATCATAGAAATTTCACCAATTAGCCCATAGGAAAAACGGATCTACTCAAACATCATAGGATAGCCACATATCACTGCGAAATAGTATGTAGTGTTGAGCACCATGTTTAAGTAGGGAGTTACAGTGGGAAAAGAGGAGTTACACCTCTGCATATAGGGGGATAGAGAGTTGGCGTTGACGCAGGCAAGATTCTTCAAGTAGATCGCCATCACGCTCCTTGCCCCGGCAGCACTCCGGCGCCACCAAGAGAGAGCGGGAGAGAGCCGCCCTCCTTCTTCTTCCTTGGCCTCCACCTATATGGGAGGACAGTTCCCCCTCTAGTCCATGCACTCCATGGCAGGGGAGGTGCACGAGCCCCTCCGAGATTGGATCTCCCTCTCTGTTCTCTTCTCTTTCGCGTTCCTTTTTTCTCGCCCTTCACCGTTTCTTAAATTCCAACATATCCGTAACTCCGATCGGGCTGAAATTTTTACACGATTATTTTCCATAAATTATCTTTCTTCAGCCCAAAGTAGAGCGGCAACCGACTTACGGGGTGGCCACTAACCACCATCGCGTGCCAGGGGGTATGGGTCACATCCTCTTATCTAGGGGAGGTCGTGGGCCTCCGTTGATGTTGATTCCACTCCCAAAAATAACATGTATTCCAAAATAATTCTCCATGCATTTTTATCTCGTCTGGACTTTGTTTGATATGGATATTCTGCAAAACAAACACATGCAACAAGGAGGAGCTCGCACTGGCACTCGATAAGTAAGTTAGTCTCAATATGAATATAAAATGTTGCCAAAAGTATATGAAAGTTGTAGAACATTGGCATGAGACAGCAAAAAATGATAGATACAACGGAGATGTATCAGCATCCCCAAGCTTAATTCTTGCTTGTCCTCGAGTAGGTAAATGATAAAAAGATATTTTTTTATGTGGAATGCTACCTAACATAGTCTTGAACAAATGTCTAATCATGGCATGAATATTAAGATACAAGTGATTCAAGGAAATAGTCTATGATTTGACAAAAATACATCCATACTCAGGTTTACTAGCAAACAATCATTGCCTTTCAAAATAACAATGCTTGAAGAATGCTATCCCTAGAAAATCATATAGCATGTCATGCTTGGTCTTCCTAGCATAAGGTATAAATCATGAGCAACCCGGTGTCAAATCAAGCAATTGGATCATACTTTTTTAACGCGCTCCAGATTTTTATAACTCACTCAATACATGAGCATGAACCATGGATATATCATAAATGTGGAATAGAATATGGTGGAGGTTTCAAAGGGGTAAAAGTGCAGAAGAAAGTCTCGCATCAACTAGGCGTATCAACGGGCTATGGAGATGCCCATCAATAGATATCAATGTGAGGAGTAGGGATTGACATGCACCAGACGCACTAAGAGATATAAGTGTAGGAAAGATAAATATGAAAACTAAGTGGGTGTGCATCAAACTCTTTAATAAAAATTCCCACTAGTATATGGAAGCGACAACATAGGAGACTCTCTGTATGAAAAACGTGGTGCTACTTTGAAGCACAAGTGTGGAATTAGCATGCCCCTATTCTCTTTTCTCTTTTTTCTATTTTTTTCTCTTTTTCTTTTTTCTTTCTCTTTTTTATTTCATTTTAAAAAAATTCTATTTTAATTTTTTCTTTTTTGTTTGGAGTCTCATCCCGACTTGTGGGGGAATCATAGTCTTCATCATCACACTTCTATTTACTTACAACTCGATACCTAGAAAAAAGTATGAGTCTCTATGAATGCCTATGGAAGTGTACCAGGATGTGCAATGATCTAGCGTAGCACGGACATCAAAAACTAAACAAGCCATGGAAATATCGTGCTAGCTATCTTATGATCAAGCAAAGCAATATGACAATAAATGAACAAGTCATCAAAACGGAAGCGGTGGAAGTTGCATGGCAATATATCTTGGAATGGTTGTCGAAATTTCATAATAGGTAGGTATCGTGGTTGTTTTGATCAAGATATAATAAGGCTTATGTGTAACAGAGTGTATCATGTCATGGGGTTTGGATGCATCGGCGGAAGTTGCCCCGATCCTCGAGGTGAGAATGGGCAATGCAAGGTACCGAAGAGGATAGCAAATATGTGGAGGTGAGAGTGCGTATATCCATGGATTCACATTAGTCATAAATAACTCACATACTTATTGCAAGATTTTATTAGCTCTCTCTAATAAGGTTGGGAGGAGTTAACCATCGCATGACTCCAATTATAACACCACAGAGGATTTCAATCAAGGATAAATTACGCTCCAACTTCATTGCAAAACCAGAGACTGTTCGTCCATGCTTTGGGAAACAGAAACCTTAACATCAATATTCTTGCTAATCCAGAATCATCTACTAGTTTTCCCACATATTACTATCTTAATATCGCAAAACTATTGCAGGGAATCAAACATATCATACTTAGTGATCTACAAGTTTTATGTAGGAATTTATGACTGGCCATGTAAATGACCAATTCCTTTTGACTATCTAAATAGATATAAGTGAGGAAAGAGAGTTTAATTCTTCCTATAATAGACCATGCTCTGATAAAGATAAGTGAAGCAAAAGAGCATTCTTCAAATAACTGTTTTCTATGTGAGGAGAAATAGGCAATCCAAACTTTAAATGATATAAGTGAAGCACATGAAGCATTCTATACAGCCATACTCAAAATATATAAGTGAAGTGCATTGAGAATTCTATAAATCAACCATGGACTATCTCATACCAGCATCATGCATAAAATAAAAGTGAAAAACAAACACAAAAGATGCTCCAAAACATATGGGCATCCCCAAACTTAGACGGTTGAGTTTGTGTGGCTATTTATTTGGGGTGCCTTGGGAATCCCCAAGCTTGAACTCTTGCATGTCCTCCTTCTCCTCATATCGAGACCTCTTGGATCATCGAACACTTCATCCACACAAAACTTAACAGAAAAATTGTGAGATCCATTAGTATAATAAGCCAAATTACTCCCTTAAGTACTGTTGCAAACACATCCATATTTTTTTTGCATTATAGCTACTTTAATATAACTTCTCCATGGCTTATACCATGGTTACAATCGATAGTTTCATCAAAACAAGAAAAACAATACATCAAAAACAGAATGTGGCAAAAACAGGACAGTCTGTAGTAATATGAACATTGAGACTAATTACATAACTTTAAATATCAGTGAAAATTAGGACGAAATAAACAATTTGTGTAGCATTAGTGTGTAAATGTTTCAGAGACTTTTAACGTTCCACGTCAAAATGTAAATTCATGCACTAAAGTCAAAGTTTCTCTTTTTTGCACCGCACATACCAATAAGCAATCTAATCATCCTAAAGCCAAATCTTGGCACATTAATTTTATAATACAATGGATTTGTACAATGGGAAAATTATTTTTGTTGAAATGTTTCTGTAATCGAGATTCACAAAGTTTCCATGGGCATGAACAAAGGTCAACAACGTCCCCCATTTCAACAGTGTTCGTCTTTCTCACTTTCACTTTCCTTTTTCAAATGTTTTAGGTTCCCTCAATTTTTTTGTTTCTATACTTTATAAAATCATGCAAAAGAAATAAAGCCATTAAGCTAGGCATAAAGTGCTCAAGTAATGGATCCACCTGGATCCCAAGACATATAAAGCCAATTTTAATTAAAAATGATATGTAATTTAGTAGTGAGCACGAAACAACATATTTCATGCAATGACGAAGTCTAGCACTCTTCTTATGCATCGGCATGTCATAAAATAACAATTCATGTACATCAAGTAAAGGCAAATACATAGCCCAAGTTGTTCCTTGCAATTTTATCGTGTTGGAAACATAAAGAGGTGCAGATGTAGTCCCTCTCTCATAATAATTGCAAGTAGGAGCAGAAAGCACATGCATATTATATCCATGAAAATCATCATGTGTAATAGTAAAACACAACCCATCAATATAATCATTAATTAGAGCAAACTTCTTCGAAATAGTGTAGTTGGGAGAATTCAAAAAGATAATAGGACTATCATGTGTTGGTGAAATAGCAACAACTTCGTTCTAAACATAAGGAACTATAGAAAGTTCATATTCAGAAGCATAATTCATATTGGCATCTTGGCCACAAGCATATTAAGCATCAATTTCATCAAAAAAGGATATTTCAAAAGAATCAACGGGATCATAACAGTTATCATAGCATTCATCCTTTAGTAAGCACGAAATTCATAACAATTTCAAACTTCTTGAAGACCAAATAGGGCATTAGATTTACAAAGAACCACCATCAACCAACATCCAAACAAGCGGTGACCCACTAATATGACCTCTAAGGTACAATGATTTCAAGTGTGTGACCGATTCTTTTGGTTTCTGGAAGATAGCATTTTTAGGACCAAAGTCCAGCTGAGCTATTTCCCCTTCCTCGTCTGTAGCATGAAATTTAGGGGGTAAGTAATATACCATATTGATATCCATAACTTCATGCACTGATGTAGATCCATAATCCAGAATATCATTTCCATCCTCAAGCATGTCCACCGACTCTGAAATATCTCCAAGTGAAGAAGTAGTAAAAGGTGAAGTGGACGATGTAATAGCGGTTGCATCGTCCTTCATTGGTGGTGTAGGTGTTTCTGTGATCGATGTAGAATATGTTGCATCTTGCATTTTTTAGGCCTCCACACTTGTTTTGTAGGTATCATGGGTCGAGTGTCCTCGAATAATTTATCTCTTTGTTTCTCGGCCTCCTGCTCTCCCATCTCTTGATTCCTCAACCTTTGTAATTTCCACTTTTGCGTCTTTGTTAGCCCTGGAGAAAACCACTTTGGCTGAGTGTATTTAGGGTCTTGTGGCTTATCCTGGTTAGTGCTTTCTCTGAGGTCATTAGCCGAGTCCTTTGGCGTGATAGCAAGTATCAGCCCAGTCGGGTTGCTATGCACAGTCGGCTGTTGTATGGTGAATGTCTTGTTACCCAAGATGAGTGAGTCGGCATTGGCTTTTTCCTTGCCTTGTCCTGACTCAACTGTTGTAGCACTTGGCGACTTAACACAACATTCTTTTTTATTTTCCTGATGTATGAAATCTTTACTCGGGCGCACCTTTTTGCTCAGATAATATCCACTTGGATGCATCCTCTCATTCAGATAGTGTGTACCCGGGTGCAACTTTACACTCGGATATTTTCCATTTGGTCGCATGTTCTAGCCAGCCGACGGATAAGCACCGATGTTCAGTCGTCCTTTATATGAGTAGTCAAGTCGATTCCAAAAAGACTGTCGCTGCCTATCTGGAAATGATTCCATTCGTCTAGTCGGCTCTATATACACACTGAACATATCAGTTGATGGTGACCTTGGTCGCTTCAAGTTTGTTGATCGGTTAGAGCCTGAACCGGTCGATTGATTGCCATACTTGGATAACAACATGTAAAAAGTTGGCGTGATCCGCTTACGATGTATCTTGTCTTCGTTCATCTTCCATTTTCCAACTTCTGGACTCTTGGGCTTAACAAACTTGACATGAGTGTTCTCTTGTACTTGTGGTTGCCCCCGAGTGTAGGATTCTTGATAGTGATCTTAATGACCTCCTTGCCACCAGGTTGTTTGTCAAGCACTACTTGTCTCCCCAAGACTTTTTCGCCCTCCTTGCTTTTCCTGGGCTCACCTATGACAACATTAGACTTATTAGCAGATTCAGATACCTCCGGACGAATGAGCAGTTTCTTCACCTCCATATCCATGGTATTAATAGGAAAACGCTGCTTATCAACTTGCATCTCAGAAAAAGTTCAATTGTCCATCATTAATGGCCGATTGTATCTGTCATCGAAAAACATTGCAATCATTAGTAGCATGAAAAAAGAGTTATGATAGTTGCAATAAGCACGTCGTTTCAGCTCTTCATACGACGGTGAAGTATGAGAAATTCTGATAGTCTTAGATTGTAGCAAAGCATCAAATGTTTTATCACACTTTCCATTGTTAAAAGTAAACTTCATCCCTTCATCACGATTCTTATGAATCGGTTTCACACCATTGCAAGTAAATGGTTTGGCCTTTGATGGCCAAAGCAATTCAGTAGCATAGATATTACACTCATCGTTCGAGTGATCACTACCATATTCAACCATATTTATCTTTGGACGATCAGTTTTATATCTATGCACTTCTTTAAGATCTTTACTTCGACTTTCATGAGCCAAAGCTCTTTTCAAGACTTGATTGATACTTAAAAATTCATAGCCTTATAGATTTTCTCTTATGTGAGTTTTCAAACCATTAACCACAAGATCTGCCAAGTCTCTCTCCGTTATCACCAAACTATAACATAGGTTTTTTGTATCTCTAAATCTCTTGACGTAACCGGAGACCGATTCATCATGCTTCTACTTAACCGATGTAAGATGTGATAACTTAAGTTCATTGTTGCCACTATAGAAATTATCATGAAATTTTTGTTCTAGCTGCGACCAGACACGAACAAACCATGTGGTAAAGAAGAAAATCATGAAAATGCAGTACCAGTTAAGGACAAAGGAAACAAACGCACTTTCAATTCATTTAGTGAACCTGCTTCACCTAACCGGGCTAAGTATTGACTAACATGCTCCCATGTGGTTTTTGTGCCCTCTCCATTAAACTTAACAAAACCTGGAATTTTATATCCTCGAGGACACTGTATTGCATTGAAGTACTCGTGATATGGTTTTTGATAAATCCGATTCCTAGCTAATTCAACACCAAAGTTTTCCCGAAGCATGTTAGACATATCCTCTCTGGAATTAGCTAGCGCATCATCCGTAGTGGATGATGAAGTTTGCTGCAGTGGAATAGGAGGAATAAGATTACTAGCGGTAGGTAGGAACTATGGTATATATGTCGAACCATAATTAGGCAATGGTCTAGCAACGTTTGCACCTACAGGTGATGCTTGCTTCGGTGTTGCCACCGAAGTTGGTATGCTTGTGATAGGACTAATGGGTGCAGCCACAATTTGGTTTGTTTGAGAAGGATAATAATTCATCGATATGGTAGGTGTCGATGCAATAGGTAAAGACGTATTATGGCTTTCTGAACCACTCAGTATACTAACATTATGAGTAGATGATTGATGCGTATTTTTCTAAACAATAGTATTTTCCAAGAAAGATTGATAGACCAGATTGTTACCATCGGCAATACGACTCTCAATCTCAGCCCATTGCACAGGAGAAAAGCTAGTACTCACACGGGGTTTAACCTGCTCGGCTTGAAGAGGAGGGAACTTGATTTCTCCAATCAGAGTGATATTGCCTTGGTGATCCTTCTGGAAGTTTGCAAGGAACTCCTGCAACCGCTTCTCTTCCCGCGCGTTCTTGTACTCCTCATAAGCTTGACAATGATCGGCCGATAGTTCATCAAGATTGGGCTTAATGATGTTATCGGTGTTTACCTCAGATGGGTTGGGAAGATCAGACATGACGGTTGATCTTTGGACCCAGCGGAGTCGCCAAAAAGTGTGTTCACACAAGAACACGTCAATTGTACCCTCGACACCGGGGGTGATACACCGCAGCTCACGTCGAAGGATATCCGACCGACAGCGCGATATGCAAGATAGTCGGCGGATGCTTCTGAAAACCCGAAACCCCACACGCCCGGGAGACACCCCGTCAGGGAGTGCGGAGGCTATGGGGTGCCCCAGGTCGATTCGCTCACCATTATATACTCGGGATTCGTGGCTCTCAAACTCGAGCAACAGCGAAGAACGAGAGATAAAAAGACGGAGAGATAAAACGTAGATGATAAAGTAGTATATTGATGTTTCGGTTGTGTGTTGTTTCAATCGGCCATCACCTCCAATATATATATGACGTGGTTGCACTTGCCATACAAGCAATGGATTCATCTAGGCTTTCCCTACAAGGAAATTACACCAAATCACGTCCTAGAGTCCCAATTCTAGTCTAACTCAGATTCAACCCGAATCTGGCCCAAACTCCTATCTTGCTCCTTGCGCGGGCCACAAAATATGCATATGACTTCCGAGTAAGGCAATTTATATACCAAAATCAATAGGATCGATGATACGAACAATTATTATGTTGATCACTTTTTGAAATAAGGTCATCTTGAATACTCCACGAGGTCATCTTCAACTACCAGTCAGATTTGGCCACATGGCTGAGTGCACTGTTCGAATTTCGTATTGTTTTTGTGGACTACATACCTTCTAAGATGATGATGACTCCAAAAGCAAAGTTAACCTCCTTGATGATACACACAACTTTCATGTTAACCACTTTTCCATATAAATACATATGGACTACCTTTTTGACAAACTTTCAGTTTTCGATTGGATATTGGCTAGCGTCACTCAGATTCAAACCTTTCAATAGGATATTAGGATTCTTTACTCTAATCGCATGATCATATCTCTTCATCTTAATAATTTGATTCCACCTAGACAACAAGCTTTATATTTGTGCGACGTCTTTTCACTCGGCCAGCAATCTTCACTCGGTCGGCAATCTTCGCTCGATCGATAATCTTTACTCGATTGGCAATCTTCACTCGACGTCTTTTCAGTTGGCCGGCAATCTTCACTCGGCCGCCAGTCTTCACTCAGCCGGCAATCTTTTCTCGACCGGCAATCTTCACTCGACATGTTTTCACTCGGCCGACAATCTTCACTCGATCGGCAATCTTCAATCGAGGTCTTTTCACTCGGCCGACAATCTTCACTCGGTCAGCAATCTTCACTCAGATTCAAACTTTTCACTTGGATTCCCATCTGAAACCTCAGCCTGATCTTGTTTTGTCCCTCCACGTCGCACACGAACTCGGATTGAGACCAAATATACATCAAAATCGATCGGCTCGATGAGAAAAAGACAATGCATGTAGAAACATTGCTCATCTGAGGTCATTTTGCAGGTGTAATTAGCTGAACATCACTCGAGAAGTAAAATTCTGGCACTTGAATACCCTTTCGTCCCTTAAGATGAGACTGGACAATGATGGCCTAGACAACAAAATTGTTCCATTCGGCATTGTAAAATCTTTTCATTTTTTAACACCTTTTCAGTTGGGACTATCTTGATTGTATTTCGCACCGTGCCAAAATCAAGTGTCAACAACATGTCTTCAATCTTGTGGAGCGGATACTTGTTCTTTATTGTGACTTCATTGAGAGAATGGTAATCAACACAGAGTATGATTGTTTTGTCCTTATTTGACACAAATATAACAGGCGATCCCCAAGGATAGGCACTAGGACGAATGAATCCTTTTTTAAGCTGCTCAGGCAGTTGCTTCTTCAGTTCAGCCAACTCTTCGGATCCCATTCTATAGGGCTTCTTATAGATGCGTCCTGCTTTGGGTATTAGCTCAATAATGAACTCAATGTCACGATCAGGTGGCGTTCCGCATAGTTTGTCAGAAAAGACATCTCGGTATTCACATACCACTAGTACTTGATCCATCTCAACTCCCAAAAAGCAATTAACCCGAGGGGCTTGATTGGAGGTAGGGTTCGGAACATACGTGACCTCAACTCATTGGCTATTGGTCATTGTAACAGTCCTGTTGGCACATTCCAACAAGCCTTGTTGCTTGGTTAACCAACCCATGCCAAGGATCACGTCTAAGTCTTGTGATTTATGGACGATAAGATCTGCTAAGAAGTCTACCCCATTGATGTTGATCCCACCTCCTCTACACCCTATCTTGGTCCTCATTATTGCATCGGGGGTTTGTACCATCATGTGACTACCCAAAGGCGTGGGCTCCATGCCACTCTCTAGCGCAAACTTTTGGGTAACAAAAGAATGTGAAGCACCACAATCAAATAGAACTATTGATGGGGTTGAGTTGACAAGGAACGTACCCAGTATGACATCCGGGTCCTCCAGGGCTTCCTCTCCGGAGACGTGATTCACACGGCCTTCGCCATTGTTGGGTAGGTTACGAGGATCTTGGTTCCTGGGTGGCGCTACACGGCCATGTCCCTGGTTTGGTGCATTAGGGCGCAGTGCGTCTAGCTTCTTCTTGGGGCAGTGCCTAGAGATGTCTCAAGGCTGACCACACCCAAAGCATGTGACCTATCAAAAGTTGTTGGTCTTGCCATCATTGTTGTTGTTGGGAGGGTTGTATGCCGGCCTTGGGTTGGCATACGGCTGAGGCTGGAAGCTCGAACAAGATGCAGGAGTCCTGGATTGCTGAGGCTGATTGTTTGTCTTTGCTGGGGCTGATTGCGAGGGGCGAGTCTTCTGGTTACTTGAGCCACCGATGTTGATCATCTTACGTTTGTGTCTTCCATGGCATGACTCTCATACTCAAGCATGAGGGCCTTGTTCACTAGGTCGAAAAAGGTTCGGTAGTCACAGATAACAAGTTGATACTATAGTGATTGCTGAAGCCCTTCCATGAACCGTTCTATCTTGTCTGCCTCAGTGCTTACATCATCAGGTGCATACCTTGGTAAGAGGTTGAACTTCTACAGGTACTCCTTGACAGAGCCATTTCCTTGCTTCAGCGCTCGAAACTCCCGCTTCTTGATGGACATAATCCCAGAAGGGATATGGGCAGTATGAAATCCTTGCTTGAAATCATCCCACATGATTACACGCTCGCCTTGCAAGAATTTGAATCCATACCACCAAGCTCTGGTTGTACCTCCGAGGAAGTGAGAGGCATAGAGAACCTTCTCACAGCCCTCATTGCAATTAACAAATGCAAGGAGGTCCTCAATGGTGTGGATCCAGTCATCAGCATCCAAAGGTTTAGCTCTGCCGGTAAAGATCGGGGGAGAAGACCTCGTAAACTTTGATAGAGTAAAACGAATGTTGTCGTTCTAGCCATGTTGTTGCTTGTTCACGAGAACCTGAGCCATCAGCTGGATAGCAGGAGTGTTGGCTTGGCATTCCTCCTAAAGATCTTGGAGAAACTGAGCCATAGTTAGGTTCTCCAGCGGAGGCGGTGGCGGGGGAATATCGCCTTGTGGCTGCTCCTTGTGACCTCCAGCTTGAGCCGTCGGTGTTGGGGTTGCCAAAAGTAGCGGTGCGAGTAGCAGTCACCATCCTATTTGGAGCAGCCAAGTCAAACAACTGGAATAGAAGAAAGGAATAGCAACAAGAGGGAAACGCGCCTAAGGGGGTTGGCACAGTGCAAGTGTGTCAGAAAAGGGTCAAACGACTCATCACATAACCTTCAGATAAGATAGGCGATTTAGTTGCTTACATGTTGCCTATGGAAAAATCACAAATTGCATTGAAACACAAACAAAAAAAAACAAAAAAACACATGGTTTCATATGAAGCATTACACAGACTCGACTTTGCATGAGGGGTCCATAGCTTGTCCTTCCCTAGGGGTTCTCGAACGCAAGTAGTGGACTGCTCGGTCTCGTACTCACTCTCCTGTGGGTCTTCCTCCTGGTCATCATCTGTATGCGCTCGTCTCCCATCAAGGGAATCGAGGAACGGGGAGCTCTATCTCGATGATGCTTCGCCGCTGGAGTGGTGAGGAGCTCACAATACTCCTTCGCACTCATGCGATGATGTCGTGTGGGTGCATCTCTAGCTGGGGTATTCCTCCTCTATAAGAGACAGGGGTTGACCCTTGGGGGCTCCATCCTTCTTGATATTGACTGGCTTTGTCTTAGCTTGACAGAGTAGCTCGCGGGTGTGGTGAAGTTCCTGACGAAGCTTCACAGACTCTTTGATCAGGTTGTGAGCCAGACTGTTGGCTGTGAGGCTGAAGTAGGTCTGGAATCAGAGCGATGTTCCATCTTCCGGGGATGAGGTCAACATCCAACTCAAGCCAACATCATCCTTCACGAAAGGAAAGTGGCGACTAGCCAATTCGTCGGCCATCTCAGGAAGGATGTCACGAAGGTGGATGAGTGCCTTCCACGCTGCCGTCTTGACTGCTAACACCAGAGTCTCCATCTGTGGTCCTTCAAACAACCAGCTTGTGGGCAAGTCGTTTGCCTTCACGACCACATCAACGTGGTACTCCTTCGTGGTGGCATTGACCTAGTGATCGTGGTAGAGGAAAACGGGTGATCGAGGGACCTGCCACTTCTCCACGACGTCCTCAATGAGTAGGGGAAAGCCGGACGCTAGGAGGTTTTCGGGTACGATGTCCATCTACAAGGTTTAAGGAGAGGTGTCACTAAAGGCTTTTGAAAATAGAGTAGAAGAGGTAAGAAATGCAGAAACTCCTAAATATACAAACTAGGTGTAGGTTTTGGAAGGGGGTTTGTCCTATTTGACGTCCATGCTAGCTAAAGCTTCCTATAGTGAGGATGGCTCTGATACCAGCTCTGTGGGGACCCTGACTTGTAAGTCGTGATCACCGAATGCATGTGTACAGTGATCCCTGAGATCAATGCTCATTGAACACAAAAAAGCTGATTAACAAGACTCTTATATCCATACATATTGTCTGATACATATAAGGGCCATTAAGGCCAAGTCTTACATAGATAGAGCCTCTAAGACCGACACACCAAACATCACTAACGGCAGAGATCTTGAATGAAAGTGTGAACCCACGCCATCTGCCTTAACCTACACACATTCTCACTGGGAAGTGTCCTAGTTCGTATGTTCGCCATCGACGAACTCTTCTCCAAATTCCTTCTCCTCTATGCCTGGCCAATTAAATAACAAGTGGAAAGCCAATGAGTACTTTGAATGTACTCGCAGGCAGCCCATGATATGGAACAAGGCAATAATGAAGCATGATATAACACTAGTATGCTATTTTGCGGAAAGCGGTTTATTCCCTCATGCAATAACATGATCAACTTCTTATACAGGCATCCATCATGAGGTCAGCGTTAACCATGTGAATAGGTTACACATATCAAATTGAGGAGTGAACAACCCATGTTCACCCATCATGTCAAGTCATCTGACTTAGCTCATTGTTTGTACTACGACCATTCCCCCCCCTACAAACCCTTGGTTTAATCGAAAACTCATGGACATAGTTTAAGCAGCACCACCCAACTGTCCTTGACCATGGACATGGCTATTCGAATACTTTTACACTCTACAAAGGTTGCACACTTTACCCACAAGACTCGAGAAACTTCCGGGTCACGACACGACTCGCGACATTTCTCATGCCCGAGGTAAGTACCCGAACATCACCTTCCCATGATGACACTAGCAAAGAGACCACTTGTTGGTGGCAATCCCTCTTGATGTACATCACGCGTATCGTCCACTAGGGCATGCAACAGTGTGACTTATGTATCTGAAAACAGCCCATGGTCGCCCTTTTCTTGGCATGACTCCGTCTCGAGAGTGACCACGTCACTCCCGCCACTAGTAATGCGGGCTCTCTACTAGTACCAACCATAGGAATTAGCAAAGCCCCATCCCATAAGGGGTGTGGTTGTACATGTAAGGTTGAGTCGGACGTCAAATCTTAAATCTAACCTAGCTTTTAGTAACCACTCACACAACTGGCCTCAGTATAAAACTCCCTTGTCAAGTGGTTACATAGATCAACCCACCACCCTTTAACATTAGTGGCACCTGTAGTGTTTTTTGTAAAACATTTGAAATCATCTCCTTTTACCGCAACCGTTCATGTACCCAATCCCATGCATATCGCTACTAGCAACCTAACTACACCCACCCGCACAACCCTCATAGGTAGGTAGGGTTATGCCCAAGTGCAAGTGTCATCGAGGAACTATTGGGAACACCCCATCGAGGTAGTTACTGATTCAACATGGCCTTATGCATCGGAATAAAATGTTAAATATGACATGCATGAAAGTATTATCTTAGACATGGTCAAGGGGCTACTTGCCTTGCTCAACAAAGTCTTAGGAGTCTTCAAAGTCTTCTAGTCCAATACCCTCGTCAGCAATGCAATCTATCGTCGCAATATAAATGGGCAAATATAAGCACTCATCCAAAAACAGAGAAAATGATCTACTCAGAAAAATGTCACAACATTTTTGTAAAATACTAGGATGAGTATAGGTTGTGTAAAAATTATTGGGCCTTGTTTTTGTACTGTAAAAAGTTACACGAACTATTTTAATAGAGTGTTAAAATGCCTAAAATAGGGTTATAAAAAAACTATGCATGCAACCTTTCGTAAAAAAATTGTCAAGTGGCACCCCAAAATACTACATAATATTACAAGATTTGTGGTGTAGGAATATTTTGGACAAATATTCACCCCTCTAGGATTTTTGCAAAATGGGAATCAAAATGAAAAGAAAAGGACAGAAGTTAATGTCCAAAGCGGCCCAGCTAGTGAAACCAGCCCAGGCGGGCCAGGGGCACGCACCCATGAGGGTTTAAACTCGACAGGCGGGCCGAGCCGCCACATGCAGCAAGGGGAGGCGACGGAGAAGTGAGGATGATAGGTAGACCTCACCTGTCATCTTCAACCTTGGGACAAAGAAAGGGGCAAGCTCACCGGCAACGACAGAGGGCACGACGAGGGTAGCTAGGGGTGGATAGGGGTCCAGGCGCAAGTTGTCGTTCGACTTTTGGTGGAGGGCGGAGTCTGGGTGCAAGTAGTCGTCGGCAACGAGGTCCCGTGGCGCACGTGCTTCGGGAGGGTGCTCGCTGGGGCCAAATCCTGTAGTAAAATAATAGGGGGAGAGGGAGAAGTATCACGATGCTTTTGCGGTTCCAATGGGGAAGTAATGAGAGCCAGAGCAACCTTGTACCCGGGGATTGCCGGAATCACGATGCGACGGATCCGGAGTTTGATCTCGAGCACGGTGGCCTCTGGCAATGAGTGGATGGTTCACAGGTGTGATTAGTTCTAGCAGGAGGTCAAAGGGAGGGAGAGGGAGGCCCGGGGTGGCATTTTATAGAGGGGCACAGTTCACCAAAAGTTCATGCGCCGGTGAGACCATGGCGACGGGCAGGGGAGGACACGGGACTTGGAGGTGCGTCTGCGGTCTTCGTGGATGATATCTGGGTTGGGGAAGGATGAGGAGGAGCGGGATCTGGCTCCTCGGATGCCACGATGATGGGCAACACCTTACCGATTCGGTCGGCCGGGGGCACGCGTCATAGGGGGGAGAAGGGGAGAAAGGAGGGGCACGACATGGCGCAGGGTGTGGGCCCGCGATGGGGCTCAAGGGGCAGCCAGAGGGGGCCAAAGCTGGTCGGGGCTGGCCTCCCATAGTGCGGGTTTTTTCAAAATCTTGAAATGGGCAAAAAGAGTTTTGAGGAGGTTATACAATATTTTGAACATGACCATGTGTTGAAAATCTTATGTATGGAAACTATATGTCGAGTGAGTTTCTCTAAAGTTTCTCAAATATTTTTGAAGCAAGAAAATAATGTTTCCCTATGAAATAAATATTTTGGCCTGAGAAAATGTATTTAAATAAAATAGTAAAATAACTTTACAAATAATTATTTTGTGGTTTTGGGAAGTCTTTTGAATAATAGGATTCGAATAAAGTCTTTGGTGTAAAACATCCCTCCTAAATTGGGGACTTGCAGGGCAAATTCCAATCAGGGTTTTGGAGAACTTGAAATGATTAAATGTCATTTGTTAAAATAATATTTTTTTTAAGAATCTTGTCATATTCACATGGCATGATCATTGGGAAAGGCTTGGGGTCAAGGAGGTAGGTTTTAGAGAGGAGAACTACTATAGTGATTCAAAAACTCAATGAGTCACACAAGCAAGCTCCAAGAAAATAAATCATCACAAACATGCAAAAAGTTTTAGTTGGTTCCATTTTTTATAAAAACAACATGTGGAAAAATTGGTACAAACACTAGTGTCACACCAAGGCCCCTAGCCGGCCCCGATTGCGCCGTTCCTCCACTTCGTAGGCCGTCCCACAACCTATGAATGTTTTGAACTACTCCGACACCTGGACTAAGAAGATGGAAGTTACTAGGCCGAGGGGGTTCGACTTTCCAAAATGCAATGTGTGGTAGAACCTAGTTTTGGAGCACCAACAAAAGATCCCAAGTCCTAAGTGCGGCGTAAATGAGACAATCCACCATGTACTCCTACATGGCCTCTCATCGCTACCTTTGCCAAACAGGTTCACACGCTTAACTCCCATTGGTATGACATGTTCATTCCAACTCATCACCCAGATGAATCAGACCAACCCAACTCTAAGCATAGCAAGCATAACAGGGTAATGGCACAATATGGCTCAAGCATCTACGAGGTATACTAGGTTGCTTGGTTCAGCTATTTACTGTGACTATGACACGTCATGCAGAGGCATGGGTTCATCTACCGTAGCACAAGTAACAGTTGAAACGTGTTGTCCTAATGCATTGAATGAGAGCAACAACGAGAGAGTGGGATTGTATCGAAATTTTCAAGGGGGGTTGCTTGCCTGAAAATCCAGAAGAACAAGGTTGTTCTTTGATGTCGTCGATAACTACGTCTCGCAAGTCTATAGACAAGGGCAAACAAGGAACAACTTAAACAGGGCAAATGCTTCACAATGATGCATGACAATGACATGTTAACACGTTGCTGGTTTAAAATAAAACCTCTAGTCATAATTAAATGAAGTTCATTTGATCAATATAGATCAAATTCAAACTCCACATAAGGCATTTCAAATTCCATTTATTTTAATTGTCCTATCCATCAACTTTACGTTGTATAAACATGCATGAAATTTGTACCATTAGATTCCTTGGGTTTTTGTGATAATTTTTCATATATAAATTATTTCATTTGGAGCTATGGTTGAATTTCTACAAATTATTGAAGTTTATAATAATTTCTGGAATTTCCTAGATTATTATTAATCCAAAAAATAACTAATTACGTTAATGTGATGTCACCATGATGTCATCAGGTCAACCGGGCATGGCCAAGGTCAAAGCTCATCGTGGGACCCGCATGTCACTCACACATTGCTTAACAATGCTCCAATTAATCTAACCCAAGAGTTATTAGCCGCCTCGGCACACCTATTAGTGGGTCACGGCTAAACTAATTAGTAGTTAGTGCCTAATCTAATCTCGTGATGGGTGGGCCGACTTGCGAGTGAGTCGGGCCAGTAAGGTCGCCGCCGGTGACCATTGCACGCGATGGGTTCTGCTCTAGGGAGAGCGGGAACGGTGGAGGAGGGCATAAGGGCGAAGCCCTCGGTCGTGCGCATCCAGCAGACCAGACGGGAGATCGCGGGGCAGTTAGAACTGTGCAAGCAAGCACATCCATAGCGGCACCTGCACGGGCTCGGCGGGGAGGTCGCTGGGGGGCACAGGGGTCAAGTGGTGCGTGCGCTAGACCCATGGGAGCACAACGAACACAACAGGGCGCTCAGGAGCTAGCAGCGGCAGTTGTGGCCTCGTCGACGACAAGGCCGTGCGGTGGCTAGCTCCGAACTTGGTAGGGAGGCTATCTAGAGTACGAGAAGGACCACAAGGAGAGGGGGAGACGCATCAGTGTATCACCGCGGTGCTGGCATCAGCAACACAGAGCTCGGGGAAGTCCGGAGCAAAGCAAATCGACGTCGATGTTCCGGCTGCCATGTGTGGAGACCAATGTGGAGCTGTGGTGTTCTTGGGGTCCCGAGCATCCACATGGTGATAAAGGGGACCATAGCGAAGTGACAGGGCACAACGGCGAGGTTCCTAGAGGGCGGTGGTCATGGTGGTTGCGAGTGGCAGCTACAGACACGCTCCGATCCGCACGAGAATGAGCGAGGGAGAGAGATAGAGAAGGGGATGAGGATGGGAAAGAGCGCAAGGGTGACCAAGGGTATCTTGGAGCCTCTCTCTGTCTCGGGGAAACGACGGCAAGCAGCACATGGCGAGGCACGTGCCGGCTCCCCGCCGCCACGCGCCCATGTCCACCTAGCGAGAGGAGGGGGATGACTAGCGTTGGGCCAGTTGGGCCACTTCTTTGTTGGGCCTCGTAGGCCTTCTGCCTTTTCTTTTTATGTTATATTTTATGTTTTTCGAGAGTTTATTCTTGATTGAGAAATATACCAAACCATTTTTATAAATCCTCAAAAATGTATATGTGGACTAAGTGGATATATCAAGTTCCACATAATTAATTTGAGAATATATGGATCTATAATATTTATATATAGTAATATAAATCCATCGAAGTTAGTTGCTCGGTTAATTCAAATGCCCAAGATAAAATGTTTCTGTGATTCTAAAATTGTCGGATTCTATTTTAACTCATTCCAATATTTACTTAGAATACGAGGGACAATTTCTTGCATCCTTTTGAAGCAATATTTAAATTGCTTATTTGTCAAAAATTGAATTCTCAGGCTTGATCATTCCTCATTTCATTTGGAATGAAGAAAATAATGCATGGATGAATGCATTAAGAGGCACAATTAAACTAGGGATGTGACAACTATGCTCAAAGGAATATATCCAAGCTCAAGTCTGCGACTTCCATGAGCTACTAAAACTTTGACACTCGCTATAAGAGTCCATTCTATAAGACTCATGACCCCGAATAGTACCTCGACTAGGTGCACAAGATGAAGACCTACCTCAAGCTACTTGAAGTCCCTTCCAAAGATCAAGTGAAGTGCACCACAAGAAACTTCCATGACTATGCGTCTACATGGCGGCTTCATACACCTTCAAAGCGCTTAGACATGAGTTGGCCCAAGACAAACAAAGTGATGCGGCGGGAGTTTGTGCCTTATATAACCCATAACATCTTCAATGCCAATTGTATAACACCATACAAGGATAAAAGTCCCTCAATGAGTACTTCATGGAGATGAAAAAAGCCTTAAGGTGAGCCGGTGTGGACGTCTCGTTTGGATGAAGTTCCACTTCATGATGGGATTGAACAACGACATCGCCAAGACTATGTTCAACAACACCTACAAGTATATCGATGACCTCCACATTGGTCCTCTCAAGGCGGTAGAGGAACTCAGTAAGGCTAAGGCTTATCCACCACAAGTGCACTTCGCAACGACCAAGCTCCAAGAAGACGAGCACGAGAATGGTACCACCAAGATGTCGAAGCCTAACGAGTTCCAAGAGGATGCTCCCACATTCTACTTCACAATCATCCCTCTTTCTGGCATTCATGATGTTGAGTCTACCATGCCTCTTTTTGAAGATGGCACGGTGACGACTACGACTATGAAGCAACTTAAGGAAAGTGCTTTGGAGGCGAGCGACAAGGCGGCGATCAAGGATGATGCTTCCACTTTTTGAGGCGAGAGTGAGATGATCGGGCATGGCATTTCCCCTTCGGTGATGGAGGCAAGTGATGATGTGCAATCTTTGTCCTTCATCCACGGTGACAGTGACGAGATGCTTGGGCATGAGATTTTCCCTTCGATCACGACGGTGTTTCGAGATGAGTTCAGAGACTTGTGCCAATATATTGAGAGTGAGAGTGTCTTCACCACTAGCCCCATATATGATGAGTTGCCCCAATTCCCATGTGAAGGCCACAACCCCCACCACTTGACTGAGATGAGTGACGACCATATATGACATTGAGTGCACCTACTTTGAGCGAGTGTGTGAGCGACCACATGGAGAGTGTGAGGTATTTTATAGGGCATGTGGCATGATTTCAATTTCTAACAATTTAACCTATATATCTATTGTTTTTCTCATGTGGTCCAAGGTCTAATATATGATGATGCGTCGATCCTTGACGACTTCGTCCCTCATTTGTACAAGATGGTGGCCATGATGGAATATGATGCACCCCCTCACCCACACACACATGGTTCCACAATGATGATGATGACCACGATTTGGTCTTTACCACCTCACCTACACCACATGAGTGGAATGAAAAAGGTAACATATGTAATCGTGAAGCTCTTGTACCACTAGTGGACATTGATTGCTTGCATGATGTTGATCCACCTATTGCCACAATTCATGATTATGTCAGTTCCTCATGGGATGAATTACCCATTTATGATGAGTTTAACGATTCTCGTGTGGATTCTATTAGTTGTGAGTCCATGTTGCATAGGATATCTTCTGAAAACTCTATAGGTCACATCTTGTTCGACAATCCGTTTGACTTGTCATATTCTATGCATGAGATCACCCATACCGCATCTTTGCAATCTCATCGTAGTAGCCATGCATATGCCATTAAAAGAAACCCAATTTGCACATATGGCATAGATAACAAGACCATGGTCATTTGTTTTTCTTGTGATGAAATTGACATGCTTCCTTTGCATCATTTATGCAATTTTTCTCATATGCCATGCCATGATCACCATGCTTTGTATATGCATTGTTTGGATGTTTCCCATATTATCCATATTATGATTCCGTTATTGCTCATGGGGAGACCCCCATAGTTTCCTCATGCCTATTAGGAAATTTTGATCCATCCTACACTTTGCATGATCCCCATATTTGTGTGCACAATATGCTACCCATGAATAAAAATACTATTGATGTGCCATATATTTCCATGCTCAATTTGTGTCCTCGTTGTGTTATACACAACAATTATTCTATGAGGGATGACATGTTTCTATGCCATGCATCGAATTACTTTGAGCATTCTTTATCTTGTGCTAACTCTCATCCGCGCGCTATCTACTGAGAGAAAAGGAATACCCAACTCTCTCACCTCAGCCGCCGACCTAGACATCCCTTGAACCGCCGCCCTGACCCAACACGTCGCTGCCCCAACCGCGCCGCTCCCTGATGACCCACAAGTATAGGGGCTCTATCGTAGTCCTTTCGATAAGTAAGAGTGTCGAACCCATCGAGGAGCAAAAGGAAATGACAAGCGGTTTTCAGTAAAGTATTCGGTGCAAGCACTGAAATTATCGATAACAGATAGTTTTGTGATAAGGTAATTCGTAACGGGTGGCAAGTAAAAAATGTAAAAATGGTGTAGCAAGGTGGCCCAATCCTTTTTGTAGTGAAGGACAAGCATGGAAAAACTCTTATATAAGGAAAAGCGCTCCCGAGGACACATGGGAATATATGTCAAGCTAGTTTTCATCATGCTCATATGATTCACGTTCGTTACTTTGATAATTTGATATGTCGGTGGACCGGCGCTTGGCTGCTGCCCTTACTTGGAAAAACATCTCACTTATTATTAACCTCTCTCGCAAGCATCCACAACTACGAAAAAAGAATTAAGATAAATCTAACCATAGCATTAAACATATGGATCCAAATCAGCCCCTTATGAAACAACGCATAAACCAGGGTTTAAGATTCTGTCACTCTAGCACCCCATCATCTACTTATTACTTCCCAATGCCTTCCTCTAGCCCCAAATAATGGTGATGTGTCATGTAGTCGACGTTCACATGACACCACTAGAGGAGAGACAACATGTATATTATCAAAATATTGAAAGAATACCAAATTCACATGATTACTTAAAACAGGACTTATCCCATGTCCTCAGGAACAAACGTAACTAGTCACAAAGCATATTCATGTTCAAAGTTAGAGGTTTATTAATAATCATTAAGGATCTGAACATATAAACACTACTAGCAACCCACATGTTTATGAACATAGCAACACTACTAGCAATCCACCAAATAAACCAACTAGCATCAACTACAAGGAGTATATTAACACTACTAGCAACCCACATGTACCAATTTGAGGTTTTGAGACAAAGATCGGATACAAGAGATGAACTAGGGTTTGGAGAGGAGATGGTGTTGATGAATATGTTGATGGATATTGACCCCCTCTCAATGAGAGGATCGTTGGTGATAACGATGACTTTGATTTCCCCCTCCGGGAGAGAAGTTATCCCGTTGAAATAGCTCCGTCAGAGCTCTAGATTGGTTATGTCGAAGTTTTGCCTCGAGACAACGGTACTTCGTCCCAAAAGGTCTGATATGGTTTTCTCCAGGTCAAAACCCTTCATATAGCAGAAGATGGGCACTGGAGGCCTGCCAGGGGGCCACAAGCCTGCAGGGCGCGGCCAGGGGATAGGCCGCACCCCCTGGCTAGTGATCTCCTGGTGGGTCCCCTCCGGTATTTCTTTCGCCCATTATTTTTTTTATATTCCAAAACAATTCTCTATAACTTTTTAGGACTTTTGGAGCTGTGTATAATAGGTCTCTAAGATTTTCTCCTTTTCCAGTCGAGAATTCGAACTGCCGGCATTCTCCCTTTTCATGTAAATCTTGTAAAATAAGAGAGAAAAGACATAAGTATTTTACCATAGTGTGTATTAACAGCCCATAATGCAATAAATATTGATATAAAAGCATGATGCAAAATGGACGTATCAACTCCCCCAAGCTTAGACTTCGCTTATCCTCAAGCAAAAGCCGAGATCAATAAATATGCCCACATGTTTAGAGATGGATGTGTCGATAAAATAAAATACGGACACGAGGGCATCATGATTATCGTTAGAACAACAATACATATTGATACAGAATATCTTATACTAAAGTAACAATTCAGCCACAAGGTAAAATATGAATCAAGAACTCTATTGAGAACTAAAAAACTATGATTTCACTCATTGAAGCAATTCCAATTTATCGCAACGTAGGAAAGAGTCAATATAAGAGCTTGTAAGGCAAATCCACATACTCAATCATCTTATGGTCTTTCATAATTGCTAACACTCACGCGGTACCTATGAGGTCAAAGCTTCAATTGGACACAGAAAGATAGGGGCTTATAGTTTCCCCTCCCAACTATTTACCTCAAGGGTAATGTCAACAATAATAACTCGTGATCACACACATCCGAGTGGTTATATTTTTCTAGATCATTCCCCAACACATGACGCTTGCCAAAAGATGAAGACAAAATAAAGGAAACGGTGAAGATCACCACAACTCTTACATAAAGGTAAGTACTAGAGAAGTAAATGTAACAGATAGGCCCTTCGCAGAGGGAAGCAGAGGTTATCATCCGCTTTAATAGTTGGATGTGCAATCCTTTAATCCAAAAGAATGTCACTTTATATTGCCCCTTGTGATAAAGACCTTTATTATGCAGTCCATCGCTTTTATTTCCTCTATATCACAAGTTTGTATACAGTTTATTTTCCTCGCACTAATAAACCACACATATTTAAGGAGCAATTTTTATTGCTTGCACCGATGACAACTTACTTGGAGGATCTTACTCAATCCATAGGTAGGTATGGTGTACTCACAAGGCAAAACTGGGTTAAAAAATTTTGGATGCACAAGTAGTATCTCTACTTGGTGTGGTAGTTTCTCGCTAATATGAGGTGGAAGCGAGCTACACAAGTTGAAGGATCTACAACTATATGACTCATATTCGAAAAACATAACTCATTATGTTGTCTTCCTTGTCCAACATCAACCTTTTGGCATATGGTATTTTAATGAGTGCTCACAATCACAAAAGATGTCTAAGATAATATATTTATATGTGAACCTCTCTTTCTTTATTACTTCCTCATAATTTCAATAATGACCAATAGCTTTGTTTGTCAACTCACAACAAATTTCAACCGACATACTGTTTATATGTGAAGTCATCACCCCTCATAAGATCATTATACATGTTCTTTTGCTTTTATTCTATACTTCTTTCTAGTTATTTTTCTTAAGATCATATGGCAAGCAAGCAAAGCCCTTGACTCAAAACTACTCTCTATTATATAACTCTCGGACTTGCTTACATAGGGGGAACAAAAAGAAAAATCAAAACTAGAACACACTAAAACTTTACTCTACTAGATCAAGATATAACTAAAAGGATCGAACGAAGAAAAACAAAAAAGGAAAAAAAGTGTGATGGTGATACGATACTGGGGCACCTCCCACAAGCTTGGCACAAGCCAAAGGGAGTTCCCATACCCATGTGTTCAGCTATCTTTCTTTGGAGGTGGTGATGTTGGAGTTGTGGGTGAGGTTGGAAGTTTGTCCTCCATCTTCCAAGGCATGTGCTCACCATCGTGAAAAAATGAACTAGTCTCCGGAATCCTCAAGCCTGCAGCCAAACTCATTTTCTTAAATTTGTATTCATACTCACAGTTTTGGTTTTGCAGGTCATAGATCTAGGCTTGGAGGTGCTCGATTTTCTCGTAAATCTTGAAGACATGATCCCAGAGGTTCTTGGCGTTCAGCTTGTGCTTATGGTTAAACTCCATGATCATCAGGTGATTGGAATTAAGTCCGCGTTCCACCATCCCTTAGCACATGAAGACTTGTTGCTCCATTGCTTTGAGCCTTGCCTCCATGCTTCCGGTCTTCTTTGGTCCCTCAACATCACGGATGTGCAGCACCCCCTCATGCATCTCAATGGTTTGAGGGTGTTGCAGCACCTCCGCAAGGTAGGGGTTGATGACCCTCTCAAAGAACTTGACCTCCAGAGAACTTGAAGACGTCATGTTGAGCTAAATATGTTACAGAAATTATTGAAATGTCGTGATACGAAGGTCAAAACCTTTGAGGGATTATATAATGAATTTTGACCGACCCGAAGGAGTCTTCCACAAGAAAACGGAGTCTGGAGGGTGCACGGGGTGGCCACAAGCCTGCACGGTGCGGCCAGGGGGGTAGGCCGCGCCCCCTGGCTTGTAGCCTCCTCATGGACGCTTCAGACTGCTTTAAATTTTCCTAATTTTTTTAATATTCCAAAGCTGGTAAAAATTGCCATAGAAAATGTTTTGGAGGTTGTTTGCTTACCATAGCACATACATATTCATTTTCGGGGTCCGAGACGTTCTGATAGGTCTCCCTAATGTACTCTTTCGGAGTTATGGTATTGATAATATTAGTTTCAACATTTATGGGAGTACCTGAGATATAATATTTGATTCTTTGCCCATTTACCAGCTTCGGATTTGTGCCTTCGACATTGTTGATCTTGATGGCACCAAAGTGATATACTTCCTCAATAATGTAAGGACCTTCCCAATTAGAGAGAAGTTTTCCTGTAAAAAATCTTAAACGAGAGTTGTATAGCTAGACATGATCACCTACATTGAATTCACGCTTTTGTATCCTTCTACCATGCCATCTCTTAACCTTTTCTTTAAACAACTTAGCATTCTCATAGGACTAGGTTCTCCATTCATTAGGTGAGCTAATGTCAAATAACCTCTTTTCACCAGGAAGTTTGAAATCATAGTTAAGTTCTTTAATTGCCTAATAAGCTTTATGTTCTAGCTCTAGAGGTAAGTGACATGCTTTACCATATACCATTTTATAAGGAGACATACCCATAGGGTTTTTGTAAGCTATTCTATAAGCCCATAATGCATCGTCAAGTTTCTTAGACCAATTCTTTTTAGATCTATTAACGGTCTTTTGCAAGATCAACTTAATTTCTCTATTACTCAATTCTACTTGCCCACTAGACTTAGGATGATAAGGAGATGCAACTCTATGATTAGCATCATACCTAGCAAGCAATTTACGGAAAGCAATATGTATAAAGTTTGAACCACCATCAGACATTAAATATCTAGGGACTCCAAATCTAGAGAAAATTAACTTCTTTCAGCATTTTAATGGAAGTGTTATGATCAACACTACTAGTTGGAATAGCGTCTACCCATTTAGTAGCATAATCAACAGCGACTAGAATATGAGTTTACCAGTTGGAATTTGGAAATGGTCCCATATAATCAAAACCCCAAACATCAAATGGTTCAATAACTAGAGAGTAATTCATAGGCATTTCGTGATGTCTACTAATATTACCAATTCTTTGACATTCATCACAAGACAAGACAAACTTACGAGCATCCTTGAAGAGAGTAGGCCAATAAAAACCAGATTGTAATACCTTGTGTGAAGTTCTATCTCCGCCGTGATGTCGTCCGTAGGCCTCGGAGTGACACTTGTATAGGATCTGTCCCTGTTCATGCTCAGGTACACAATGTCTAATAATACCATCTACTCCTTCTTTATAAAGGTCTGCATTGTCCCAAAAGTAATGTCATAAATTATAGAAGAACTTTTTCTTTTGTTGGTATGTGAAACTAGGTGGTATAAATTTAGCAACGATGTAATTAGCATAATCAGCATCCAAGGAGCATTGCATGAAGCATTTATGAATGCTAATTGTTCATCAGGAATGCTATCATCAATAGGTAGTGGGTCATCAAGAACATTCTCGAATCTAGACAAGTTATCTGCTATGGGGTTATCAGCGCCCTTTCTATCAATAATATGCAAATCAAATTCTTATAGCAGAAGAACCCATCTAATAAGTCTAGGTTTACCATCTTTCTTTTCCATAAGGTACTTAATAGCAGCGTGATCAGTTTGAACAGTTACTTTGGAATCAACAATATAAGGTCTAAACTTATCGCAAGCAAACACAACTGCTAAAAATTCCTTTTTAGTGGTAGCGTAGTTTCTTTGAGCATTGTCTAGAGTTTTGCTAGCGTAATGGATGACATTTAATTTCTTATCCACTCTTTGTCCTAGAACAGCACCAACACCATAATAATTCAAAGGGTAGGCTCCTGTCCGGTGGTTGAACAACATGTGCAGTTATCAAGGCTTTCTGAAGAATTTCAAATTCTTCTACAAAATCATCATAAAAACAAATGGAACATGCTTTTGCAAAAGATTTGTTAGTCTTAGAAACTTTAGTGAAGTCTATAATAAATCTCATATAAAAACCACCATGACCAAGGAAACTTCTTATACTTTAATATTTGTTGGACACGGCATATTTTTAATAGCATCAACTTTCGCTTTGTCAACTTCAATACCTCTTTCAGAGATTTTGTGTCCCAAGACAATGCCTTCATTAACCATAAAGTGTCACTTCTCCCAATTCAAGACAATATTAGTTTCTTCACATCTCTGCAAAACTCGATCAAGGTTGCTCAAGCAATCATCAAAGGAAGTTCCATAAATGGAAAAATCATCCATAAAAACCTCAACAATCTTTTCACAAAAGTCGGAGAATATAGCCATCATACATCTTTGAAAGGTAGCAGCTGCATTGCATAAACCAAAAGGATATGTCTATAAGCAAAGGTACCGAAAAGGCAAGTAAACGTGGTCTTCTCTTGATCCTCTTTTGATACACGTATTAGAGAGAAGCCAGAGTAACCGTCTAGAAAGCAAAAATGTGTATGTTTGGATAGTCTTTCTAGCATTTTAGCAATAAAAGGTAGAGGGTAATGATCTTTCCTAGTAGCTTTATTTAGTTTCCTGAAGTCAATTACCATTATATATCCTGTAACAATTCTTTGCGGGATCACTTCATATTTATCATTAGGAACAACGGGACTAACCCATCTACTATCAGCAATAGGATAAATTATACCTGCCTCTAGAAGCTTTAATATTTCATTTCTAACCACTTCCTTAATTTTACGATTTAATCATTGTTGGTGATCAACAAATGGTTTAGCATCAGGCTCCATATTGATTTTGTGCTGAAATAGAGTGGGACTAATGCCCTTATGATCATCAAGAGTATATCCAATAGCGGCACGGTGCTTCCTCAAAGTTTCCAGCAATCTCTTTTCTTCATGCTCTGAAAGGTTAGCACTAATAATAATAGGATATATCTCTTTTTCATCAAGGTAAGCATACTTTAGAGTATCAGGTAATTATTTAAGCTCAAACACGGGATCACCCTTGGGTGGAGGAGGATCCCCAAGTATTTCAACAGGTAGGTTGTGTTTGAGAATAGGCTGATGGTCAAAGAAAATCCTATCTATTTCATTCCTTTCATTCATATGCATATCATTTTCATGGTCTAGCAAATATTGTTTTAATGGATCTATAGGAGGCACAGCGATAGAAGCGAGCCAAATAATTTCATATTTACTAGGCAATTCTTTGTCATGGGGTTGTCTACGGAATCTAGAGAAATTGAACTCATGAGATGCATCCCCAAAACTTACAGTAACCATTTATTTTTCACAATAAATCTTAGCATTAACAGTATTCAAGAAGGGTCTACTGAATATAATGGGACAAAAATCATCTTGTAGGGAACCAAGAACAAGAAAATCAGTAGGATACTTTATTTTCCCACACAAGACTTCAACATATCTAACAATCCCAATTGGTGAAATAGTATCTCTATTAGCAAGCTTGATGGTAACATCAGTTTCTCTAATTCGGCTGGTGCAATATCATTCATACTTTCTTGGTATAAGGTAAAGGAAATTCCACTCACACTAGCACCCATATCAATAAGCGATGATAACAATGATCTCCTATTTTAACAGAAACAACAGAGAAGCCAACAATAGGTCTATGTTTACCATTAGTATCAGGTCTAGCAATTATAGAGGCTTCATCACAAAAGTGAATGACATGCCCATCAATATTATCAACCAAGAGATCTTTAACCATAGAAATATTAGGTTCAACATTAATTTGTTGAGGAGGTATATGTGTTCTAGTATAACTCTTATGAACCACAATGGAAGCTTTAGCATGTTCCTTCATCCTAACAGGAAAAGGGTGGTTTCTCAATATAAGCAGTAGGAATAACAGGATCAACATTATAAATAATAGTTTCTTCTTCAATTTTAATAGGTTGAACCACTTTAACTTCAATGGGAGGATGATATTTAAACCACTTCTCCTTGGGGAGATCAACGTGAGTAGCAAAGGATTCACATAATAAAGCTACTACCTCAGAGTCAAGTCCATATTTAGTGCTAAAATCACGAAAAGCATCGGTGCCTACAAAGGATTTAACACAATCAAACTTAAGGCTTATACCTGACTCATTACCTTCGTCGACTTCCCAATCTTCAGGGTTGCATTTAATTCTTTCCATTAAGTCCCATTTGAATTCAATATCTTTATTCATAAAGGAACGAGCACACAAAGTGGTGAGCATGGATTGATCATTATGAGAGAGCCGAGCATAAAAATTCTGAATAAGAATTTCTCTCGAGGGCTCATGATTTGGGCATGAATATAACATTGACTTAAGCCTCCCCCAACTTTGAGCGATTATTTCTCCTTCACGAGGCCAAAAATTATAGATATCATTGTGATCACGATGAACTAGTTGCATAGGATAAAACTGCTCATCAAATTCCAATTTCAATCGGTTGTAGTTCCATGATCCAATATCATCACATAGCCTATACCATGTCAACGCCTTTTCCTTCAAAGATAAAGGAAATACGTTCTTATTTACATCATCCTTGGGAAGACCTGCAAGCTTAAATAATCCACAAACTTCATCCACATAGGTTAGATGCAAATCAGGATGTAGTGTTCCATCACCTACATAAGGATTAGCTAGAAACTTTTCTATCATACCCGAAGGAACTTCATAATAAATATTTTTCAGTAGGTGCACCAGGTTGAGGAGCATCTCTTTGTGCTTCCGGTCGGGGTGAAGATACCCAGAACAAGCCCCTCAAAGGATTATATTCCATAGTGACAAGTGACAGTAAATTTCAGCAGACTATATAAATTTTTCCTTACCAAGTTCCACTTACCAAAGGCGCTTCACTCCCTGTCAATGGCGCCAAAAAAGATTCTTGATGATCCACAAGTATAGGGGATCTATAATAGTCCTTTTGATAAGTAAGAATGTTGAACCCAACGAGGAGCAGAAGGAAATGACAATTGGTTCTCAGTAAGGTATTATGTGCAAGCACTGAAATTATCGGTAACAGATAGTTTTGTGATAAGGTAATTCGTAACATGTGGCAAGTAACAAATGTAACAATAGTGCAGCAAGGTGGCCCAATCCATTATGTTGCAAAGTACAATCCTGGACAAACTCTTCATGGGAATTTATGTCAAGCTAGTTTTCATCATGCTCATATGATTCGCGTTCGTTACTTTGGTAATTTGATATGTGGGTGGACCGGCGCATGGGTTAAGCCCTTACTTGGACAAACATCCCACTTATGATTAACCTCTCTCGCAAGCATACGCAACTATGAAAAAAGAATTAAGATAAATCTAACCATAGCATTAAACATATGGATCCAAATCAACCCCTTACGAAGCAATACATAAACTAGGGTTTAAGCTTTTGTCACTCTAGCAACACATCATCTACTTATTACTTCCAAATTCCTTCCTCTAGTCCCAAATAATGGTGATGTGTCATGTAGACGACGTTCACATGGCACCACTAGAGGAGAGGCAACATATATCTTATAAAAATATCGAACGAATACCAAATTCACATGATTACTTATAACAGGACTTATCCCATGTCCTGAGGAACAAACGTAACTACTCACAAAGCATATTCATGTTTATAATTAGGGTGGTTTTAATAATCATTAAGGATATGAACATATAATCTTCCACCAAATAAACCAACTAACATCAACTACAAGGAGTAATTAACACTACTAGCAACCCACATGTTCCAATCTCAGGTTTTGAGACAAAGATCAGATACAAGAGATGAAGTAGGGTTTGGAGAGGAGATGGTACTGATGAATATGTTGATGGAGATTGACCCCCTCTCGATGAGAGGATCGTTGGTGATGACGATGGCTTTGATTTCCCCCTCCGGGGGGGGAAGTTTCCCCGGCGGAATAGCTCCGCCCAAGCTCTAGATTGGTTTGGTCGAAGTTCCACCTCGAGTCGGCACCGCCTCGTCCTGAAAGGTCTGATATGATTTTTTCTGGGTCAAAACCCTTCATATAGAAGAAGATGGGCACTGGAGGCCTGCCAGGGGCCCACAAGCCTGCGGGGCGCGACCGGGGGGTAGGTCGTGCCCCCTAGCTTGTGACCTCCTGGTGGGTCCCCTCCGGTATTTCTTTCGCCCATTATTTTTTATATATTCCAAAAAAATTCTCCATAACTTTTCAGGACTTCTAGAGCTGTGCAGAATAGGTCCCTAAGATTTGCTCCTTTTCCATTCCAGAATTCTAGCTGCCGGCATTCTCCCGCTTCATGTAAATCTTGTAAAATAAGAGAGAAAAGGCATAAGAATTGTACCACAGTGTGTATTAGTAACCCATAATGCAATAAATATTGATTTAAAAGCATGATACAACATGGACATATCATGACCTGACCCAACGCGTCGTCGCCTTGCCCAACCATGTCGCCGCCCCAACTCACCACGCCGCCACACCGACCTAGTCGTCACCCCGACAAACCCCGGTCCCACTCTGGCCGGCCGCGCCGCCGCCCTGCCATGCTGTAAGCGACTCTGTCCACCAGAGGCCATTGCGCAGATCCCTATAGGCTATTACGCACCACCCTTTTAGGAGCACCAGCTGAAAGCACAATTGCTCCCTAAGGTGATTTTGATAATTGATCACAACATGTGCATCATTGGACTAATGAGCTTATCCAAGTATATTTTAGAGAAGTTCAAAGAATCCTTGGCTAAAGGATTGTGAGGACAAACCCCTTGAGGAAGGAAGGAATAGGATTGGCTCAAGCTTCAAGCAAGAACACTCTACATTTTACATTTGTGAGAAATCACTTTAGTCCATAGGAAAGCCAATACTATTAAAAGGGGGTGAGGTATTAAAATGAATTGGTTGCTCAATTGCTTAGAGATAGCCACCAAAAATACTCAGCCATTATCCCACAAGATATCTCTTTCCAAAGCTAAACCAGCAAAAACGCCGCCACCTATATTTTCCACTTGGCCCTACTGGTTTTCCACCAAACGAATCCTTCACCAAACCCTAATCTCTCGGTACCACCAACTTCCATAGCGGTGCCACCGAGATTCAGTGAGCAACTTTCTGTTGAGAAAATTCCAAGAATTGGAATTTCCGAGAATGGAATCGGTCTTACCTAGATTTGGAAACGGGTCTAGGTCATCGCATCGGTACCACCCAGATTCATATATCGGTCTCACTGAGAATTCAAAAGTTGCCACATTTTCGGCAACTCGGTACCACCGAGATTACTTTTGGTGTCACTGGGTTGGGCAATAATGTTCTAACGGTTGAATTTTGGGAGATGCCTATATATACCCCTCCACCTCCTCTCATTCACTGAGGAAGCACTCAGAACATACACCCACTTGCTAGATCCATATTTCTGAGAGATAGCCACCTACTCATGTGTTGAGATCAAGATATTCCAATCCAACCATTTGAAACTTGATATCTAGCCTCCCCAAGTTGCTTTCCACAACATCAATCTCTCCTACCCATGCCAAATCTGTGAGAGCGTGATTGATTGTTGAGGAGACTATCTTTTGAAGCACAAGAGCAAGGAGTTCATCGTTCTATCATATCTATAACCTTTAGGAGGGTGGTGCCTCCTAGATTGGTTAGGTGCCACTTGGGAGCCTCCTACTTGGTGTTGTGGAGTTGAACCAAGAAGTTTGTAAGGGAAAGGAGATCGCCTACTTCGTGAAGATCTACCTCGAGTGAGCCTAGTCCTGTGTGGACGTAAACCATGGTGGAATAGACAAGGCCGCTTCTTCGTGGACCCCTTGTTGGTGGAGCCCTGTGTGGACTCTTGCAGTTGTTACCCTCCATTGGTTGAAGTCTCCACTAATATGGACATACGATAGCACCACCTATCGTAACCACGCCAAAAATCGGTGTGTCAACCTTTGCGTTTGATCTTCCTACCTCACCCTCTACATTACATTTGCATGTCCTTACTTTCCACTGCTATACTCTTAGATATCCATGTGTAGGGTGAACTTGACTAGTCATAATTGCTAAAACTGGCCCACAACTAAAATTGGGAAAAGGCTAAGTTTGTATCTTGTCAAGTAGTCTAATCACCCCCCCCCCTCTAGACATACTTTTGATCCTATAGGTGGTACGAGAGCTTTGGTCTCCATTGCATTGATTTCACAACCTAGGAGAGTATGGCGTCTAGTGATGAAAATTATCACCATAGAGGTTCGTATTTTGTTGGTACAAACTTCGATAGTTGGAAGCATAAGATGTAAATGCATATTATTCGTCATAATCCTGCCGTTTGTGTTGTTGTTCGTGTTGGTGTGCAAGGTGATTTCTTCGAAGAAGGAAGAGGATGCCCCTGTGCTAATGAAGCTGAGAGCTCATATTCCACTACACAGTGTTACTCACCCAACTGCTCAGGACATGAAAAAGAGAAGAGATCGAGGACTCGGGAAGTGGAGATCGGTTGATCCATATGTTGTGAGAAAGAGAACTGTTGTAGATCCCCGCTTTCACACAAAGGAGCAACAAGATTTCTATGAGACTGTGTTGCTTGATAAGAGTCCTGTAGTCAGCGACATGAGATATGTCGGTTGGGAATATATCAAGGCCAATGAACATTATTTTCCCCATGCAATAGAAAACTTAAGGCTAGTCAGTATTGAAGATTTTGTTGGTAGAGAGATGGCTGCATGAAATGATGAGATGATCATGCAATTATATTCCACTGCTCATTTCTATTCTGATGGAAGGATTGTATGGATGACTGAAGGTCACCGGTATGAGTCTACCATGGATGAGTGGGCCACTATCATTGGTGCTCCAAAGGCACAAGAAGGATATTTGGATGTGTACTCAGAACATGTACAAGCTAGTGCCCCATAAGTATGTACACACGCACAAGTTTGGCTCTGCATATTTCTTGCAAGCAGGGATACCTACTACAAACACCATTATGAGACTTTCAGGAGGACTGCTGCAGATCAACAGAGATCCTATGGATATGCTCCATATACTCAGATGCTCATAAATACCAAGATTGGCAAGCATGCATGTCTACTTGATCGTCCCCACCTGCCACTTCAGCCAGAGTTTGATAAAAATGAAGTTGTGATGGACCCCAGCCATCCCAGCTTAGCTACAACTCGAGAGGCAGCAAAGGCAGAGGCTGCTAGAAATGTTCTAGCTCCAAGCCCACATCTCAAGACCACAGATGAGCAGATGTCATTCTTAGTCAGCACCATCCAAGGGATGGAGAAGAAAAAAATTGAGATCTTGCTGAACCAGAAGAGCCTCGAGAGGATCGTGGAGACAAATTTTCAAGACTACCACTATTGAGCAACTCCAACATGAATTTGATTTCTGTGCATATATCCCGCTCTAGCAGGGATGATGAAGAGTCGCCTCTTCCTACTAATACTCAGTTCACTACCCACACAAGGTCAGCGGTTGTGCCAGTTTCGAAAGCAAGACCAACTTCATCAGCTCAAGCTTCAGCACCTATAGCTCCTGCTCTTGCACCTCCAGTGTCTACACCTCCAGCTCCAGGGACATCTGCAGAAGCCTTCATCAATGCTCTCATGTCCACTCCATTGCTAGATACCGTAGGATATAGAGGCTCGAGAGATGATTAGTTCTAGACCTTTGAAACTTTTTGTAACTTATTGCCAAAGGGGGAGAAGTGTATATATCAAATAGGCTTCAAGAGGGAGAGCTTCACATTTTATTTGCTCTCATTTAGTTTTTCAAAACTTATGGTCTTTTGGTTGACTTTATCCATTTGGGAGAAGTGTATGATCATATACTTTGTTTGATTGTTGCTACCATGTTATTACCTTTGAGCTATCTACTTGATGACAATTCACTTGCTTGTTTGGTGCTATGTGCATTACTATTCATTCATATCATTTATGCGCACCACCAAGTTGTATGTGACATGAAAGAGTGACCCATGATCCTAACCGATTGTGCATTTGCATTCAAATGCAAACTTAAAATAATGCACACCCTTATGGGTAGCTCTTGCTTTTCACATACTTCTCAAAGCATTGATGATAATCATTAATTATATCTTTCGTCGAAGCTTCAATCTATATGTTGTCATCAATTACCAAAAAGGGGGAGATTGAAAGCACAATTGCTCCCTAAGGTGGTTTTGATAACTGATCACAACATATGCATCATTGGAATAAGAAGCTTATCCAAGTATGTTTCAGAAAAGTTCAAAGATGCCTTGGCTAAAGGATTGTGAGGAGGAACCCCTTGAGTAAGGAAGGAATAGTATTGGCTCAAACTTCAAGCAAGAAGACTCTACATTTTACATTTGCGAGGAATGACTTTGATTCCATAGGAAAGCCAATACAATTAAAAGGGGGTGAGGTATTATGATGAATTGGTTGCTCAAGTGCGTAGAGATAGCCACCAAAGATACTCGGCCATTCCCCCATAACATATATTTGTCCAAAGCTAAACCAGCAAAATCAGTGCCACCAATATTGTCCACTAGGCCCTACCGATATTCCTCCAGACAAATCCTTCGCCAAACCCTAATATCTCGGTACCACCAACTTTCATATCGGTGCGACCGAGATTCAGTGACCAACTTTCTATTGAGAATATTCCAAGAATCGGAATCTCTGAGATTGGTATCGGTCTCACCGAGATTCGGAAACTGGCCTAGATCACCATATCTGTACCACCCAGATTCATATATCATTCTCGCCGAGAATTCAAAAGTTTCCACATTTAATGCAACTCGGTACCACCGAGATACCTTTCGGTATCACCGAGTTGGGCAATAATGTTGTAATGGATGGATTTTGGGGGATGCCTAAATATACCCCTCCACCTCCTCTCATTCGCAGAGGAAGCACTTGGAACACACACCCACTTGCGAGATCCATATTTCTGAGAGAGAGACACCTACTCATGTGTTGAGATCAAGAGATTCCAATCCAACCATTCGAAACTTGATATCTAGCCTCCCTAGTTTCTTTCCACAAGATCAATCTCTCCTACCCATGAAAAATCTGTGAGAGCGTGATTGAATGTTTAGGAGACTATGTTTTGAAGAAGAAGAGCAAGGAGTTCATCATTCTACCACATCTATTACGTTTTGGAGGGTGGTGCCTCCTAATTGGTTAGGTGTCGCTTGGGAGCCTCTTAATTCATGTTGTGTGCTTGAACCAGAAGTTTGTAATGGTAAGGAGATCACCTACTTCGTGAAGATCTATCGTAAGTGTGGCTAGTACTGTGTGGACATAAGCCATGGTGGAATAGACAACACTACTTCTTCATGGACCCCTTGTGGGTGGAGCCCTCCATGGATTCTTGTAGTCGTTACCCTCCGTGGATCAAAGTCTCCATTAACATGGACGTACGATAGCACTACTATCGCAACCACATCACAAATCACCGTCTCAACCTTTGCGTTTGATCTTCCTAGCTTACCCTCTACATTAAATTGCATGTCCTTACTTTCCACTGCTATACTCTTAGATATGCATGTGTAGGGTGAAATTGACTAGTCATAATTTCTAATACTGGCCCACAACTAAAGTTGGGAAAAGGCTAAGTTTTATCTTGTCAAGTAGTCTAATCACCCGCCCTCTAGACATACTTTCGATCCTACAGCGGTGTCGTCCGCCACGCGAGGAGCAGCAGGAAGTGCACGACGGTCCCGCTCCACTCGCAGGGAGAAGCAGCATGGATGTACCACTCGCAAGGGTCCACGTCAACGGTATCTTTAAATTTCAGACTTTCAACTGCTTGTTGTTCATTTTGTCCATGTTTTAGGAGCTCAATGTCCATGTTTTATTTCTTTTTTCTATTTGATATGTATGTTCGTACTGAATGCCTATTTTTATAGCAACATCGATATTCCCAATCTCTACATTTTACTTACTAGTCTGTGAATCATTTATGTAGGTGTAGTCACCATGGACAAAAGGTGGATGGATGAGCCTAGGTGTAACACACAATTTTAGTGGTTATTGGGCGCTTAGCAATTATTTAACTACATCTGATCTGATGCATATGTATGTTTGTATAACATGTAGGCACACAAAGGTCTATCTCGAAGGGGTTTAAAAATTCTTAAGCTTTGCCGTTAGCAATTCATCCAGAAACAAAATATTATGTCCTTGTAAGAACTGTTCACACTCATTTTGGAATGAAGAAATAGAGGTGTGTGAGCATCTGGTATGTGAGGGCTTTCTCCATGGATATAAAATTTGGATTTTTCATGGAGAATGTAGTTCTACTTTCTTGAATGTTCCCGACACTCATGAGAATGAGGTTGAGGAGGAGTCGACCGAAGAGGATGACAATTTTGATTTGCTTCGAGATTGAGGGGCGGTTTAGATATGGAGGGGGACTTCGAAGATGACATAGTTTCTGAGCATACTAATGCATATTTAGAAGCTCTTGAAAAGTTAAAAAATGACTCTTGTCAAGAGCTATATCCTGGCTGTAAGAAGTTCTTAAAACTGTGTTTCTTAATTAGACTACTTCATGTCAAATTGCTTGGTGGATGGTCAGATAAAAGTTTTAACCTGCTGCTAGATCTACTTAATGATGCTTTTCTAGAAGGATCTCACTAGCAAAGAACTACAATGAAGCTAAGAAATTGGTGAAATGCCTTGGACTTGGATATGTTAGTATTCATGCATGTGAACATGATTGCATCCTCTTATGGAAAAACCATGCTAAGGCTAATGTTTGTTCAGTATGCAATACTTCATGACAGAAATATGAAAATAAGATCTGGATGGAAAACGTGCCCACCAGGTACCTAGGAAGGTTCTTCATTATTTCCCAATAAAGAAAAGGTTGTAGAGGTTGTTTATGTGTTCTAGAACAACAGCTCTCACCACATGGCATGATAAAGAGTGTACAAAAGATAGTTTGGTCAAGCATCTAGCTGATTTTGCTCAATGGAAGTATTTTTATGAGTTACCTAAGGACTTTGCTGAGGACAACCGCCATTTTATGCTTGGATATGCATTAGATGGTTTTAATCCTTTTAGATCCAATAACGTTAATTATAGTGTTTGGCATGTTATCTTCATTCCTTACAACTTCCCGCCTTGGATGTGCATGAAGCAATCCATTTTTTTATCACAGTGATTATTCTTCGTAAACATCCTCCTAGTGGTGATATGGATGTTCATCTAGAGCCGCTAGTTGATGATATGGTAGATATGTTTCTTCATGGTGTGAGAACATATGATGCTTCGAAAGAAGATTTGTTTGATTTGAAGGCTGCCATATTGTGGACCATTCATGATTTCCTTGGCCTAGGATATACAGCTAGTTGTACAACCTCTGGTGAAGGAGCTTCTCCTGAATGTCATTCTGATAGATGCTCTCTTAGGTTGAATGATGGTAGCAATACATGCTACATGAGGCACCGCATGTTCTCACATGAAGACCACCCCTTTAGGTCCAACGCCCATTCTTTTGATGGCCTTGTTGAGCACAGGCCAGCACCAATTCCTCTCTATAGATTAGAATTGTTGCTCGGACGGAAGATATGCATACAGTTTTTGGGAAGGATCCTTCCGGGAAGAAGAAAACCAAGCGGAAGCTCAAGGATAATGAGCCACTAATAGTTTGGAAAAGGAAGTCTATTTTGTTCAGGCTGCCATATTGGGAGAGCTTGTTTCTGTGTCAGATCATAGATGTCATGCACATAGAAAATAATGTATGTCAGAACACAATCAACACATTATTGTGCATTGATGGGAAATCTAAGGATAATTTGAACTCTCGCTTGGACCTTTAAGCTCTAAATGTTAAAAGTGACCTTCATCATGTTGAACTTGAAGTACAAGATAAATTTTATTTACCTCCAGCACCTTATGAAATGAATGTTGCCCAATAGAACTTATTTTGTGGACTATTTCAAGGAGCTAGATTCCCTTACGGGTTAGCAGCTGATATACATGGTAATGTGCATGTCAAGGAAAGGAAAATAATTGGGCTAAAGAGCCATGACAACCACATCTTAATGCAGCATTTGCTACCACTTGCTGTGAGATGGCTATTGCCCGAAAAAGTTAGTGCATCCTTGAGTCATGTTACAATTTCTTCAAGAAGATCTACTCGCATGTTATTTCTATTAGTGATATGGAACAGCTAGAGGCTGAAATACCTAAGACCTTGAGCATTCTCAATACTATATTCCCTTCATCCTTTTTTGATATCATGGTACACTTGATTGTGCATCTTCCAGCCTAAGCCAAAATAGTTGGACTAGTGCATTTTCCCAACATGTTTCCTATAGAGAGGTAATTGTCACCGACCACTTCCGTTGCAGCAAAAGTATGCTTCTTCTGCAAATAAACATAGACATTTTATTTTTTTATCACGTTGTAGGTATTTGTGTCGGTGTAAGGGCTTTGTTCATACTAGACGATATCCAGGGGGATCTATTGCCGAGAGCTATTTATTTGATGAGACTCTTGCCTTTTGTTCTCGGTATTTAAAAGGTGAAACTCAGTTCACTTGATAAATTAGAAATGATCAAGGTTTGGGTATGGAAACCAATAGTACCACACCTTTCTTCAGCAACCTTGGTCAAGGATTAATTGGCGAGCATTCTGGTTTACTCGACAATAAGACTTGGATTCAAGCTCATAGATATGTATTGATTAACTACGACCACATAGAACTTTATTTGAAGTAAGATATCTAATTTTTTTCAATTTGAATTTTATTTATGCTTGTTGTTGAAGTAATGAATAATTTGTAGCAAAAATAAGGAATATCTTTCCTCGGATGGTCTTAAAATAATCGACAAATTAATCATGTCCATCATGAGTCCTTCCATGAGCGGTTTAAGAAGCATGTTAGTCCTCGGATGTATCTATTTTCTTGTGATGTATATATATGGAGCGAGTTCCACCCAATTTTAAAAGTACTGTATTCCATATTCATAGGTGGAAGAAATGGGTGACAAAGTTCCAGAGGAGATAAGTATTTTAGCTCAGGTCCATTCAAAGTTGCACATCAGTTTAGTAGCTTGGGGTAACTTCTATGAATTTCAAGCATTTGATCAATACTGGTGAAAATATATCAGATGAGCCTTTCATTTTAGCGTTGCAAGCAACTCAAGTTTTCTATGTTGAAGACCCAATCGATGATGAATGGGTTATTGTTAGCCACTACAATCTAGGGGGCTCATATGCCATGCATGAAGCTGAAGATGAGGATGTAGAGATTGGTATGCCAATGGTTCATCCACATATCTATTCATGTTTTCATGATGATCTTCAAAGTACGATTGTGCTAGAACACACATAGATGGGGGATTTGTGTAGCTAAAAAATCTAGAAAGTAAGGGGTGCTTGCATTATTTGCCTTGTGTTCTAGTCTTCTTGATATGCATATTTTATCCACTATTGTTTGTTAAGCATCTTGTTCTAACATTGTTACTTGCAGGAAAAAAGATGGTAGGAACAAGAGGAGGAAGTGAGGTCCCTCTTATTGACGAATATTCAAGGCTTGCCAATATTGTAGAAAATGAGAGAAAAATGAGAGATCTTATTGAACACAAAAGGAATGAAGCATTGGGGGGGGAACAAGAATCCCACTAAGAAAGCAACTTCATTACAACCAACCAAAAAATAAAAAGGTTGTGTATGTCTCATTGTTCACATTCAATGTACTTCTCATTGTTTACATTCAATGTACTTCTTATCATTTATGTTTTTTTCCTAGCCAAATAACTGCACACATGAAGTTGCAAATGGAGGGCGTAATCTTCGTTCCTAGTCAAGGTTGAACCAAGATGGTGAAGATGCCAATAATGAACCCATAGGTCATGGCTCAGATGATATTCAAGGTATTCTAGTGCAGCTCCATCATTCTCAATTTCTACACACTTCATATTTATGAGTGCATGTTCTCACTCATTCCTTTTGAATTGTAAAGAAAATGCTTCAGCTGCGATTGTACAACAAAAAAGAAGAAGAGACGAAGGGGTCGCACTGAATTAAGGAAGAACTATGATACATACCAACCTAAACAAAAAGTCAAACTACTTGAGTATGGTCAGCCTATTGGTAGGAACGGTACAACATTAGTTAATTTCATTGGAACATTGGTAAGTAAGAAATTGTCGGTTTTAGTTGAGGACTAGAGATATATTGACCCACACGCAAAGTTAAAGCTATGGGATGACATAAAGATAGTTTAGATGGTCAAAATAGTTTTTCCCATTGTCTTCTATTTTTGCTAGCTGGCTTTTACTAAATGACTTCATTTTCATATTGGTCCAGTCATATTTCAAGGTGGATAAATCTACTTTGGATTACTTTATGGTCACTACTGCAAAAAATGAAGAAAATTTAAATTAGACCTAAAGGAGAAGTTTGTTGCCATATTGACAAATGAGGAACTTATAGAAAGACTTGATTTAAGGATCAAAAGCAAGATTGGATACAAGTTATCGATCAGTGGAGAAAACCAGAATTGGAGGTAAGGCACAAACTTCTATACTTCGGGTTGGAATTGAACTAATGTCTTCATGTCATATCCTAGCTTAACTCATTGTTGGCATGTTTTTAGGCTAGCGGTGCTAGAAACAAAAAACTCGTTCCAATTTGAAATTTCTACATGTAGACGGCACCAAGATTTTGCTTGTGTTGGTCATGATATGGTAAACTCAACTACTCAAGCACTTCTTCTTGAAAGTGATGCATCACATCAGTTTTGGTTACTTTGGTTACTAGTGAAACAAATTGGTTGCAGGCTCGGAAACTTGGGTACTATCTAGGCAGAGACAAAAAAATTGTCGAAGCACATACGAGTCAGAAAATCGGAGTTCCCACCCCAATAGTTGTGCCGCTAATATAAATTGCTAAAAAATAGTCCCCCGCATATATGATTATATTTCAACTTGCATAGAATAGATTCTTTATTTCCTTATTGTCTGCTACACATTTTGTATTGCCATATAAAATATATACCATGCATGTAGCTTCAGCATGGAAATAACTTGAGGTGCCTCGTTTGCTTTGTTCTTGTAGAAGAAACTTCAAACTGAAGCTACACTCCACCTAGAATTGGAGGAAAATTCTCTTGAGGTAGGGGATTTTTATGCACAAACTTTTGGAGAGCAGTAACCAAGAGGACGTGTACGTATGTTGGGTAGGGGCCCAACTCCACATAGTGTGGGTGTGCTTGGAACCGAAGTTAAAGTGCCAACAAAGTTGCAATGCAAATGCAACTTTGTCAAAGAGATGAACAAGCAGATTCTACTCTACATGAGAAAATGCAAGCAATGGAATGATGCGTCGATGAGATGCATCACATCATGTTTTCACAAGGAAGTCAGAGTGTTGAAATGCCCACGCCTTCGCCTCCAAATTCAATCTCTCATCCCGTGGTAGAGTGCTTAGTTGTCTACTTTTGTTAACATATGTGAATCATAGGTACACTAAATCATTTTATTTTTGTGTCCCCCATAGTTCTCAGGTATTGTAACAAATGATGACGATGAGGAAGAGGAACCTGAGGGTTATCATGATTCAGTCCAGGAAGACGAAGGCTTGATCATCCAAAAGTGTATACCATCTAGCTGTAATGTTGCATCCACACATTTACCACCTAGAAGCCATGTAACCACTCCATGTGTCTGTCAGGCCTCTCAAGCCTCTCACAATCAATAAGACCTTGTAATCATCTGATATTTTATCTACAAATATCTTGTTCTATTTTATTTTCTAATAGATGATGCATGATTTAGGTTGGTAGGGATGTCATATTATATCATTTGGTGAGATCTGATCCTGTGGCGAAGGCAATGGGTATCTCAATCACCAAGAAACCATAGTGGGAGGTGAAGTTATTGGGCTGCAATATTACGAAGTTCTTCTCAACATCGTATTGAAAAGAGAGGTGGAGCTTCCTCATGTATACGATGGAATGCAAACAATGGGTGATGCTCGACACATGTCCATTGCATGGCCATCAAATAGGGTAAAAATATATATTATACATTTTCCTGTTCTAGTGTAAACTATCACATGATGCTAACTAATTGTTTTTTGTAGATCAAACCTTGCTCCAAGTCACGGTTCTCGTCATTAAAGAGTTCAGGTATTATTTCTCTCAATATCACCATGTCTACCACACTTAGAATTGAGAGCAAGGAGTACACCACTACCAGTACCTATAGTGCTTCCTCCTTCAATGGATATTTTGCATTGGCTTTTTCAAATTTTGCGCAAGGCCATGCCTATACATGCTTTCAAGCATAAATAAATTTGCATATAATGTACATGTTGTCGAAGATATTAACACATGCGTGGACATGTAGTCGAAGATACTAACACATGCATGTACATGCTCTCGAAGATACTAACAAACGGCTACCTTTCTCTCTTATGTTGTATATATTGTACATGTTATATTTTTGCAAAAAAAATGACACATTATTTTTTAATCTCGGCACTTGATAGGACTAAAAACCTATTTTTTAACACAGAAAACTATTAGTCCAGGTCGTTGAAATTATAGATTACATGCATGTTTATTTCATATATGTGATACCCTTTTTATCATCTCTTTTGGACTAAAATATGCATCAGTATTGTGGTCTATAAAATCAGTCTCTTTCATCTTGTGTGCTTTGCATTTCCTAAGATTGCTCAAAGATACAGGTTCTTTTATAGGGACAAATGGCACAAAGTTGGAAGTATTGAGGTTGATCTAGGATGTTCCACTGAACACTTTTGTCCATAACATGGAACATTGTCGATGCATTTTGTTCATATGGAAGTTGATGTCGGCTTGATCAAGGACTGGGTATCTTTCATAATATTTTGTAGTAGTCAAGTGATCAAATGATTGGTCTCTTAAGAACATGATCATCATATTTTTTAATAGTACATGACAGGAATGTTGACTTGGGTATTTTCTTAATTGTTGTAGCTAACTTGAGTGAAGAAAAACAATGCATTTTCTATGTATGTTGAATGAATGTGTTCGCTCATATCTTTTGATGAATGGAACTATGCAATTGGAATCATTTATATATGTTAGAATGAATGCATTGGAAGTTATCTTGTGATGAATGTAAGAGTGCAATTGCATTTGCATTTATGCTGAAATGTATAACCCCCGCACTAAGTGTGTCGGTTGAAGTGTTGCATGTCACATTATCTGTTGGCATAACATAACAGCAGATAAACTGTTGGAATAGAAATGGTCGATGCATTATCTATCGGTGCATGTAGTATCGGAGAGACTGTCGACGTGTGTATGGCGTCACACAATCCATCATCATAACACAGTGTTAGAGGAGCCGTCAGCATAGAGATGTTTCTCGCCGTAGAAATGTTTGTCGGGAAAGATCCCACCAATGATGTCATGTTATCAATTGGCAAAGACCTTTCCCGGCAGGACTATAGGTGACGCCTTCTTTCTGTCACTATAAATCTTTGTCGATAGAACATGTGTGGCCGAAGGTCACCTATGCTAACAGATTGTTCGATGCTGCTTTGAGTGTCGTGGTGTAGTGTACATGGCCCTCACTAGGTGTTATTATCCATTATATATCCTTTGCCCATATTGCCATACTCACTTTGCATGATATGCTCATTTATATTACATTGCCATGCGTTTCTGGCCCATGCTTTGCATATCACATGACACTTGATTATATGACGGTTGGCGAACATCGCATGGGAAACACACAAAAATCCTACGCTCACCAAGATCAATCTATGGAGACTAACATCTATGAGAGGGGGAGTGAATCTACATACCCTTGTAGATCGCTAAGAGAAACCGTATAAAACATGGTTGATGTAGTCGGACGTCTTCTTGATCCAATCACGGTCCAACGCGCGATCTCATCACGATTCGTCCCACAAACCCATCACGATCCGTCCCGATCTAGTGCCGAACGGACGACACCTCCATGTTCAGCACACATATAGCTTGATGACATTATCCACCTCCTTGATCCAGCAAGCGAGGGTGGATAGGTAAATGAGTTCTCCGTCAGCATGATATGATGGCGGCGGTGGTGGTGGAGCTGTTCCGGCAGGGCTTCGCCAAGCAATACCAAAACCTATCCAGAGGAAGAAGACGATTTATGGAGAAGAGGGCAGCACATGGCTTTTTAGGTGGTGGCTGCCCTCAAAACCTCCACTATATAGAGGAGGAAGGGGTAGGTGGGATTGCCTTGGCTCCTCCTCCAAGGAGAAGAGGTTCGGCCAAAGTAGGGGGAGAGTCCACCTCTCACAAGGTAGGTGGACACCATTGGGAGGACTCCTCTTCCACCTCCTCTCTCAAGACTTGGCGCATGGGCCTCTTGAGGTTCGCTTCCCAAGCCTGTAAGTGCATCTAGTGCCCCTTAGTGATTTTGGTGGTTCAAAGACTTATAGGCTAAGAGACTCATATGTTTGTGAGAGTACACATGCTCTATAAGTCGCTGAGGAGTTTGAGTTATTCGATGAAAATCGAACCCTAAAAATATATGTCTTCGGGTGAAGACTTTGGTCATTCCTTGAAGATTTTGATCCCGAAGAAATTGATATTCCTCATGAAGAAATTGAAGATGAGGAATTCGGTGTGTCCTGAAGAAAATACACTAAAGACTTTGAAGCTTGAAGATTTACTCTTTCTGTTTCATTTTCTTTATACTTGAGTCATAGGAACACCTTACTGTTAAAGGGGGTCGAGGTAAAACTATGGAACGAATTTCCTCATGATGCTCAACTCAAACCTACATCTACCAAAGACTCAAAATAAGGAATATGAGAGACATGAGGACTTCCACAGTTGAAAGTTCCGACCGTTGCCGCGCCACATTCCACCTGTCATAGATCTTATCCATCCAACGGTCATATTATTAAAGGGAATTTATGTCAAATCATGTCGGGATGCTCCCAGGCTATAAATAGCCACCCCCACAACCACTAGTTGCTTGGCTGTTCCGAGAGAAACTGACACTAGTCATTTAGAGTAACCCAAATTCCTCACAGTCTTCGAGCAAAAATCATCAAGTGAGGAAATACTCCAAACACCCAAACCAAAACCCAAGTGATTGAGCATCAGTGAAGAAGTAATTCCTGTGTGGAACCGACGCTTGTTACCTTTGAGTATTGTTCATCCTCCAGACGGCTAGGCGTCATGGTCTAGAGCATCCAGGAGTCAATTATGGATTGCCGGTGTGGGAAATATGCCCTAGAGGCAATGATAAATAGTTATTATTATATTTCCTGTTTAAAGATAATTGTTTATTATACATGCTATAATTTTATTGAATGAAAACATAGATACATGTGTGGATACATAAACCCAACAATGTCCCTAGCAAGCCTCTAGTTGGCTAGACCGTTGATCAAGGATAGTCAAGGTTTCCTGGCTATGTGCAAACTGTTGTTGGTTGATAACTGGATCACATCATTAGGAGAATCATGTGATGGACTAGACTCAAACTATGAACGTAGCATATTGATCGTGTCATTTTATTGCTATAGTTTTCTGCGTGTCAAGTATTTGTTCCTATGACCATGAGATCATATAACTCACTGGCACCGGAGGAATGCCTTGTGTGTATCAAACGTCACAATGTAACTGGGTGACTATAAAGGTGCTCTATAGGTGTCTCCGAAGGTGTCCTTTGAGTTAGTATGGATCAAAACTGGTATTTGTCACTCTGTGTGACGGAGATGTATCTCGGGGCCCTGTCGGTAATACAACATCACACACAAGCCTCTCAAGCAATGTGACTAAGTGTACATCACGGGATCTTGTGTTACGAAACGAGTAAAGAGACTTGCTGTTAACGAGATTGAAATAGCTATGCGGATACCGACGATCGAATCTCGGGCAGGTAACATATCGAAGGACAAAGGGAATGGCATACGGGATCATATGAATCCTTGACACTGAGGTTCAACCGATAACGTCTTTGGATAATATGTAGGATCCAATATGGGCATCCAGGTCCCACTATTGTATATTGACCGAGGAGTACCTCGGGGCATGTCTACATAGTTCTCGAACCCGCAGGGTCTGCACACTTAAGGTTCAGCGATGTTTTTGTATAGTTGAGTTATATGCGTGGTTACCGAATGTTTTTCGGAGTCCCGAATGAGGGTTTCCGGAATGGTCTGGAGACGAATATTGATATGTAGGATGACTTCATTTGGTTACCGGAAAGTTTTCGGGCATTAGCGGGAATGTACCGGGAGTGACGAATGGGTTCTGGAAGTTCACCGGGAGGGGGGGCAACCCTCCCGGGGGAAGCCCAAAGGACTTATGGGTGGCGCACCATCCCTTAGTGGGCTGGTGGGACAGCCCAATAAGGCCTATGCTCCATAAGAGAAAAACCAAAGAAAGAAAAAAAAGGTGGGAAGGAAGAGAAGGACTCCACTTTCCAATCCTAGTTGGACTAGGATTGGAGTAGGACTCATCCTCTCCCTCTTGGCCGGCACACCTTGAGGACTTGGTCCTCAAGGCAAGTCTCCTCGCCCTCCCTCCTATATGTAGTGGTGATTTAGGGCTGATTTGAGACAACTATTCCACGTGCAACTCAGATCTAGACACCCTAGTTTTACCTCTAGATCGTATTTCTACGGAGCTCGGGCGGAACCCTGCAGGAGTAGATCCTTCACCACCACCGGAGCACCGTCACGCTGCCAGAGAACTCATCTACTTCTCCCCGTGGCTTGCTGGATCAAGAAGGCCAAGATCATCGTCGAGCTGTACGTGTGCTGAATGCGGAGGTGTCGTCCGTTTAACACTAGATCGGAGCGGATCGTGGGACGGATCACAGGACGGTTCGTGGGACAGTTTGCGGGGCGGATCGAGGGACGTGAGGACGTTCCACTACATCAACCGCGTTTCTTAACGCTTCCTACTGTGCGATCTACAAGGGTACATAGATCCAGATCTCCTCTCATAGATGGACATCACCATGATAGGTCTTCGTGCGCGTAGGAAATTGTTTGTTTCCCATGCGATGTTCCCCAACAGTGGCATCATGAGCTAGGTTCATGCGTAGATCTAATCTCGAGTAGAACACAAAGGGTTTTGTCGACGATGATGTTCAATTTGCTACCCCCCTTAGTCTTCTCTTGATTCGGCGGTATTGTTGGATTGAAGCGGCCCGGACCGACATTATTCGTACGCTTGACATGCAACCTCTCTTTCATCACTTGACATGCAACCTCGTTTCATCGCAAGACTAGTTTCATCGCTTGACATGCAACCTCGTTGCATAAAGATGACTGGCGGGTGTCGGTTTCTTCAACTTTAGTTGAATTGGTTTTGACCGAGGCGGTCCTTGGAGAGGTTAAATAACAATTTGCGCATCTCCATTGTGGTTTTTGCGTAATTAAGATGCGGTCTACTAGATACCCATAGCAGCCACGTAAAAGATGCAACAATAGTTAGAGGACGTTTAACTTGTTTTTGCAGGGTATGCTTGTGAGATGATATGGCCAATGACGTGATGTGATATATTGGATGTATGAGATGATCATGGTGTAATAGTTAATTTAGACTTGCACGTCGATGGTACGGAAACTGCCAAGAGTCATAGGGTTGTCTTTAAACTAACGTTTGTGTTTGCAGATGCGTTTACTATATTGCTAGGACATAGCTTTAGTAGTAATAGCATAAGTAGCACAACAACCCCGATGGAGACACGTTGATGGAGATCATGATGATGGAGATCATGGTGTGGCACCGGTGACAAGAAGATCGTGTCGGTGCTTTGGTGATGGAGATCAAGAAGCACATGATGATGGCCATATCATGTCACTTATGAATTGCACGTGTTCTTAATCCTTTTATGCACCTTATTTTGCTTAGAACGGCGGTAGAATTATGAGGTGATCTCTCACTAAAATTTCAAGACGAAATTGTGTTCTCCCCGACTATGCACCATTGCTACAGTTCGTCGTTTCGAGACACCACGTGATGATCGGGTGTGATAGACTCAACGTTCACATACAATGGGTGCAAAACAGTTGCTCACGCGGAACACTCGGGTTAAGCTTGACGAGCCTAGCATGTGCAGACATGGCCTCGGAACACATGAGACCGAAAAGTCGAGCATGAATCGTATAGTTGATATGATTAGCATAGAGATGCTTACCACTGAAACTATCCTCAACTCACGTGATGATCGGACTTGAGCAAGTGAAATTGGATCATGTACCACTCAAATGACTAGAGAGATGTACTTTTTGAGTGGGAGTTTAGCAAGTAATTTGATTAGTTAAACTCTAATTATCTTGAACATAGTCTAAGTCCACTTTGAAAATGTTTGTGTTGTAGATCAATGGCTCACGCGACAGTCACCCTGAATTTTAATACGTTCCTAGAGAAACCTAAGTTGAAAATGATGGAAGGAACTTTGTAGACTGGGCTCTTAATCTTAAGTTGCTCCTGCAAGCTGGGAAGAAGGATTATGTCCTTAATGCCGCGCTAGGAGATGAACCACCCGCCGCGGCTGACCAAGATGCTAAGAATGCTTGGTTAGCACGCAAGGAGGACTACTCAGTAGTTTAATGTGCAGTCTTGTATGGCTTAGAGCCGGGACTTCAACATTGCTTTGAGCGTCATGGAGCATATGAGATGTTCTAGGAGTTCAAGTTTATCTTTCATAAGAACTCCCGGATCGAGAGGTATGACACCTCCGATAAATTTTATGCTTGCAAGATGGAGGAGAATTCGTTTGTCAGTGAACATGTGCTTAAAATGTGTGGGTACTCAAACCGTTTAGCTCAGCTGGGGATCGAACTCCCGCAAGATGCTATCACTGACAGAATTCTTCAATCACTGCCACCGAGCTATAAGATCTTTGTGTTGAACTCTAACATGCAAGGAATGAACAAGTCACCCGGTGAGTTATTCGCGATGCTGAAAGTCGCAAAGTCAGAACTCCGTAAAGAGCATCAAGTGTTGATGGTGAATAAGACCACTAGTTTCAAGAGAAACGACAAAGGAAAGAAGGGTAATTCAAAGAAGAGCGGCAAGCATGTTGCCAATCCGATGAAGAAACCCAAAGCTGGACCTAAGCCTGAAACGGAATGCTATTATTGCAATGGTATGGGTCACTGGAAGCGCAACTGCCCCAAGTATCTGGCTGATAAGACGACAACCAAGGAAAAATCAGGTATATTCAATATACATGTTCTTGATGCGTACTTAACCAGCTTTCGTAGTAGTGCCTGGGTATTCGATACTGGTTCTGTTGCTCATATTTGCTACTTGAAACAGGAACTATGAAATAAGCGAAAGCTGACGAAGGATGAAGTGACGATGCGCGTGGGAAATGGTTCCAAGGTTGATGCAATTGCCATCGGCACAGTTTCACTTTCGTTACCATCGGGAGTAGTTATGAACTTAAATAAATGTTATTTAGTGCATGTGTTAAGCATGAACTTTATATCTGGATCTTATTTATTGTGAGACGGTTACTCGTTTAAGTCAGAGAATAATGGTTGTTCTATTTCTATGAGTAATATCTTTTATGGTCATGCACCCAATGTGAGAGGATTGTTCATATTGAATCTTGATAACGATAATACACATATACATAACATTGAGACCAAAAAAGTTAGAGTTAACAATGATAGCGCCATGTTTTTATGGCACTGCCGCTTAGGTCATATTGGTGTAAAGCGCATGAAGAAACTCCATACCGATGGACTTTTGGAGTCACTTGACTTTGATTCACTTGACACGTGCGAACCATGCCTCATGGGCAAGATGACTAAGACTCTGTTCTCCGGAACAATGGAGCGTGCAAGTGACTTGTTGGAAATCATACATACCGATGTGTGTGGTCCGATGAGTGTGGAGGCGCGTGGCGGATATCATTATTTTCTCACCTTCACTAACAATTTGAGTAGATATGGTTATGTCTACTTGATGAAGCACAAATCTTAAACGTTTGAAAAGTTCAGGCAATTTCAGAGTGAAGTCGAAAATCATCGTAACAAGAAGATCAAGTTCCTACGGTCTGTTCGTGGGGGTGAATATCTGAGTTTCGAGTTTGGTGCTCACTTAAGACAATGTGGAATTGTTTCACAGTTGACACCGCCTGGAACACCACAGTGTAATGGTGTGTCCAAACGTCGTAATCGTACTTTATTAGAGATGGTGCGATCTATGATGTCTCTTACCGATTTGTCGTTATCATTTTGGGGGTATGCATTAGAGACAGATGCATTCACTTTAAATAGGGCACCATCAAAATCCGTTGAGACGACACCATACGAACTGTGGTATGGCAAAAGACCAAAGTTGTTGTTTCTTAAAGTTTGGGGATGTGATTCTTATGTCAAAAAGCTTCTTCATAGGTTACCCAAAAGAGACAGTTGGGTATACCTTCTATCTCAAATCCGAGGCAAAGTGTTTGTTGATTAAAACAGAGCTTTTCTTGAGAAAGAGTTTCTCTCGAAAGAATTGAGTGGGAGGAAGATAGAACTTGATGAGGGCAAGGGGAAACCCCTGTTTGTGCGGCGCCGGTTGAGGAGCAAGTTGACGATGTTGATCATGAAACATTGGATCAAGTTACTATCAGACCTCGCAGGTCGACAAGATCACATACTGATCCTCAGTGGTACGGTAATCCTGTCTTAACGATTATGTTGTTGGACAACAATGAACCTCGAATTATGAAGAAGCAATGGTGGGCATGTATTCGAACAAATGGCTGGAGGCCATGAAGTCCGAGATAGGATCCATGTACGAGAACAAAGTGTAGACTTTAGAAGTACTACCTGAAGGCCGCAAGGATATTCAGAACAAATGGATCTATAAGAAGAAGACAAACGCGGACGGTAATGTGACCGTTTATAAAGCTCGACTTGTGGCAAAGGACAAGGAATTGACTACGATGAGACTTTCTCACCGGTAGCGATGCTTAAGTCTTTCCGAATAATGTTAGCAATAGCTGCCTTTTACGATTATGAAATCTGGCAGATGGATGTCAAAACGGCGTTCCTGAATGATTTTCTTAAGGAAGAGTTGTATATGATGCAACCCAAAGGTTTTGTCGATCCAAAGAATGCTAACAAAGTATGCAAGCTCCAACGATCCATTTATGGACTGGTGCAAGCATCTCGGAGTTGGAATAAGTGCTTTGATGACGTGATCAAAGCATTTGGGTTTATACAAGTGGTTGGTGAATCTTGTGTTTACAAGAAAGTGAGTGGGAGCTTTGTGGCATTTCTAATATTATTTGTGGATGACATATAGCTGATTGGAAATAACGTAGGGCTTTTGGAGAGCATAAAGTATTACTTGAATAAAAGTTTCTCAATGAAGGACCTAGGAGAAGTTGCTTACATTCTAATCATTAAGATCTATAGGGATAGATCAAAACGCCTGATAGGACTTTCGCAAAGCACATACCTTGATAAAGTTTTGAAGAAGTTCAAAATGGATCAGTCCAAGAAAGGGTTCTTGCCAGTATTAGAAGGTATAAAATTGAGTAAGACTCAGTGCCCAGCAACTGCGGAAGATAGAGAACAAATGAGTTCCATCCCCTACTCTTCAGCCATAGATTCTATCATGTATGCTATGTTGTGCACTAGACCAGACGTCTGCTTGGCCATAAGTATGGCAGGCAGGTTTCAGAGTAATCTAGGAGTGGATCACTGGACGGCGGTCAAGAATATTCTGAAGTACCTAAAAAGTACTAAGGAAATGTTTCTCGTGTATGGAGGTGACAAAGAGCTCGCCGTAAAAGGTTACGTCGACGCAAGTGTTGACACCGATCCGGATGACTCTAAGTCACAAACCGGATACGTATTTGTTCTTAATGGGGGTGCGGTAAGCTGGTGCAGTTCCAAGCAGAGCGTCATAGCAGATTCTACATGTGAAGAGGAATACATGGCTGCCTTGGAGGCCGCAAAGGAGGGTGTCTGGATGAAGCAGTTCATGACAGATCTTGGAGTTGTGCCAAGCACACTAGATCCATTGACTCTGTTATGTGACAACATTGGTGCCATTGCCTTAGCAAAGGAACCAAGGTTTCACAAGAAGACCAGACACATCAAAAGACGCTTCAACCTCATCCGCGACTACGTCGAAGGAGAGGACGTGAATATTTGCAAAGTGCACACGGATCTGAATGTAGCAGACCCGCTGACTAAACCTCTTCCACGGGCAAAACATGATCAACACAAGAACTCTATGGGTGTTCGATTTATTACAATGTAAATCACATGGCGATGTGAGGACTAGATTATTGACTCTAGTACAAGCGGGAGACTGTTGGAAATATGCCCTAGAGGCAATGATAAATAGTTATTATTATATTTCTTGTTTAAACATAATCGTTTGTTATCCATGCTATAATTGTATTGAATGAAAACATAGATACATGTGTGGATACATAGACACAACAATGTCCCTAGCAAGCCTCTAGTTGGCTAGCCACTTGATCAAGGATAGTCAAGGTTTTCTGGCTATGTGCAAAGTGTTGTTGCTTGATAACTGGATCACATCATTAGGAGAATCATGTGATGGAGTAGACCCAAACTATGAACGTAGCATATTGATCGTGTCGTCTTATTGCTATAGTTTTCTGCGTGTCAAGTATTTGTTCCTATGACCATGAGATCATATAACTCACTGGCACCGGAGGAATGCGTTGTGTGTATCAAATGTCACAACGTAACTGGGTGACTATAAAGGTGATCTACAGGTGTCTCCTAAGGTGTCCGTTGAATTAGTATGGATCAAGACTGGGATTTGTCACTCCATGTGATGGAGAGGTATCTCGGGGCCTTCTCGGTAATACAACATCAGGCACAAGCCTTGCAAGCAATGTGACTAAGTGTAAGTCATGGGATCTTGTATTACGGAACGAGTAAAGAGACTTGCAGGTAACGAGATTGAAATAGGTATGCGGATACCGACAATCGAATCTCGGGCAAGTAACATACCGAAGGACAAAGGGAATGACATACGGGAATATATGAATCCTTGACACTGAGGTTCAACCGATAAGATCTTCGGAGAATATGTAGGATCCTATATGGGCATCCAGGTCCCGCTATTGGATATTGACCGAGGAGTACCTCGGGGCATGTCTACATAGTTCTCGAACCCGCAGGGTCTGCACACTTAAGGTTCGGCGATGTTTTAGTACTATTGAGTTATATGCGTGGTTACCGAATGTTTTTCGGAGTCCCGGATGAGATCACGGATGTCACGAGGCTTTCTAGAATGGTCCGGATACGAAGATTGATATATAGGATGACTTCATTAGGTTACTGGAAAGTTTTCGGGCATTATCGGGAATGTACCAGGAGTGACGAATGGGTTCCGGAAGTTCATTGGGAGGGGGGGCAACCCTCCCGGAGGAAGCCCAAAGGACTTATAGGTGGCGCACCAGTCCTTAGTGGGCTGGTGGGACAGCCTAATTAGGCCTATGCGCCATAAGAGAAAAACCAAAGAAATAAAAAAAATGTGGAAAGGAAGAGAAGGACTCCACTTTCCAATTCTAGTTGGACTAGGATTGGAGTAGGACTTCTCCTCTCCCTCTTGGCCGGCGCACCTTGAGTACTTGGTCCTCAAGGAAAGTCTCCTCCCCCTCCCTCCTATATATAGTGGTGATTTAGGGCTGATTTGAGACAACTTTGCCACGTGCAACTCAGATCTAGACACCATAGTTTTACCTCTAGATCGTATTTCTGCGGAGCTCGGGTGGAGTCGTGCAGGAGTAGATCCTTCACCACCACCGGAGCGCTATCACACTGCCGGAGAACTCATCTACTTCTCCGTCTTTCTTGCTAGATCAAGAAGGCTGAGATCATCGTCGAGCTGTACGTGTGCTGAACGCGGAGGTGTCGTCCGTTCGGCACTAGATCGGAGCGGATCGTGGGACGGATCGCGGGACGGTACAGTGGACGGTTCGCGGGGTGGATCGAAGGATGTGAGGACGTTCCACTACATCAACCGCGTTTCTTAACGCTTCCTGTTGTGCGATCTACAAGGGTACGTAGATCCAAATCTCCTCTCGTAGATGGACATCACCATGATAGGTCTTCGTGCACGTAGGAATTTGTTTGTTACCCATGCGACGTTCCCCAACAGCCGAGTGACCGAGTTCGTAAGGGTTTGGAAGTCTACCTTGAAGACTTACCATGAGTGTTGGGCGTGGACTGTGTGTCCTTAGCTCAAGGAGAATACGGTAGAGACTGTGTGTCCCGGGACTGTGTGTCCTTTGGTTGATCCCTTGGAACGCTCCCATTTCCTCGAGATCTTCGTCGGGGATCTTTAACCTCCGGATCACGTCGGGGGAGATGAGGTTTACACCTCACCCACCATCTACCAACATCTTCATCACCTTGAGGTTGCGGATCATTCGGGAGACCAACAACGGTAGACATCCGACTGCCGTAACGCGATCTGGGTGATCCTCTGAATCGAAGATGATTGGTGTGTGTGACCACTTCAAGGGCCTATGAGGGCCGATGCAGGGCTCCACCGCGCCCACTTCTTCAGTTGGTGGTGGGAAGACAGAAGCGATGCCCCTCCATCGAGGCTCATTATGTTTGTGGCCTTCTGGAACTCGTGGTCACTGGAGTTGTCGTCTGGGCAGTCTTCGTCCTCCTCTCCTTCTTTTCTTTTCCGCGTTGGCGCGGGCTTTGCCTTCTTGTTCTTGAACTTGTCGGGGGGTCCCTTGGCCGCCCTTCTTCCTACCTGATCTTTTGCCACCATCTCGGGCCTTTTCTTTGTCACGTCTTTGGTACTCCGCCCTCTGTTGTTCGGCAAGTTGTTCGACTTGCCGGCAGTGTTGGAGGTCGTGAACCTTGGTGCGGTGGATCTTGTAGTACTGGGCATCGGAGACCTCCGGCTTATCGGCGGCCGCTAAGGCTTGGCAAGAGCTACATCCATGAGCACCTTTGCTGGAAGCCTCGGCCTTCGCCTTTTTGGAGGCGTCGTCGCTGCCGGATGTCTCGACGACGAATACGGCTTTCCCCTTCCGTTTCTTGTTGCGCCACTTCCCCCTCTTCGTGGGCGCATCGCCGTCTTCATCTTCGGAGTCGGCCTCTGCACCGGCACCTTCATCGGGAAGCCTTCTCCCCTCTTCCGCTCGAGCACACTTGTCCGCCAGAGCCTAAAGCTCGGTGACATCATGGACCTTGTTCATCGCCAGCTCCTTGCGCATCTTCCGGTTCCGCACGTCCTGCTGGAACGCGGACTGTAGCTGGGTGAAAATCCGGGATGTTGTGTTTTATGCAGCCTAATCTCTGGATGTAATTGCGCAGAGTCTCACCCTCCTTCTGGGGGATGATGTGCAAGTCGCTCTCCAGGCCAGGGGCCTGATGGCCGCCCGTGAAGGCGCAAACGAAGTCCTGGCACAGCTCCTTCCAAGAGGAAATGGAGTTCTTGGGTAAGTGCATCAAGAACGACCTGACGTTGGGCTTGAGCACCAATGAGAAGTAGTTGGCCAATATCGTGTCAACCCGACCACCACAAGCATGCACCGCGATGGTGTAGATGCTTAGGAACTTGGACGGATGGGTCTTGCCATCGTTCTTCTCCGGGATCTCCGGCTTGAAGGTACCGGAGCTGGGCCACTGGACCTGCCGCAAATCGCGGGTGAATGTAGGGCAGCCCACCTCGTAACATAGGTCGCCAGGATACCCTGATGCGGGAGCGTCCACAGCGGCTCCTTCTCGTCTGTCTGACTGACGACGCATCCCTCACCGTCGCTCGATGAGAGCGCGCGCATCCTACTTGCGTCGCTCATGAAGGACATCATGTTGATCGCAGTGGGTCCGCGGGTCGGAAGACCCGGTCGAATCGTCAGAGATGACAACCCTTTGCTGCCGCCGTGGAGGAGATTGCACCATGGCGGTGGCAGCTCCAGTCTTCTCGGTGCGATCGTGGCCGCTTTTTCTCGAGGGCCGCTTCGACGTCCCCACCGGCTGAGGCCCGTGCCCATTGGCGAGGGCGATGTGACTCTGGATGGTAGCCCTTCATTCCTCGAGCCTGTCTACCGTTAGTGAGAAGTCGAAGAGCGTTTGGGCCCGCTTCACGGCTTCCGCCGGTGTGGGTGGCGGCGATATGTGCGAAGACCGCGAGGGGCTCTTACTTCTAACCGCGTTAAAAGGAGCACCACCTTGGTCTTGCGGTGGCGCGCCACCCTGGCCGGTCGCAGAGCGAGCGTGTCAGCCTTGTGAATGTTGGGAGCGAGGCCCTGGAATCCTTCGTGGGGGTGGCGACCCACCGCCGCTCTGGCGTGGCCCGCCATGTGTACCCTGAGACGGCCGTGGTGGGTCTGTCCGTGTCTTCGTCCTCAAGGATGCCCTCAAATCCTTCGGGGTAGTGGTGCCACCCGTGGGCTGCGTACCTACATCTTTCGACGTCTCGGCGTGGGAACGTCGGCGTTGTCGCGGACGATACCACTCACCCGAGCCTGCTCTCCAGAGTGTTGTGGAGGTTCGGGACCTCCGCCTCCTTGTCCTGCGCCTGCACCCTCGCCTGCTCGCGCCGATGCAGGACCGTTGGGTGTGGGTGTGTCTCTCGCCGGAGCGCCCCTCTTCTTGGGGGCCATCGCGGTGAAAAGGAACTAGTGTGCTGACGGCTAGGTAGGATATATGCGACCTCTCTGCCCCTACCCGGCACGCCAAAGATGTCGCAGAAACCAACACCTATGGGAACTTGAGGAGTCCCTTGATCATTTGGCGGGGAAAGAGAGGTATGCACCGAGCGGAACTAGCGATCAACACCAGCAAGATTCTTTTTAGCCAGGTTCAGGCCGCTTAGTGCATAAAACCCTACTCCTGCTTAGTTTGTATTTCGTGCTTACTGTAGGGTGGTTTTGCTATAGTAACTTAGTAGATGATAAGGGAGTCTCTATTCCCCAAAAAGTCCAACCCCTAAGAATGAGCTTTGGGCCTCCTTTTATAGGCAAAGGGGTCACCAAGAGTGTACTCACGGGATGTACAATGAACAATGTTGACCGCTCTACTTCTTCGGTGGTGTCAGGGGCAGTAAATGCCTTGTCTGGCCCCTGACCTGCCACAAGATGGTTGTGCCACGCACCCAGGTGAATCGACACCTGGGCCTTGTGCTGGCACACGAAGGGTGGGCTGGAGGGGTCGGATTGTGGTAGAAACTGGTGGGGACACCTGGCGAGCGAACAAGGGCTTGCAGGCCTGGAGCCTCCTTCGGGTGACTAGGTCACCTCCTCGGCAAGGAAGGCTTCCCGGGGGCCTCGCCAGTTTGTGCGAGTCTTCCCGGCAAGGGTAGCTTGCCGGGGTCTTGCTAATCTTCGGGTAGTCTTCCCGGGGAAACGGTCTTGCCGGGGCCTTGGGAATCTTCCTGGCAAGGAGGGCTTGTCGGGACCTTGCGTATGGAGCTCTTGTATCCCACGCCCCACTTGGTGAGGGAAGGGCGTGGCCTTGGTCGGTCTTGGATTGCCTCCCTGCTATTCTTCCCGGTACACTGCTGTCGGGGGCGTTGCCGAAGCCCGTGCACAAGTCTGGGGCACAAGGGACCCAGTCTCTAGTGCACCGACAATTTATTATCGTACCAACTGCATTATCCATATCATGGGTTGTTTATGAGTACAATCAAAGTACTCACTAGCTTGCCACTTGTTATGTTATTGACCAGGCATGGAAGAACCGGAGTTTTGAGAAGAATTCGCCATCGGAGACACACACGCGAACTAGGACTCTTCCCAGTCAGAATGCATGTTGGTGAAGGCTGATGGCATGGGCTCCCGTTTACTACCAAGATTTCCGCCAGTAGTTGTATCGGTGTGATTGGCCTTATATGCCCTATCTATGTGAGACTTGACCATGGTGGTCATTTGTTGTATCAAACGGTATGTTGGATGTAAGACTCTTAATATTCAATATCTGTGTGTTTGGTGAGCCATGATCTCTGGGATCACTGATCACGTTCATTCAGCGATCTTGACTCGTAAGTTAGGGTCCTCAGATTGTTTCTCAATACAATGGTCTCTTAGAGATTCATATGATGTAACTCTTTCTTTTGCGGTGTGTTGTTGGGATCCAATGAATTGTGTGTTTATGATCAGATCTATGAAAAAATATTCTTGCTTGATTATTATAACCTCGTATTTATTCTCTGATATTTGGTTTTTGTCTAGCCAACATGATCTTTTATCTTGAAATGGGAAGAGGTGCTTTGTGATGGGTTCGATCTTGCGGTGCACAATTTGAGTGACAGAAAGAGACATGACACACATGTATCGTTGCTATCAAGGATAAAACTATGGGGTTTATTCATATATGAATAGATCTTGTATACACCATGACATCATTTTTAAGGCATTACTCGGTTTCTCCATGAACTCAATACACTAGACGCATGCTGGATAGAGGTCGATGTGTGAAGTAATAGAAGTAGATGCAGGCAGAAGTCGGTCTACTTATCGTGGACATGATGCCTATATACATGATCATTGTCTCGAATATTGTCATAATTATTTTCTCTTCTATCAATTGCTCAACATTAATTTGTCCACCCATCGTTTGCTATTTCTCTAGAGAAGCCACCAGTGAAACCTATGGCCCTCGGGTCTACTTCACATCATCTATTTGGAATGTCTACTTTGCTATTTGCATTTCTACTTTATTTTCTCTTTTTCTTTTAGATATATATTATCAAAAAATCCAAAAAATACCTTGTTGCGTTCTTTTTCTTATCACTCCTATTTGCATCTACCAATATATCCTTACTTTAGCCACTAGGAATTGACAATCCCTCCATGTGTTGGGTTGCGAGGATTTGCTATTTCTATGCAAGTGCTGCATACTTAGTCTTATGGATCTTCCTACTGGATTGATACATTGGTTTCTTAACTAAGGGAAATACTTGTCGTCGCTATGCTACATCACCCTTTAAGCTTGGAGGGAAACCAACACATCAGTGAGGCTAAGCAATTGACAATCCTTTTGCACTCGTTGTGTGGAAGTTGTTTGTTGTTTTGTGTTTAGCCACTGAAGACGGTTTTGGGTAATATTTCTATTGGTTCAGTAAACCTTGGTTTCATAACTATGGGAAATACTTACCAATTTATGATGCGATAACCCGCTCCTCTTCACGGGTAACCAAACATCGATTACGAGTATCAGGAAGGATTTCAGGCGCCGTTGCCAGGGAATATCATCACCAACTATCAAGTAACTCCACAAAAAATTTCATTCACTTGTTCCTATTTTTATTTTCTGGTATATATATTTTATTTCCTATAAGAAGATACAAAAATATTTATCTTTGCTTGCTTAGCTTGTCACTAAATTGCATCTTCGCTCTCTAGTTTTCTTGTTACACTTGTCACTTTGCTCACGTAGTCATCATGTGACAAGATAAATTTAATAACATCTCTTACTACCATAGAATGTTGGAAGTAGAAGGCTCCATGAAAGCCATCATAACTTTGCAATATGAGCATAATTAATTTTTTGCGTCAGAGATTAAAGAACATTCAACTTTGCTTAATGCTATCAGTGCTAGACTTGATGAGGTCAATAAGGAAGTGTCTAATTTTCAAACACAATTTTCTACAACAAAAGAATTTCTAGGAAAGATTTCTGATAAGCAAACCACTCTAGTAAATAGGATGGCTGCTAAACGAGAGTCTTTCCCTATAGGGAATCATGACGAAGACCTTAAAATGAATGGTATTTCTCCTATTGAATCTTTGTTTACTTATATGAATACTAATGATAAAGGGATTGGAGATGAGTCAACTTTAGTTAAGGAGCATCCCGTTTTCTTGGAGGGTGACGATCCTAAGGATAAGATTGAAAAAGTGGGTTTGGAGAGGTCAAAACTTTAACTAGTGATGTGCCCACTATCTTGGATTACAAGGACTTTAATTATGATAATTTCGCTTTAGTATAATGTATTTCCTTGCTGCAATCCTTTATTAGCTCACCCAATGCTTATGAATAAAATAAATATTTTACTCAACATATAGTAGAAGTTGTGGTAAATTCTTATGATGAGAAACTTGGGCTTGAAGTTTCTATTCCTAAATGGTTGAGTGATGAGTGGGAACATACTACCAAAATTAAGATAAATAAATACGAATGCAATGCTTTGCGTCACCTTGGTCCTAGTGTTTCAACTATACCTAAGGCTTTGTGTGATATGCTTGGTCTCACCAATATTCAAGAATGTTCCCCTAACTTGAATCTTGTGGATTCTACCATTAAGAAATCCTTAGGTAGAATTAATGATGTGCTTATCATTTCAAACAAAATTATGTGCTTGTAGATTTTATTGTGCTTGACATTGATTGCAATCCTACTTCTCCTATTATACTCGGAAGACCTTTCCTATGGACTATAAGTGCAATCGTTGATATGAAAAAGAGCAACATAAGGTTTTAATTCTCTTAAAGAAAAGGATGGAAAACTTCCCTAGAAATAGGATCAAACCACCTTATGAATCTATCATGACGACCACTTATGGATTAAATGTCAAGGATAACAACACTTGAAACTATGCAATATGCCTAGCTAGGGGCGTAAAACAATAGTGCTTGTTAGGAGGCTACCCAATAGTTATCTTTAATTTTTCATTTACTTTCTGTTAGTGTGTGAGAACATGATTATTGTGTGTGTAATAATTGTTGTTTTATGTTTTAATTAGTGTTTGTGCCCAGTAACGCCTTTGGGATGATTTGCACGATGACTAGAATTAATACGGTGCAAAAAATCAAAACATTGATGCCAAGTGTAGAATTTCACTGATTTTACCCGAACGTATTTTTAAGCTGAATTGTTTACATAGTAGTGATATACAAATTCCTGGAGTTTTCCTAATTTTTCAGAATTTTGGGAGTTACATAAGTATGGCAATTAAATATATTACTACAAATTGTTCTGTTTTAAATAGATTCCGTTTGTGCATGCATAGTTTGCCTGTTTTGATTATGTTATGTATTATATCAAGGGGGTATAAGCCATGTAGAATTTAGAATATAGTACCATATGCTAAAATAAAATAAGAAACAGTTTATAATAGTACCGAACTGTTTATTATGTTGCCTATACTAACGGATCTCATGAAGTTTTGTTGAGTTTTGTGTGATTGAAGTTTTCAAGTTTTGGGTATTATCTCTATCGACAAAGGAATGAGAAGTAGCAAGATCCTAATCTTGGGGATGCACAAGACACGCCAAGGCGATGTTCTAGGAAGATTCAAGCATCTAAGCTTGGGGATGCCCCAGGAAGGCATCCCCTCTTTTGTCTCAATCCATCAATATGTTACTTGGGGCTACATTTTTACTCGTCACATCATATGAGTTTTTCTTGGCACATCGTTTGCTTTTGTTTAATTTTACTTTCAGTTTTCCACAATCATCGTTCGCTAGACATAACAATTTGAGAGAGAGACATCATCATCATAATTTGTTAGAATACTCTATGTGCTTCACTTATATATTTTGATCTTAGCAGTTGCTTTAGTACTTCACTTATATCTTTTAAGCATGGTGGCGTGTAGATTTTATAGAAATAATATGCTCTAGTTACTCACTTATATTTGTTTTAGATTAGTTAAATAGTGAAAATAATTTGCATGCTTCATAAGACTAGATCAAAAATAATGAGTGTTCAATAAGTGATAATTAAAGCCATCATGTAGTAGCACATATAGAGAAATTGTGGTCAATGATACTGATGTGGTGATATGAAAAGGTGTGAGTGTATAATAATTAATTTAGAGGGCTGTTTATATTAAGAGATGTTAAAACTTCTTGAACATCTGGAAAATCAAAAGGGCTTACTGATGATGTGTGAGCATTTCTATTCCTCGTTGAAAACCTAGTGTTGTTTTGAGTCGGAGTCCCACGATGGTTAATTCCTACCAACCCTCTCCCTCGGGGCATGCGAGTAGTACTTGATTCCTGATAAGACTAATAAAACTTTGCAATATGTATGTGAGTTGTTCATGACTAATATGACACCATGGACATACACAATCTCACCTCCTCGTATTACTAGCCTCTCTAGTACCATGCATAGCACATTGTCACCTCGAGGATTGGTCTAACTTTCTCCGGTGCATCAAAACCCCGTGACATGATACGCTCTATTGCACATAAGTCTTATTATATCGTCCTCAAAACAGACACCATACCTACCTATTATGGCATTTCCATAGCCATTCCAAGATATATTGCCATGCAAATTCCATCGTCACTTCACATGATTAGTTCGTTCATCATCATATTGCTTTCAATCATCATATAGAGCTCACATAGTATTTGTGGCAAAGCCACAGTTCATAATACCATGTGTGGAAAATACACCAAATATCATATGTTGAATACATGTAACGCTAGATCATTGCACATCCTGGCACACTGCTAGAGGCATTCATATTGGATCATTGTTGCTTCATTCATCTTATCGACTTATCCATGAGTTGTAAGTAAATAAAAGTGTGATGATCATCATTATTAGGGCATTCTACAAAGTGTGATTATCATCTTTATTAGAGCATTCTCCCACTGAGGAAATACAGATGGGGGAGGCCAAATGAGCCCACCATTAAAGAAATGATGAAAGAGGGGAAAAGAGAGAAGGGGCTTTGCTACTATCCTTTACCACACTTGTGCCTCCAAGTGGAACCATGTTCATCATGTAGAGAGTATCATGTTGTATCTTTCATATGCTAGTGGGAATCAAAAAAATATAAACTTGTCTTGTATATTCCGGTAATGGGCTTCCTCAAATGCCCGAGGTCTTCATGATCAAGCAAGTTGGATGCACACAAGTAAAGTCCAACATGTGACACTATCTGTTTTTCGCGACAAGGCCTTAATATGGATAGAGATGCATCTCGGCATTTCGCAAGTACAGAAATCATTGTAGATACATTTATGAAGAGATGAGTATATGGATTGTATTACACTCACCACTTGCTAAATTACAAGTCACACAACATTTATTCAAACATCCACAAGACATGGTCTATCGACGGACGAAATCAAATAATAAAATTGTGATGAGTCTGTCTTACTACCCTAGGAGACGAGCAATGCCTTCTACTCGTCGGGGTATGTCATGTACATGTGCCTGCTCTCTTCATCGTACTCCCACTTGAGCTCCAAATCATCAACTGACTTGGGATCTGCGGTACCTAAACATGTGGTGTTGTAGTAATCTCTGACCACGGGAACTCAGCAATCTCGTGGCCAATATATCGGAAATAATCAAGTTATTTGGGTAACCCATGGTTAAGTGGTGAGGTTGCAGCAACACTAAGCATTATTTGGTGGCTATCTTACGAGAACATGATTTAATTTGAGTGGTTTACGCATAAATAGATATGAGCTAATAATGATAAAGAAGTGATCCTGAACACCTAATCACATCACACATAACTCCACCATGTCCTCAGTGGGAGTAGAAACTCACGATCAGAGATAATCACGGTTACGCACACAGCTGGCAGAATTTAGTTGAGTTTACTTCAAGGTCTCTATAACAGGATGTTAAACAAATTTCCAAGTTGTGACATAATTGTGGGCATGACTTTCCGAAAGATATTAACCTTGCAGGGGTGCTCCAACTAGTCCATCACAAACTACCACAAGCTGCGTAGGAAACCTCGACCACAAAAATTTCGTGATCTCCTCGGATTCCTGGTGGAAAACAACAACCTTGAGACAGCCCAAAGTATCTTCAGAATCCCGATGCACAAGGTATATTGAGAAGGTTAAAAAAAATCCAGCAAGACTGCCCGGCATGGCAATGACCCTGATAAGAATCGCGTATCTCAGTCTCAGGACACGTCAAATAAGTGACATGTATGGTGGCCTGATAGAAATCTCCCAAGTTTCACTGGGTTGTCCCCTCATAGTGATGTGGGTTGGACCAACACTCATGAGGAGCACAGGCCCAGGGGTTGATTAATTATACTCAGGGTAGCCATTTCCTATGCTTTCTAATTATTAAGTTGTTTAGCAAATGGAGTACCAAAGTTGGGTCTTCCTAGACAAGTTCCAAACCAAAACGATTTATCATTGGGGTCCCCATAACAACCCCGTGCGTGTGAGGAGCGCTCAATATGGAACATAACACCGATAATTGGAAACTAGGGCGGCAAAAGAGGAACAAAACATAGAGCAAAAGGCCAAGCCTTCTGCCTTCACCAAAATATATATGTGCAATAATAATATGATATTCCAAATATCCATGTCAAACACATGGATCAACGTGTACCTTCAACTAGATATGCCATAAGACGGGTTGAGCAAGCGCTAACATAGTCAATCAATGTTTTGCTAGGATGTGGAGGGGTTATAGGCTTTTCATGGAAATTTTGGAGGCTGGATATTCCAGGTGGTAGGCACCAGTGATTAACGATGGAAATGAGAGAGTTAAGCATAACAAAATTAGAAGCGATATCAAGGTCAGCGATCATCTTTCTTGGCACTTCTTCCGAGGGTTAAAACTCTTCCTCTTCAGGAATGTTCTCAACGGGATCCTCATAATCATTATAGGCACCCGGTGCTACCCACAAGAAATACAACATCCAATGAACACACATCCATGGCAAGATGCTCAAACATATGATGCATGGATATGATGTGGATGAAGCATGGCAATCCTACACTAGTCATATTTCTCATGCAACTATTTAGTTATTACAATTCTGTACGCAACCTCAATATTAATTATTTGTACATGCATGAACATGGAAAAAATGAATGCATCTCAAGAAAATGATACAAAAGCATATAAAGAACGTTGCAAATCGAGTTAAGGATCTCTCGGAACTGTCACTACATGGTACAGAAGGCAACAAACAAAAAATAGACTTTGAGAGAGGCTATGGGAAATTCCTTGGCATCCCAAGTATGCCACTAGATAGCGCACTAAATTCTAGCTCATATATACTTAATGTTCATGCAGAACAAAGGGGTACAGTTCCCACAAAGCACAAAACAAACCAACAAGCAATTTGTCCGAAAATAACATCCTACCACTTTGTTCATATTAAAACTAGCAGCTACATCGACCCATCAAGTTCAACAAAGACATGGATATGAAGCCAAAAAAGAGTACCACAACCACTAACAACCAGAAACATGGATATCATCTTGGTTCAATGGCAATCTAGCCCACAACATGGCAAAATTATAACAGATTAGGACTTAGTGAAAATATCAGTTTTGCGCAAGCAGATTTATCATGATGGCATGTTCACAGCAATAAAACACTATACTACAGTAACTTCCATGGGATGAAACTTAACAGGGTGACAGAGTGCAAAACATACAACAACTCACTCCCACTAGCCATGAGCTAATACTACATAGAATCAATGATAGATTATCTAAACATGCCATGGTTATATAAGTAGATTCTCAGACTTAGTCAAATTTCACAAGGTGACGCCATTTGATAGAGGGCAACATGCTCATTAATCCGCACCAACGTACCAATATAAAGAAGTTATATATGCTTGGCAATCATCATGGCAACATAGCTACTTGAAACAGTTTTCAGACTTTGTCATATTTCAACATACCCAAACAACAATATTAAGATGGATTGTTCACAACAAGAAAGCCACAAATATACGAATTTTTCATGGAAAATAAAATATCACGACCTAGTACTGCCAAAACACTACAACTTTTATGTTGGAAAGTTTGACAAAGGGTGTAAGGATTGCTCCACACAAAAATGACAATTGGGCACCAACTTGCTCAAAACGAAAAACTAATGCCACCATTGAATTCCTTGGATTTTTTATCCCAAATTCATATATCATAACCATATGTGGTAGTAGGCAAATCAACCACAATTCACAAACGAAAATTCCAACATCAAGTTATAACATAGTATATGCCACATTTGGCATGTGCCCAAAATGGACTTGGCAGATTAGGAAAGACCCTAAATGGAATGTTGCCAAAACAAGAAATATCGTATTCTACCAGCAGAATAAACAGAATAAAAGAATAAAAGGCACAGGGCCCACAGGCCAGTGGGAGTATGCCCGTGGGTGGTTGACAAGGGGGGCCACCTATCGCCTCGCAATAAGAGGGAAAAGGGGGCTAATGGTGCGCCCACGCGGGGTCGAACCCGGTGTAAGGGCATATTTCTACACAGTAAGTTTGGTGATTGATGACGACACTCTTGTGGACTAATCGTGTGCAATAAGGTTTTCAGGTATTTCCTAAGTTTCCAGAAAGATGATTCTTGCCCCTCGGTGTTTTGATGTGAAGATGGTTTTTGCTCTTGCGCTTCATTGTCAGTGGACTTGGGTCGCAGGAAAATCCATACTATTAAGAGGGGATCCGCTTTGAAAAAGTCTAGGCGGAGTCATCACGGACACTTCTTCTTCACCCCCTTTTCTGCTTCGATGGAGATTTCTACCTTGCCTAACCCTGCCTAGCAGATTCCAAGCGGTGGTACTGCTCCCATGAGCGGTACTACCACTTATCACCGGTAGTACCGCTCTTAGCGGTAGTGCTCTGTTGGTGCCTCAGGCACGTACCACTCTCCAAAAGTGTGAACACTTTTGTGGATGAGTTTTGCGGTAGTACTGGGCGGTAGTACTGCCCGCAGAGAGGTACTACCGCTTGTTACTACCGCTCAAGGCGGTACTAATTGCTCTGCCTCGGCTCTAGCCTCGCCTCTCTTTGCCTCAGTTGTAGTACCGCTCCCCTGAGCGGTACTGCCGCTTACATCGGTACTACCGCTCCGAGGAGCGGTAGTACCGCTCTGGCTCATGCACATGGGGTGGGTAACGGGCAGATTCCCTCCCCCACTATATAAAGGCGTTCTTCTTCCCATAGAACCCTACCTTTGACTCCCTAAGCTCCATTGTTGCTCCAAGCTCCATTTTAGCCCGATCTCTCTCCCTAGTTAACAAAACTTATTGGTATTCTAGGGTTTGGTTGAGAGAGACTTTATCTACACTTCCACCAAGATGAATTTGATCCCCCCACCAATCCCTTGCGGATCTTGTTACTCTTGTGTGTTTGAGCACCCTAGATGGTTGAGGTCACCTAGAAGCCATATTCTATTGTGGTGAAGCTTCGTGGTCTTGTTTGGGGCCTCCAATTAAGTTGTGGAGATTTCCCCAACCTTGTTTGTGAAGGTTAGGTTGCCGCCTTCAAGGGCACCACTTAGTGGAATCACAGCACCTCACATCGTGTGATGGCGTGAGGAGAATACGGTGGCCTTACTAGCATATTGGGGAGCATTGTGCCTCCACACTGCTCCAAGAGAGACGTACTTCCCCTCAAAGGGAAGGAACTTCGGAAACACATCCTCGTCTTCATCGGTTCCACTTGTTGTTATCTCTTTCCTTTACTTGTATTCACTTATTGCTTATTATTTTTGTTGTTGGCATCATATAGGTTGTTCTCGTAGTTGCATATCTAGACAACCTAATTGTTGCTAAACCTAATTTGTTTAAATAAAAGTATAAAATTTGTTTGTTGCCTATTTACCCCCCCCCCTCTCTAGTCAACCATATTGATCCTTTCAATTGGTATGAGAGCCTCGTCTCTTTATTAAGGGTTTCACCACCCAAAGAGTATGGTTGACGATGGGGAACGGGTTGAGGAGGTGCCCGAGGGAGATGTCGCAAAATAGGTCGCCCGAGATGAATCAAATGAGGTCATGTCCACATTTAAATCCTGAGTGTCTATCAAAGTCAAAAACATGCTTAAGGATTTCCTTGATATTTACAAACCGCCCACTAACTCGTTGTTGGTGGCTAATCCCACAACGTCGGATTCAGGGGCAATTCTGAAAAGGAAAATGCTAGTAGTGAAAAGGATAAAACACCTCAAGGAACAAGTGGGGCAAATACCTTTGCATCTGTTCCTCCTCCCATGGTCTATGGAGGACCGGTCCACCCACCGCATATTATTAATCTAGGTCTTCCACCAAAGCCTGTTAAGAATGATTTTCCTAACTGGGTTTTTCGTATGAAGTCTCATTTGAACCACATATCAACACAACTTTGGAGAATCATTGAGCAGGGATTCTACCCGCATGATCCAAGAAATCTCACACCAAGAGAAGAGGCCGACAATCAGCTCAACCACTCCGCCTTATTCATTCTTCAAGTAGTTGTACCTATTGAAGACCTTCCTCACTTCCGTCCCTTCACTCGTGCCAAAGATTTTTTGGAGGAAATCATCTCCATGTACAAGGGAAGCTCTAGAATTCAACGGTCCAACTATGAAGTGGTTCTTGATGAGGCCATTGAATTTGCCATTATCGAGGATGAGGACCCTCGTGAACCATATTGAAGAGTTACAATTCTTGTTGTTGCTATTCAGGATCATGGAAGCAAAGATGTGGATGGAACTTGGATTAAGCTTCTCAAGGCCATCATGCCTTTCAACAAGTCCATGTCCTTCGTCACCCGTCAAAGGCCGGACTTTCATTCCGTGACCTCAAGCGATGTGTTCGATGAGTTTATTGCCATGAACATCTTGAACAAGACTACTCACAATGCTCTAGCCCAAGTTCAACGGTCAAGAAAAGACTCCCGCAACCTTGCTTTGAAGGTCAAGGCTGCTTTGGAGAAGATGAGGAAGACAAAGAAGAAACTTGTCCTGAACACACCAAGTATGCTTACCATGAGGACATGGGTCTTGCATGAAGGCGGTTTTGGGGAACAAGAAAAACTCAAGGCCCAACTTCTCCAAGAACAACTCAAGTGGTTCTAAGGGAAAGCAACGCGTGAGAACTTGCTACAATTGTGGAAATGTGAGTCACTTTGTGGAAGATTGTCCCTATGAGAAGAGGGAAGACAATGGTGGCAAGCTCATTTCCAAAGACAAGACGAAGTCCTTCCCAAACAAGAACAACTTCCCCAAGAAGGTGCCCCAGAAGGTGTTGGTGGCTCAAGAAGAGTACCCTTGTGATGGGGATGATGACGATGAGACAAGTAGTGAAGCAATGGGAATGGCCACGGTAGACATTGCATCCTCTTCTCCAAGCCAGGTGTCTCTCTTCAAGGCCCTCAACGGGAGCTGCATTGCCAAGTGCCTGATGGCCAAGGAATTCAACAAGGTAACCTCGAACGCTCAAACTACTAACATCAAAGCTACCATTTCTGCTACAATGGTTAGCGGTGATGAAAGGGAAGAGGTAGAGGAGGAGGAAAACTACTTTGGTAAATTCATGAGAAAACTCAAGGTCAAACCAAAGAAGGATTTTGTTGCTCTCTTGGAACAACTGAGAGAGGCTAATGCCCTCATTGAATCTCCTTAAGAAACTATCTCTACATTACAAGGTCATAGTCGCGACTATGCCGATGAGATTGCGGATCTTTCTATTGCTCATGAAAAGGAGCATGGACTTCGTTTTACTCTTGAGGAGTCACCTAACGATGACCTTGCTAAGTTAAAGAAACATCTTGATCATGCTCTTGTTCTTGCCCGTGTGCTTCAAACCGAAAAGAGTGCACTTCGGCTTGATCATGTTAGACTCAACAAAGAGCTTGCAACACTTGACAAGGCTTACAAGTCCTTGAAGAGTGCTCATGTCTCTTTAAAAGAGTCTCGTGCTCAACTCGAAGTAAAACTCACTAAGGAAATAGACACTTGCTCTCCATTTGTTTTAATTCATCACGTCCATGCTACTAACCCCTGCTATGAGCATGCACATACTGCGGACGAGAACTACAAATTAAAAGAGAAGCTTGAGAAAGGCCTTGTGACATGCATCCAAGGTGAAAAGAATCAAAAGGAAGTGGTTGCAAAGGAAGGGGTTGGGTTTGCACCCAAGTCCAAGAAGAAGAAGAAGAAGAAGAAGAAGAAGAAGACCAAGCAACCTCCCTAGCTTATGGAAATCTTTGTTAAATCTAGGGAGAGTACTCATGAGTAGAAAAGGACCAAGCTAAGGGTGGTAATGCCATCAAGGGCAATACCCCTCTACCCAACACAGACGGTGACTTTAACCCCTCTTATGTTTTGTGTTGTGCGAGTGATGGGAATGTTTTTGCTAAGTTTATTGGTTCTCATGATGAGTACATTGAATGGTCTATTTGGGATTCTAAGACCCTTGTTACTAACATAAGAGGGCCCATTAAATAATGGGTACCTTAATCCAAGCATTGATCTTATGCAGGAGTTTGCTTCCGGTGGGTTGTCATGGTTGCTTGATAGTGGAGCAACAAATCATATGACCAGAAGAAAGGACTTGGTGGTGGACGTTCATCCCGACCCATCCATTGCCACCCAAGTCTCCTTTGGGGATGATGCGATTTCAAAGGTATTGGGTCTCGACAAGGTGGTAATTTCTCCCGAACTTACCATTGAAAAGGTTACGCATGTTGAGACCCTCGCATACAATTTACTTTTTGTTCATCAACTTGCACTTATGGGCTTTAGTACTTTCTTTGGCATTGATTCTCTATCCCTTTTGTGGAGCAAGAGGCATGTCGAGAACGACCTCTATGTGGTTAAATTTTTGGAGCGACCCACTAAGACCGCGACTTTCCTAATGGCTAAAGTTGATGTGGGATGGCTTTGGCATCGCCGGCTAGCCCATGTCAATATGAGATCTTTGCAAAGTCTGCTCAAAGGCAAAGATTGTGCTTGTAGTGCGTATATTGAAGGAAAGATTCATGAGACAGCTCACCACCCCACGACTATCATTTCCACTAAAAGGACCTTGGATCTCCTTCACATGGATCTCTTTGGTCCTCCATTTTATGATAGTCCTCGGGTAAGAAAGTATTGCTTGGTGATAGTGGATGATTACTCAAGATATACCTGGGTATAGTTTTTCAAGAGCAAGAGTGAAACTCAACAAACCATCATCGACATTGCTAATGAAGCTCAATGCCAACATAATGCAAAGATATTGATAATCAGAAGTGACAGTGGCACCGAGTTCAAGAACTATACCCTAAATGAATTTCTGAGTGATGAAGGAATCAAGCATCAATACTCAGCTCCTTCCACTCCTTAACAAAATGGTGTGGCCAAAAGGAAGAACTATACATTGATGGATGTGGCAAGAACCATGATGGTGGAGTTTAAATCTCCGTATAACTTTTGGGTCGAAGCCATCAACACCGCATGTCATGCATCCAATGAGCTCTACCTTCACAAAGGCTTGAACAAGACCGCATATGAAATTCTTACCGACAACAAGCCCAACCTCAAGTACTTCCGGGTGTTTGGTTGTAAGTGTTTCATTCTTAAGAAAGGTGCTCATTTGTCTAAATTTGAACCTAGAGCTCAAGAGGACATATTTTTGGTTATGCTACAAACTCTCGAGCTTATCTTGTCCTCAACCAGTCCTCGGGACTCATTGAGGAGACCTGTAACATGGAGTTTGATGAGAATAATGGCTCCCAAGTGGAGAAAAGTGACCTTTGTAATGTAGGTGATGAAATCCCCCCCAAGTCATAAGAAGAACGGGCGTGGGATACTTCTTGTCCGTTGAGGAACCCCTTGTGGCTGAAGGAGAAGGACAATGTTCCAATCATGTGGAATCATCACCGACGCAAGACCCACACGCTTCCGAAGAATGCTCTGAAGGCCCTCATCCCCGTGATCCCCGATCAAGGAGAAGATCAACCTCAAGATGGTCCTACACCGAATGATGTCCTTGATCCTGCTCACCCCCTAAGGATGATCAAGATCCAGCGCAAGCTCAAGATCAATACCAAGATCAAGATCTAGAGCAAGAGTAATAACAAAATCAAGCTCAAGATCAAGGGCAAACTCGAAAAGGCAGAACAGGTCTCAAACAGGCTCCTCAGCTTACCCCTGAGGAGATTTAAGAAAGACGTGCTACCAAGACTACCAAAAAACTCAAAAATTATCCGCATGTGCTGGAGAATGTCTACATCAGCCTAGAGAGAGGGGTAACCACACGTCGTCAATTATCAAACCTTAGTGCACATCATGCATTTGTTTCTTGCATTGAACCACTAAAGGTACAAGAGGCTCTCAAACACACAGATTGGGTTCCACCCATGCACGAAGAACTCAAAAACTTCGAATGCAACAAAGTGTGGAGACTGATGCCACGACCACAGGATAACCACAATGTCATTGGGACAAAGTTGATCTTTAAGAACAAGCAAGATGTGAACGCTGTCGTCACTCGGAATAAGGCAAGATTAGTAGCACAAGGCTACTCCCAAGTCGAGGGTATAAACTATGGTGAAACCTTTGCTCATGTCGCTCGCCTTGAACCTATTCACACGTTGCTTGCATTTGCTTCCCATCATAACTTCAGACTATAATAAATGGATGTGAAGAGTGCATTTCTTAATGGCCCCCTTAAGGAGTTGGTTTATGTCAAGCAACCCCCGGGGTTCGAGGATCCCAAGTTCCCTAATCATGTGTATGTTCTTGATAAGGCACAGTAACAACCCCAATGTAGTACCTTTCCCCATTTGTAATACTTTCCTTGTATGGAAACCTTGTTATGTTTTATGAGGAGGTGCATAAGATTGATCTTGTCTTCATCTCTATTGCATCATGGCATCATGCATAGCATCATTTCATCTTGTTCTTCTTGCATTGCACCTTGGTGTTGAAAGAGATTGAATATGTGAGTGTGACTTTGTGAGTGTAGTGTGATTGGGTGCAACAAGACACATCTCAAGAACCCCCTTGTTGCATCATAGTTCTAAAACCCCTTCTTTCTTTTTATTTTAGTGGAAGATTTAAAACTTTATGTTTTGCTTCCAATAAAATGTTCCTCCCCTCCTAAAAATCTTCTTATTATTTGTGGAGTGCACCCCCCCCACTCTCGTTGTGTTTTATTTTCCTTTTCATTTTAACTAAAACAGTGCCTTATTTTAATAAAAGGAATTTATTTTTTCTCTCCTAAAATTCCCTACTTATTTTTATAAATTGTGGCATGTTTTTAGCAGACCAAAGGTATTTTTTTCAACTTCCAAATCTTTTCCTTTTAACTCCTGTGTATTATTCAAAACTAGTTTTGTTAATTATTATTTTTAAAAGTTGTTAACGCAGAGAGGGAGAGTAATTGGGCCCATGTCGTGTTGCTTTCGGCCCAGAGCCCATCGCGGCCGCTCGTGCGCAGTGCTTGCATGCATGCATGCGTAGCCGTAGATCCCCTCTACATCCTAGTCGTAGCATAGCGCGTAGAGCCCCGCGTAACCGTTGTGCTTGTGCGTGCGATTGTACCGGTGAGGTTCGTCGTCGGCGCCTCTCTGTTAAACATAGAAGGCACCCCCTTTTTACATATCGTCTAAGGTGGATCCCCTCCTTGGGCAGATCCACCCCACTAGCCCAGCTGGTTCCAGCGTCGTGCAATGATCGTGAGGTCATGGATTCAAGACCCTGCGCCCCCCCCCCCTTTTTACTTGTGCAATTTTCCTCTGTGCATTACTTGGTAGATAATGTATAAGTGTATTTGTTATTTTGTTATAGCAGAATCCCCATTGCTACCACAGTGGCAATAGAGCTAGCGTTGTGCCTGTTGATCAGGGGTTCGAATCCCTCGACGCCCCCCCCTTTTTAACTTGTATTTTATTATGTTGGCTAGGTAGTAGAGTTAGATAGGTGGATTTTCTCCCCTGTTACTTCAGATAACAGAGAGTAGCCTAGTGGTTGGGAGCATTGTTGTGTTGTAGGTGGGAGTGGGTTTGAGTCCCACTTCTCTCATGTTATTTTCTCTATGCATTTTGCTCCTGTGTGTAGTGGTGCCACTAATAGTGCGCCACAGGGTACACCTGTCACGCACTAGGGGTCCCTGGTGTCTATTACCAGTGGAGCCCCTGTTATATTATGTGATTAATTGGTTTTGTTGTGGTGTATATTCCATTTTTGGAATTAGCCCAGCAGAGGAAAATCTGGCCCTCATGTGACATATAAGTGTATATGATTCTTAGTAAATTTTCTTCTTCTTTGTTTTGTTGTAGTTTATGCATGCAATTGTGTGAGTTTGATATATGGATTTGGGGTAGAAAAACCTAAGGAATCCAATCGTGGCATCAGATTTTACTTTTGAGCATGTTTTCAAAAATGTCATTTTGTGATGAGGTGGCATTTTGTCATTTTTGTAGGATTAATTCTATGCATGATTTGGAGTTTGTGCCAACATGAAAGTTCTAGCTTTTTGTGAAGAATAGGGCCTGGTATTTTTGTTTGGCATGATACTACAATAGATAATTGGATCCCTTGATGTTTTCAAGTGAAGAAATATTGCTGTTTGCATAGCTAGAAATATTTCTAAATTTTTGAACTTTTTTTCCGGTGTTGTGAGCATGGTTTTCATGGTTGTGTTGATCTTTGGTGGTTGCACAATGGCATGAATTGTAGTGGTTGAACCCCTCTACAACTTTGGTGGTGCCACAATATCATTCATAGGGCTTGCATCATAGTTTTATTCCTCGTCAAAAGTTGCTATTCTGTTGAAAATGGTTGTAAGTGAAAATCTGTAATTTTCACCAAGTCTGAGATGGTGCTAGTATTTCATGCCATGTTGATTTGATGCTAGCAAGTTTTCTGTGGGGTTTTAGCCCAAGCAATGAAATAGTGATTGGTTGCATTTTTGTTCCTCTACAACGCTGTTAAATTTAATGCCTTAAGGTGGGCTGTAGCTAACTTACTTCATGTGAGTAAAGTGGTAAGGTGTTGTTAGTGGACAGATTGTGTGTTATTTTCTTTTGGCCTTTGTGTGAGATGTCCTTGATGGAATTGCATGATCTTTAGCTCTATTCCACCTGGAATTTTATGATTAGTCCAGTGGCAACCATGGTATTCCAAGTGGATGCCCATGGCATCTAGTTTATTGTTGTTTTGTCTCCGTAATGTTCTGTATCTTGTTTTGTAGTTTCCGGTAGTTCTGTAACTCGGTTTGCGGCGTTCTTTACATGCTTTTGCAACGTTCTCTTGTGGTGCATCCATTCTTGCCATGTTCATGTATGTCTATATAAGTTAACTTGAGGTTCTACACAGAAGAGTAATAACTCAAGTAATGCATGATAGATGACTAGTATAGAAATGCCATGCTTCCTTTCATGCCACACATGCATCACATTACTTGTAGCATTGTCAATTACTGGTGTTTATTGGCTGTTTATTTATTTTGGGTAGCATCGGGTGCTAAGAACGAGTTCGAGGATTCTGTTGAGTACATTCAGGAAGATCAAGAGCAGTGCGAATCTGAAGATCTCATAGGCAAGATGATGGTGACCATGACACCGTTTCTAGATTTGTTATGCCTAGTTGAATCATTTCCATCGTTACTTATCGCTGCCTATCACTAGACAATAAGCCTCCAAACATTACCATGAAACCTCTAACCTTCACCTCCTAGCAAATATCGTTTTTCTAAGTTAGTGCTTGCTTAACCTTGTTATAGAATTGCTAGTTGCAGGTGCAAGCTGGTCCATGTGATAACAAGAGCAATTTGATTATCATATAATATTAAATGCTATTTAACTAATGCACCTATATACTTGGTAAAAGGCGGAAGGCCTGGCCTTTTGCTAGGTGATTTGTTACGCCTTTTCCGCCTTAATGTCAGCTATCGTTGTTTTATTCCATAACTGAGCGCTCCTAACACGTTCGGGGTTCTTATGGGGACCCCCTTGGTAAATCATTTATTATTAAGGTTTGTCTGGCAAGGCCCAACTTTGGTGTTAAATTTGCTAATAACTTAATAACAAAAGCATAGGGAATAGCTACCCCGAGGAAACTTAATCAACCTCCGGGCCAGTGCTCGTCATGAGTGTTGGTCCAAACTAGAGCACTATGCGGGGCCAACCCAGGGAAACTTGGGAGATCTCTATCAGGCCCTACACACTAGCTTAACCGTCGTGTCGTGAGACTGGGATTCGTGGCTATTATCGGGTTCGTCGACACGTCGGGTGGTCTTGCTGGACTGGTCTTACCTTAACGTTATATCTTGTGCATTGGGATTCTGGTGAGACTTTGGGTCTTCTCAGAGTTGAGGTTTCCACTAATGAATCCGACGAGGTCGCGGGTTTCGTGATCGAGGATTTCTATGCGGCCCGTGGTAATTTGTGATGGATTAGTTGGAGCACCCCTGCAGGGTTAAATATTTCGGAAAGTCGTGTCACCGGTTATGTGGCAAACATGGAAACTTTGTTAACATCCGGTTCTAGATTACTTAAAGTAACTTAATTAAAACCTGCCAACTTTGTGTGTAACCGTGATTGTTTCCTTTAGAGTACCTTCTGTGATCAAGAACACGGTGGGGTTATGACTGACGTAAGTAGGTGTTCAGGACCACTTAATGATTATGCTTAGTCACGACCGTCATGCGTAGACCACCATATCTTTAATTATTGTTCAACGTAAGTTAGCCACCATAAATGCTTAGAGTTGATGCAAACTAAAACACATAACCCATCCTTACCCAACAACTTAGTTAAATTCGATGCCATGGTCATGACATTTCTAAGTCCTCGTGGCTCACAGATTACTACAACCACCCACAGGTATAGGTACCGCAGATGCAGATGCTTTCAAGGATATCCAGTTGAACTGGGAGTTTGACGAGCAGTGTGTCCAGATGTACGTGACGTACCCTGATGACTAGAGATCCTTGGTCGTGATTGCGGGCCTAGTGTGGCAGGAACATTGCTTTTGTCATTTAGCTTGTCCGTAGTCGGACCCTGCCTTCTGAATGATTTGAAAAATGTTGTATGCATCTTGTAACTTAGTTTGTGGCGAGTGTAAGCCAAATCTTATTACTCATCCCTCTTGTATGTATTGTAATGTTTACCATTCTTGCGAAACTCTTAGATACGCCCCTTTCCCCTTTTGAGGCCTCATCCCAAAATAAGGAAAGAGTCGCATCTTGGACGTTACAAGTTGGTAATCAGAGCCTTACGACCATAGGAGCCTTTCGTTGACCGAACTTGGCCGAGTCGAGTCTAGTGAAACACTATTTTGAGTCTTAGTTATATCGGAGAGTGGGTTTCTTTTGTCTCCTCTTTTATACTCTTGTGAGGTTCACGACTTCGGAAATTTTGATTCTACTCCTCTTCTCACTCAAAAACAATTAGGATCACGCGGATATTTTTGGAATGCATATGAAACCGATGTGACGGGGTTCTGGCTTGGTGCCTCCTCTCTAACTTGATTTCTTCCGGGGAGTTGAGCTCCACGGGATTCTTGAGCACATCATTACCGTTCAGATTTCTTAGTATGTCAGGACGGAGGATGTTCGAAATTGCTTCAATACTGGTAGTGGCGAGAGGAGTCTGGCATCCCCAGTGCTGGTGAGAGCATTCGGATGTACTTAGTATCATTGTGTTTTCGAGGGTCTCAGATAGATGATTTTCCAAGATCGCTGGTTATGTGTTGACGGATGTGATACACTGGATGGGTTAGTGTAATTGCTAGGAGTTGAGTGATAGATTTTCTTCTTGTATCCGTGGACCTGGTTGCATGACCAGAAATTTCAGAAGTTCTTAGGTGGGAATTCCATTAGTAACTTAGGAATTATTTCATCAGATGTATGTTGGGAATATACATTTGTTCCAAGCAATCCTAGCTCATACTTGGCGATTGCAAGTGGCTTTGAATCAGATTTTGTCGGCAGCAATTTTGTGGAAGCATTCTTACTAATTTAGTTAGAGTGCAATTGCTAAGAATTCTTGTTCAGATATTTCAGTCCATTGATTCAGCTTCATCCTTAAATTTTCATCTTTGGTCTAATGTTGTTGTCCGTCTCCAGGATGCTCCAACAACTCGCTAGAATCTGGGTCGTGAGGGTGAGCAGTCAAACCCTCCACCACCGCCTCCTCCTCATGAGGCACGACAAGCTGTGATGGCGGCAACCAATGCAAACATTCAAATTTTGCTCCAGTTGTTGCAATAGAGGAACCAAGGGCACCCGGGTAATTTCAACAATGCTTGTCAGGAGTTTGCAACCCTCAATCAATTTCTAGCAAATCAGCTGAAGTCATTCACCTCCTGTGACCGGCCATTCGATGCGGATGGCTGGCCCCGTGACATGAACAAACACTTTGAGTGCCGTAATGTCAGACCATAGGACTTTGTCAAGTTTGCGACTTTCCAGCTCAAGGGGCAAGCAGCAGAATGGTGGGAGAAATTGAAAGATTCCAGAGGCAACAGAGTGATCAGCTGGGATGATATCTGCAAGGATTTCAAGGCTCACTATATTCCAGCAAGTTTTGTGGATGAGATACGTGAGAAATTCAGGTGCTTAAAGCAAGGGAGTTTGTCTGTGTACAACTACAATGAGGAGTTCCAGGATTTGGCTCGTTATGCTAAGCAAGACATTCCAGATCAGAAGAGCAATATTTATCAGTTTCGTGGTGATCTGATGGAAGACTTGCACCTAGCCCTGGCCTTGCACGATCCCGCTGAGTTCGACCAGTTCTACAACTTGGCTATCAGGGTTGAGTCAGCTTTGCTCAAGGTTGAAAACTCAAGGAAGCATTTCAAGGACTCCATTTCTTCCTCATCCTCAGCTCAGATTTCTCCAAAGCAACAGAAATATTGGGTTTATCCTCCTCCTCAGCAGCCTTAGCAGTTCAAGTAGTCTAGTGGTCGTGGTTCTTCCCACCCACCCAACCCAGCTTTCCAGCACAAGTTTCAGCAGCAGAAGTCAGGAAATCCTCAACCTCAGTTCCGTGCACTGTCAGAGGTAACTTTTCACATGTGTGGTTAGAAGGGTCACTACTCTAACAAGTGTACCAGCCAGTGGCGTCTTCCGCCTCCTCCTCCAATCGGTCCTCTCAGCAATGCAATGGTGAAGCATAATCCAAGAACTACAAGGGTGAACATGGTGAATGCAGCTTGTTTGTGCACTTGAGACTGGGTCCCTTGTGCCCCAGATTTGTGCACGGGCACCGGCAACGCCCTTGGCAGCACCGCACGAGGAAGAATGGCAGGAAGACAAACCAAGACCCACTGAGGCCATGCCCCCCTCTCCGAGGGCATAGAGTACAAGAGCTCCAGATACATGCCCCCGGCAAGCCCTCCTTGTCGGGAAGATTCGCAAGGCCCCGACAAGCCCTCCTTGTCGGGAAGATTCGCAAGGCCCCGGCAAGCCCTCCTTGCCGGGAAGATTCGCAAGGCCCCGGAAAGCCCTCCTTGCCGGGAAGATTCGCAAGGCCCCAGCAAGCCCTCCTTGCCAGGAAGACTCCCATGGATTCGCAGGACCCCGGCAAGCCCTCCTTGCCGGGAAGACTTGCAAAGATTGGCAAGGCCCCGGCAAGCCCTCCTTGCCGGGAAGATGTTCAAGCCCCCGACAAGCCCTCCTTGCTGGGAAGATAATCAAGTCCTCCTACAGGGATGCGAGGCCAGCAAGATCCTTTCGCTCGCCAAGTGTCCACCCCTGTTTCTACCATAGTCCAACCGCTCCAGCACATACCTCATGCGCCAGCGCAGGACCCAGGTGTCGATCCACCTGGGTACGTGTCGCGAGCACCTCGCTGCAGGTTAAGGGTCAGACAAGGCATTTACTACCGCTAACACCAATGTAGAAGATAAGCAGTGAACTCTGTCCACTATGCAACCCGTGAGCACACTGTTGCTGACCCCTTGCCTATAAAAGGAGGCCCAAGGCTCATTATCTAGGGGTTTGGACTTTTTGGGATTTGAGACTCCCTAATCACCAGCTAAGTTATTGTATTAAATCACTCTACAGTAAGCCCCCAATACAAACTAAGCAGGAGTAGGGTTTTACGCACCAAGCGGATCAAACATGGGTAAATGATCTTGCCGATGTTGATCGCTAGCTACGCTCTCGGCACCACCTCTCTCCCTATGCCAAATGACCAAGGGACCCTTCGAGCTTCCCATAGGTGTCGCTTTTCCCGACATCTTTGGCGCACCAGGTAGATGGGGTGGTTGAGATATTTTTCGCGGATTCGAGCAAGCTCTGCACCGGATCTTGGGAGGTTGAGTGCACCACTGCGGTTCCCCAAAGCAGGGCGCAGTTGTGGTCTCTCTACTTCGCCAAGGCCTCCTAACGCCTGTGCGAGCGCCCCGCTGCATGAGCGCGGGCCAGGGAGGCGGAGACCCCGAGCTCAAGGGCATCTGGTTGATGCAGCACTCCAGGACAGTGCGCTGATGTTGACGGTGTGCCTGGGGTCTTCGGCGATGCCTCCAACGCATACTCCGCCCGATGCACCTCCGCGGAGTGACGCATAGCCATCGAGGATGCGCCAACAGGCCCCGAAGCCCAGGCACGCACTCCAGGGGAAAGGCTTTCTGATGACGAGTTGATGTATATACTTCTCGCCCCTCGTTGGTTACCCAAGTGGAAGGTGGAGATGCAGTCAACAAAAAATTTCCCTTACACAAAGACAATAAGGTTTATTGAACCAGGAGGACTCCTAGGCTCAACAAGTAGGTGTCTTGTGTCCTAGTCAGCAGAAGACAAGGACCTGCACACACAACAAATAACTTTGCTCCCAACGTGTACAAAGAGGTTGTCAATCTCTCCGCCCTTGTAATTTTCAAAGGATCAAAGCACAAGCGGGAAGGTAATAGTGATTGCAACGAAAAATTAAAGAAAGCGGTAAATGATGGAGGTGTACTCAATGATGATGATATGGACTGGAGTCACATGATGTTCACTAGTGATGTCTCTCTCCCAAAAGACGATAAACAACTATGCTAGGGTAACAAATCACAGTTGGGCAATTGACGGAATTATGATCGCACCACATGCTAATTATGCTCCTTGATTGTATGAGGTTCAATAGTAATGGGTAGTACGCCAAGACAACTAGACCATTTATTCATCAGCATCTACTTACTAATCATCCACCTTGAGATATCTATCTAGAACATCTCTCCGGTATTAAGTGTAAACTCAAAGCAACGGACAACTGTACTAACGAACTATGTGTAAGATAAACAATCCTAGCAACCATGGTCACAAGCACCGTTGTTTTCTCCCTGGTGGCAACAAGCACATCCCCTAGTCTCATGTTTTTGTCACTCAAGCTAGACATCGAGGGGACCGAACCCACAATCATGCATAATGCTCCCTCTTGGAGTTACGATCTACTACTTGGCCAAAGCAATAAAAGAAACGGAGAACATGCATGAATCACTAAGGAACATAATATAAAAAGATAATAAAATATATAACTCATAACAATCTGAACATAATCTCATAATCCATCGGATCCCAACAAACCGAGCATAGCAAAAGCAAGAGGATTACATAGATGCCTTGATCATGTAGGGCAGCTCACAAGGACTACCCATTGAATCACAAGATTGGAGAGAAGACATCACATAGCTACTGGTCATGGACTCATGGTCCAAGGAAAACTACTCACGACACATCCGGGAAGCGTCCATGGCGGTGGAGAAGCTCCCGGAGGTCAATCCTTCCTCCGGCAGGGTGCCTGGAAGAGGTCTCCTGACGCTCCCGATACTGGAAGCGATGCTGCGGCGGAACGATGGAGAAATTCGCGATTCCAGAAAGTTTGCGAGGGTTTCCTCATAGATCTCTAAATATAGGCCGAAGGAGGGCACCGGAGGAGGTGGGACCCACCCAGGCGACCTCCTTCCATGGCCTAGGGCCTGGCCGCACCAACAGGCCGCCTGGGAGGCCCCTGGCCCCCCTCTGGCCCTCCTTCGGTGATCCCAAAGCTTCTGTTTTGCTGAATTTTTATATATTTTTCTGGATTTTTTTGGGCTTCGGAAAATTGGGTAAAAGCCCTTGCAAAAAAGACATCAGTAGACAAACACTGGCACTGGGTGCACTGAGTTTGTAGGTTAGTCCAAATATGTGTAAAATGATATAAAACTGTAGAAAATATGTAACAATATCACCCAAAAGATCATGGAACAAGTAGAAATTATAGATACATTTGGGACGTATCAACATCCCGAAGCATAATTTATGCTCGTCCTCGAGTAGATAAATGGTAACACAATAATTTATGTGGTGACATGCTAACACAGATATAAGAACTGCAAAGTAAAGCAAGTGAGATATGTAATTCAAGTCAAGACAATAACAAGAGAGAGTCTATATCTAGTATTGAATTTAGCAAAGTAAGAACATAAAGGTGCAAGAGCTCTTGCTGTCCGTGACTCGAATGTCTCCAAATGGTGTTTGCATGCAAGAAGTGGGAGATGGGTTGAGAGATAAAATATTTTTTAGTTGAGAACTCAATCTACTAAACCTCACACTTAGTATCCTTCGTAATCTTTTTTTGACTCATCCCCAGACCACTTGTCAGGCATAAGTCAAAATGATCCTATCCCTTTTGATTTTAAGCACTCATGCAATGGATGAGCGTAAGCAAGATATGTTGGCACTTAGGATGGAAAATAGAATAATGATGGGGAAAGAAGACAAAAAGTGTGTGAAAGGCTCACATCAATGAGGACAACCATAGGCAAGAGAAAGCCAAATGATAGATATGATGTGAGCAGTAGGGATTGCCATGTAACGGATGCACAAATGAGCTAAGGTAAGATCTCCAATGGAACTAGTGGGGGTGCATCCAACTTGTTTGCTCATGAATACCTAGAGCTCATTTGAGGAGGCTCATCATTGGAATATGAAAACCAAGTTCTATAGTGTAGGGGTCCCCACATAGTTATGCATGAATGATAATCTCTATGTAGTACTAATATAGTAATTGAGTACGAGTGTGGATCTTTCAAAAGGAATAGTAGTGTTGCCCCTTCTCTCTTTTTATTTATTTTTTCTTTCTTTTTCTTTTTCGTTTTTTATTTTTTTGTGGCCTCTTTGGCTCTTTCTTTTTATCTCTCATTTGTCCTCTTTGGGATCTTTTGTTTTGTCCTCTTTGTGATATTTTCATCACTTAAGGGCAACACTCTATGTTTTACATAAATATAAAGAAAAATCATCACACTTTATAAGAAGTACTCAACATAAAGACAAGTGAAAATTATCATGATGTATGCAAATGTATGCCTCTGCCAGTGTAGTAGGATATGCAATGAAACTAGTGCGTCATGTAGCAGTAATGAGGGCAAGGCCCAACTAGGATGCGGCTCTATGATCAAGCAAAGCATGTATGACATGAAGATCAAGTCATGAGATGATGGATGTTACATGGCAATGTATCTTGGAAAGGCTATGGAAATGCCTTAATATGTAGGTATGGTGGCTGTTTTCAGGAAAGATATAATGAGGCTTATGTATGACAGAGTGTATCATGTCATGGGTTTGGATGCACCGGCGGAGTTTGCACCAACTCTCAATGTGAGAAAAGGGCAATGCACGGTACCGAAGAGGCTAGCAAAATATGGATAGTGGAAGTGACAGCAATCAAATACTCACATTAGTCCGAAGAACTCATATACTTATTATCGGTAACTCTCTATCTAGTTAAGAAATTCACAAAGAGACAAGTACCCCGAGGAGGAATGTTTGGGGGTTTGGTTATCATTGCGCATCCTCGACTCATGGTAACGTGAGGGTACTCTATATATTCCAACCCATCCAGAGGTTAGAGATCAATTTAGTAGCTAGACTTCTCAAGTAATTTTAGTTTTTGAAAAACACACGGATTTCCCAAAATACGATACCTATCACTAATAGTCTCAAGATCTTGGCACCAATAGTCCAACCATTACTCAAATCAATACCTCAAAACTATTGCAAGTTACTACTATACTTAAATAGCAACCTCAATTACCTACTCATGCAAGACACACAACTCAGTGCAACAAGCCAACTCTCTAAACAAGATAAGGATGATAACTCAAGAGAGTTCCAAAATCAACCTAAGTAAAAGATCTTAAAAAGATAAGCATGAAAGCTAAGAGCTAAGTATGATAGTAGCTACGAAAAGATGAAGAACACACAAAGAAGGATAAGCATGAAAAGCTATGTTGTGTTCTAGAGTGGAATGGAGCGTGTCTCTCTCCCAAACAAGGTAGGCTAGGTTCCTACTTGTTATGACCAGCAAACTAAACTAAAATAAAACTAAAAAGAAAATAGCGGGACGCTCCAAGCATAGCACATATCATAGCATAGAGAAGGGGATGCACGGGGGCAACCCCAAGCTTAGACGCTTCAGTCTCCTTTAATATTTCTTGGGATGCATGAGGGAATCCCTCAGCTTGAGCAGTTGACACTCCTTTATGTTCTTTCACGATCTCTCCCATCGCAATACTCGAAAACTCCCTTCATACAATACTCATCATAAGCCGATTAGAGTGGTTAGTTCCCTTAATAAAATAATTCAATACCTACTAGAAATAAAGATTTTCATGAAAAGCTACTGCTTCTCATGAATTCCAAAGGGTTTTTTGCAAATAAAAAGCAAGCTTAGGATTCGCAAAACAATGAAAACACAAAACATGGGAGAATCTGTGAAAAACAGAACATGAGGTAGTAAATAATTTATTCGGGCACTTCTGCCACTCAAATCAAGAAAGTCAAAACAGAAGCCAGAAAGACAATTATATAGAGCATGCTGTCAAAAAAATCAAATCAAAAAGATGAACTGCTGATGTTTGGCGAATTTGTCCGTCAAGCAGACATAATCTGTTTCTAGACAGCATGTCACAACTTTTGAACTTTCTTGCAATCGGAGGCTATAACTTGGCACAAAGCTTAAAAATAAAGATACAATGATGTTGCTACAGTAGTAACACACATCAAGACCACTAAAACAGAAAGTAAAAACATATTGGGTTGCCTCCCAAGAAGCGCTTTCTTTTATGCCTTTGAGCTAGGCAAAATGCAAGAAGATCAAGTGTTATCAACTCCAAAAGAATAACTTGCCCATGTAACGGACTCATAAGGTAACTTGATCTTTTTTCTAGGGAGGTGTTTCGTTCCCTTTTTAAGAGGAAATTGGAATTTAATAATTCCCTCTTCCATGTCAATGATAGCACCAACGGTGCGGAGAAAAGGACGTCCCAAAATAATTGGACATGAAGGATCACATTCAATCTCCATAATAAGAAAATCAATGGCCACATAATTATCATTGACAATAATAAGCACATCATCATTTCTCCCTAAAGGTTTCTTTATGGAAGAATCAACGAGACGAACACGAAAAGAACATGGATCATAAGGTTTACAATCAAGCATATCATACATTCTTTTGGGCATAGCGGAGGCACTAGCTCCAACTTCGCACAAAGCAAAGCAAGAGGTATTATTCAATTTAATTTTGACCATAGGATCCCAACCATATTCTAGTTTCCTAGGGATAAAAGTCTCTATCTTGAGCTTCTCCTCCCTAGCTTTGTCACAACCTGTTTTTCACCACCAATGTTTTGAGTTGCAAAAAGCAGGGCTTGTTAAAACTTTTTCAAATGATGTTGTGAATGCCATGAATGCCTTGTATGATTGTACGCCTGTTGCTTGTTGAACCAAACCCATGGCTAAATCATTTATTTATTCAAAATGAATTTCCAAAACTCTTTTCTTTGACATCGGATCACCTCTACCTTGCTTGGGTTACACTACTAGCTCATGATGTCTAGTAGTACTCCCAACCAAAGTTGGTGATCTGAACTCAAATACTATTATGTTTTGCCAAAACATTATTTAATGATTTAAAAGATTATTTTTCTATTTTAAATACATGTCTGTTTCTAAGGCTAAAAATGATATTCCCACAAGGAAAAATGCTTCTCTGCCTTAGAAAATTCGGAGTAAATTCATGGAAACTCAGAAGGACATATATTTTCCATACATAACATTTTCAACCCTTTTTTATATTATAATTATTTTAGTAAAACCCTGAAAACCATTTCTGTCTGTTTTAACCTTTTGAGATATTTCGAAAGGAAATATTCTCAATAAAATCCCATTAAATTACAGGAGCCTCCCCAAGCCATATTTGGTGCCCACATGAACTCTCACCTTGATCCAAGGTGGGGAAGGTCACCAAATGAGCCTAAAACCCTCTTTGTCCAGAATAGAGTTGGAACAAGTCTACATAGCAAAGTTTGTCCAATGGGGCTGGAACTTTGCAGGAGTGTTTTGCACGTCAAATGAGGAGTCCAGACCAAAATGAGATTTACTAGACTCTGTTTAGTCACACTCCCTTTGGAGAAGACAGATCTGGCCATTTTCATGCATTTTCAAGTTTACAAAGCTAAACTTTTGCAATGGAGCTCAAAATTGGTGGAAGCCTCTACTTTAACCCCAAGACGAAACCTGTTAAGTGGCAGTTCCAGTGGTGGAATGGAAGCACCCCAAACCACTGTCGAACACCTTCTGACAGCAAGGTAAAAACCCACCTAGCCACTGTTTTACCCCATGTCAGAGCCTCAAACTTGTTGTGTTTGTGCATCAGACCAACCTAAACACCCAATCAACTGGCCCATCCCCAGTTCAAAGCACAAGTGACAAAAACTCCAATTTGTGCCACAGATCAGGACTAGCAGCACTGGTAAACCATGTCCCCCTTGACCATCCGGTTATCTCACTAGCACACAATGGCTAGATACACTCCCAGCAACACCCAGGACATGAGGGACACGTCTGAAGTGCCCCAGAGCGCGCCAGCATGCCGTGGCATGCCAAAACTGTGCTCTGGACGCGTTACAGGGAGCAACCGAGAAGGGGCCGACGCTCCCGGCCAGTTCTAACCTCCCCCGAAGTGTCCAAGACCTCCCTCGACAACCCCTCAGTGTAAAGCAGCCGCCAGGGACCCTCCTCCCCCGCACTAGAGCTCGGGCGACGCGTGCCCGCGCGCACACGAGTCGGCCGAACATGCACGGATGCTGCAGCTCGACCCCGCGCTCTCTCCCTCTGCGGCCGATGCTTCAGAGCGTCCTAAACCACGTACGGAGATCGTGGTTTCGCAGCCACCTCCTCACTTTGCACACACGCGTGCCACGGTGAGTCACCGGCGCTCCGAGTTCGGCTCACCATCGCTAGCCTATAAATAGCCCCCCCGGCACCTCAGCACCCCTCCAACAGCCTCTACAAGACCACTAGCTCCCCCCTAGCCACCCAATCGAGCTCGCAGAGCCCCGGTACTCGAGATCGACCGAGGCCCCTCCACCTCGGAGCTCCGGTCGATCTCCGGTTACGCGCCGGCTCCTGCGACACTCGACCAACCAGAACACTCACCTCGACACGAGGAACCTTTTCCCCAACAGCCCCGAGCTTTTCCGTGCCCCTAGCTATGAGTACAAGCACCTCCCGAAACTCCTCCGCCACGGCCACCTCGTCGTCGGCGACTCCAAGCCTCTCCGGCGCTGTCCCGACCACCTACAGGTAGGCGGAGGCATGCTGAACCCATTCCCGCCCTTAGCTAGGCCCATGGACGACGGTAGCCTCGCCGGCGTTCGTCTCCTCCTCTCCGGGTGGAGGTAGGGGAAGAACCCGACAGGTGGGCTCCACCTGTCGGCGTCCTGGAGCTGCCCCGCGCGCAGCCACTACCGCTGACTCCAGGGGCCCGCACGTCAGGTTCAAACCTGGCGCACGCGCGCCTGGCAGCCTGCTGGCTGGTTGGGCCGGCCTGCTTCCCAGGCCAGGCATTAGCCTTTTCTTTTATTTTTAAAACCTGAGACTAAATGATTTTTGTAAAAATAACTATCCAGTGGAAAAATATGATTCTTCCACTGATATTTTTCTAAAAATGAGTAGTATTTGACTTTGCCGTTGCTGATATTTTTCAAAAGCAGAATCTGTTTTATAACAATATAAAGGCATTAAAAGCAATAATTTGCTTCTGTTTTGTAATTATTAAAAATGCTTTGCTAGTAAAAACAAAGAGAAGATATTTTTCAAAGTAACAACCTGATTTTTACCAAGACTTGCAACATTTTTAAAAGTGGTTTGTGATCTGTTTTTGTGTGAGCTATTTCTTATTTATTCTATTCTCGATGATAGAATTACCGAGTGACGAAGGATTCGGAGCGGAAGACCTCGAAGACCCAGGATACTTAGCTGACGAAGGCAAGCAGCCCTTTGACCATGACTTAAGCATATGAATTGATGCATGCTAGAATAGCAAGTACTTTCCCGTTGCATGTGATCAAAATGCCGGTTCATCATTGGTGTGACGGTACCAAAGGCTTCTTCGAAGCACTTGCATCATGGTGATTTTATACGCATGCTCCTCGGAGCACAAACATGATGAGCTTGACTCGACCATCTATGAGGATCATGCTACTATCAGGTTGACTAGTAGAGTTATAGGATCATGGCATTGAACTTGACCCTACCCCTTGAGGTTCATGTTAATACCATGTTGACAAGTAAAGATAGAAGCATATTATCACGAGCATGATGATGAGTTAAATAAGAGTTTATGAAAACCCCGTCGGGTGCCACTAATGCCCGAGGGTGATGATGAATTGGTGATCACTTTTGGTGAAGTGATGCACCGGTGTTTTTCTATAAATATGGTTTCGGAAATGGGATTAGATTTATGATGTGTCGACCGTCCCAACCTCACCAGTACGACCACGATACCCCTTTATGGGATGGGGCTTTGTTGATTACTCTGGTCGGTACTAGCAAAGAGCCACATTACTAGTGGCAGGAGTGATTGTCGTTACTCTCGTGATGGGGTCGTGCCAGGTAGAATGACTATGCCATTATTATGAGTTCCAGGCACACCGTTGGTCCTTGCATGGTTGATACTGTCCAGAGACGATGCTCGTAAGACGTACAACATGTGGGCTGGGTACCAATCGAGTGGACCTCTTTGTCTAGTATCGCCAGGGGAAAGATGATGATCGGGTACTTACCTCGGGTATATGTGACATACCGCGAGTCGTGGATGACACGGAAGTTTTCCATTTTGTGTGGGTCCAACGTACTACCTCTGCAGAGTGTAAACTAATCGAATAGCCGTGTCCACGGTCAAGGACAGTTGGGTAATCCTGCATAAACTACGTCCTGATATTTCCGCATAAACGAAGTGTGAGTGAGTGTGTGTGTGGTGTTAAAAAGTGTTGTTACAACAACAATAATATGATCAAGTTCGATGACTTGGCATATAGGGTAAACCCGGATGGTTTAGCTCTCAGTTGATACATTGAGGTTATGACAAGTCCGGTGACTTGGTATGTAGGGTGAACCGGATGGTTCAACTCTTAGCAGATATGTTGATATCTGTAACATGTTCGTCAAAAGTAATTATTTAAACTTGATGCATAATCATGATCATTCCACCCAGATGAATTATACTACAAATGCATATTATTGTTAACCTTCTTTTTCATTGTTCATATCATGGGTTATTTGCGAGTACATTCAAAAGTACTCATTGGCTTGCCACTGGTTATAATATTGACCAGACAAGGAAGGACCGGAGTTTGGCGACGAGTACGTCTTCGGAGAAGGACCTGCGATCTAGGACGCTTCCAAGTCAGAATGCATTTTGGTGTAGGCTTGATGGGATGGGCACCCGCTTAGCCCTTATGAGTTTCCCCTACCCGTTGTACCCGCTTCATTTGGCCTTAGGCCCTGTTTGTGAACCTGACCCTTCGGTCATGTGATGTAATATTCGGTATTTGGATGTAAGACTCTATTATTCAGTATCTGCGTTCAGTGAGCATTGATCCTTGGGATCACTGGGCACGGCGATCTCGACTCACCAATCGGGGTCCCCACAAGCTTTGATAAGAACATTGGTAATATGCTTGGTGAAGGCAATATTGGTACTAGTGTGGGGGTCATTACCATTCTTTGCAAAAAGGTGATGACTTTGGAGAGACTACAATTGTCAAAATCAATAACATTGGTATTAATTAAAATTATAGTGTCATCCTCTAAGTTTGATTTGCTCTCTATTATAACAGTTTGGATGTCTTCCCAAGTTTTGGGACGGTTAGGAGCAACTTCAAACCAAAGATCTTGTGGCTTCCCGACGCGACCATGCCAAGGGCATAATTCTCCATAGTGACTAGTATAGTCACATGGATTAATTGTAGAAAGACCCTTAGTGGTAACTGGAGCAATAGAGGAGAAGGTGTAATTGTTGTTGCGACTAGAGGAGTCACCCAACATGGTGTTTTTAGTGGAACCCATAGCAACGGAAACAAGCAAGATCAAAGTAACTAATTTTTTGTGGTTTTTGGTAAAGGACTCAAAGCAAAAACTAGAAAGCAAACTAACAAGACTAAAAAGCAAAGGTAAAGGATAGTGTGCAACACCCCTATCTTGAAGAGTGTAATCCCTGGCAACGGTGCTAGAAATTCGCTTGATGATGAGTTTATGTATATACTTCTCGCCCGTCGTTGATTACCCCAAGTGGAAGGTGGAGATGTAGTCAGCAGCACATTTCCCTTACACAGAGACTGTAAGGTTTATTGAACCAAGAGGACTCCTAGGCTCAACAAGTAGGCGTCTCATGTCCTGGTCAGCAGAAGATGTGGACCTGCACACACAAAAAATAACTTTGCTACCAACGAGTACAAAGAGGTTGTCAATATCTCTGGCCTTGTAGTTTGCAAAGGATCAAAACACAAGCGAGAAGGTAATAGTGATTGCTACAGAAAAGTAAAAAAGCGGTAAATGATGGAGGTGTAACCAATGATGGTGATATGGATCGGAGTCACATGATGTTCACTACTGATGTCTCTCTCCCAAAAGACGATAAACAACTATCCTAGGGTAACAAATCACAGTTGGGCAATTGACAGAATTATGATCGCACCGCAATGCTAATTATGCTCCTTGATAGTATGAGGTTCAATAGTGATGGCCAATACGCCAAGACAAGTATACCATTTATTCATCAGCATCTACTTACTAATTATCCACCTTGAGATATCTATCCAGAACATCTCTCTGGTATTAAGTTGCGAGCCCCACCCAAGGTGTAAACACAAAGCAACGGACAACTGCATTGACGAACTATGCGTAAGGTAAAATATCCTTGCAACCATGGTCACAAGCACTGTTGTTTTCTCCCTGGTGGCAACAAGCACATACCCTAGTCTCATTTTTATGTCACTCAAGCTAGACATCGAGGGGCCCGAACCCGTAATCATGCATAACGCTCCCTCTTGGAGTTACGATCTCCTACTTGGCCAAAGCAATAAAAAGCAACGGAGAACATGCATGAATCACTAAGGAACATAATATAAAAGGATAATCAAATGTATAAATCATAACAATCTGAACATAATCTCATAATCTATCGGATCCCAACAAACCGAGCATAGCAAAAGCAAGAGGATTACATAGATGCCTTGATCATGTAGGGCATCTCACAAGGACTAACCATTGAAGCACAAGATTGGAGAGAAGACATCACATAGCTAATGGTCATGGACTGATGGTCCAAGGGAAACTACTCACGGCACATCTGGGAAGCGTCCATGGCGGTGGAAGAGCTCACGGAGGTCAATCCTCCCTCCGGCAGGGTGCCAGGAAGAGGTCACCTAACACTCCCGATCTTGGAAGCGCTGCGGTGGCGAAACCATGGAGAATTTCGCGATTCCAGAAAGTCTACGAGTGTTTCCTCACGGATCTCTAAATATAGGCCAAAGGAGGGCACCTGAGGAGGTGGGACCCACCCAGGCAACCTCCTTGCACGGCCTAGGGCCCGGCCGCGCCAGCAGGCCGCCTGGTAGGCCCCTGGCCCCCTCTGGCCCTCCTTTGGTGATCCCAAACCTTCTGTTTCGCTGATTTTTTTATATATTTTTCTGGATTTTTTCGGTCTTCAGAATATTGGGTAAAAGCCCCTACAAAAAAAGACATCAGCAGACAGAAACTGGCACTAGGTGCCGAGAGTTAGTAGGTTAGGTGTAAAATGATATAAAAGTGTAGCAAAACATGTAACAATGTCACCCAAAAGAACATGGAACAAGCAGAAATTATAGATACCTTTGGGACGTATCACTTTCGCCCTTGGAAGCGTCGCATCACCGTCGATGATGCGCTCGGGGGCTCCGCGAGCACGGTCTGGCAAAAGAGGAAATGGAGTTATACTCCGGCATCCCCCTTTCTATACGATAGTCAAGGACTACCAACAAGAACCTTGCCGGCGGGGAAGTTGCGAGGAGAGTGTAACCTCCTGCTTGCCCGAGATCTGAGGCACCGGAAAAGGACCCAAACTCCGCGGGAAGAAGTGCCCGACGCAACAGATAAGTGATAGATATTCTAGATGAAATTTCAAAGTAGATAGGTTGTTTTTCTTTCTAGTGATCCCGAACTTTGTTTGAGAAACTTGCGCGTAGATGGAACCTTGTCAGGATCAGTGTACCTTGGCCCTGTTTCGAACTAGTTCAACGACCTGAATGGCTATAGAGCGCCTTCACACTATTTTGAACCTGTTCAACAGTCCAAGCGGCTACGCAACACTTTACTTCGCCTCGAGCCGTGCTCGACGATCTAATGGTTGCACTGAGTGTGGAAAGGATCCTTGCGGGTAATGACCCCTCCGATGAACTGCTAAGGACCCGTTCCTCAAAGCACTAGCGGCAGGACCAGTCATGCCGACAAGCTTCCGGAAAATGCAAAGGGTGTATCATTCAAAGAGAAGGATCAAACGAAAAGGAAACAATATTTCATTCATCTGTTTGAGACAAACTCAGACATATTACATGGATGATTTTTTACTACTCTAACCTATGATACTGTGATTTGGCGAGGGACATGCTTGCCAGACAGAAGTTCAAGAAGACAAATGGCAGGAACGCCCCCAGCGCAACCAGGGTTCGCCCTTCCTGGACCAGCATTGCGCGGTGGAGAACAGGGCCTGAAGGGACGGCGGAGATGGGAACCAAGCGTTTCGCGCAATATGCGGCAGCGTCGTTTCTTCCGGCTCGTTGGTCCCAACTCGGGAGGAAGAGGACCGTGGACTAACGGTGATGGTGCGACCGATGGTTAGTCCGAGGTTAGATCCTCGTACCCAGGCTTAGCCTGCCGAGGGTCTGAACCATACCCGTCGTCGCTACCATCTCTCCCGTCCTCGTCACCCTCACGTGAGGAAGGGCTCTCAGTCCAGCTCGAGGTCTCTTCGCAGCAGCCGAGGCGCACACCTGAGCTCCTGTATATCTTGATGGAGAGCTGGTTGTCCGCCATCATCTTGAATCGAAGAACGTGCCCATGCCAGAGTTCATGGGCACGGGCGAAGCTCTTCCACCCACGGTCGAGGAACAGGAGCCGAGTCCCCAATAGCTCCACGGCCACCGGTACCGCGCCGTTGCCGCAGCCATGCACCCGGAGCCACAAAGTCAGGTGCTTCTCTCCGCTCATCACCTTGGTAAAGGCGATGTGGAGTTCAAGCCGGGTCCTGATGCAGCCTTGCAGTTTGACGAGAAACTCCAACAGAGTCCTTTCAACATGAGCCCCCGCGGGAACAAGCTTGGGAGAATATGGAGGTGCTCGAGTAGCACTCCGTCTTCCCCAGTCACAACCTCCACGGCGACGGCGGCCCCTCGCCCCTCCGCCACCTCGGGCGCTCGTGCTGCCCTCCGCAGCTGCGGCCCCTGAAGCTATGGCATGATCCGAATGGGATCCTCTTGCCGCCCTGGCGGCCGATGGTGGTCGCCCTCGTCCTCTAGCCAATGTTAGGACGAGCGCCACCTGGAACTAGAGATGACTACGCACACGCAAGCTGGGGACGCTGAATGTTTCGGGAGTTGGATGGGTGAGCAAAACCCCCTCGCAAACTTACTAATTTATAGGGCAGGGCGCGGGGGCTAGCTCTCCTTACTCCAGAAAACGCCGCCCCTCTCAGCCAATCACCCATGATCATGGGCGAACAGGGAACCGCCCTACTGCACCAATGCATGCAGGGGTGGGCCCTGCCACGACTGCGGCCTTTAAGGCCACGAACGCCACTTGGTTGACCGTTACTACACATGCCTCACGCGTGGTAGTAATGCTTCGGGAGGTGGGCAGGCCACTGTGCGCACACTTCTCCACCCCGCGCTCTCGATGGGCGGCGTGGGGAAGTGCCGCTCACAACGGCTCCAAAGCTACAGAGTACCCTGTCAGGGAAGCCCGTGAACCACTTTCGGCATGGCCCATTAACGCCCCGTGCCCGTGCGTGGCCCAGGCCCGGGGGCTCCTGTCGGCGCACTAGAGACTGGGGTCCCTTGTGCCCCACACATGTGCACAGGCACCGCCAACGCCCCTAGAAGCAACGCACGAGGAAGACTAGCAGGAAGACAAACCAAGACCCACCCAGGCCATGCCCCCCTCTCTAAGGGCACATAGTACAAGAGCTCCAGATACAAGGCCCCGGCAAGCCCTCCTTGCCGGGAAGATTCGCAAGGCCCCGAAAAGCCCTCCTTGTCGGAAAGACTCCCAAGGATTCACAAGACCCCGGCGAGCCCTCCTTGCCAGGAAGACTCGCAAAGATTGGTAATGCCCCGGAAAGCCCTCCTTGTCGGGAATCTGTTCAAGCCCCCGGCAAGCCCTCCTTGCCGGGAAGATAATCAGGTCCTCCGACAGGGACGCCAGGCCAACAAGCTCCTTTCGCTCACCAAAAGTCCACCCCTGTTCCTACGACGGTCCAACCGCTCAAGCGCATCCCTCATGCGCCAGCACAGGACCCAAGTGTCGATCCACCTGGATATGTGTCGCGACCACCTCACTGCAGGTCAGGGTTCAGGCAAGGCATTTACTACCCCTGACACCACCGTAGAAGATAAGCGATGAACCCTATTCACTATGCAACCCGTGAGCACACTATTCGTGACCGCTTGCCTATAAAAGGATGCCCAAGGCTCATTCTCTAGGGGTTTCTACTTTTTAAGATTTGAGACTCCCTAATCACCAGCTAAGTTACTATAGCAAAGCACCCTACAGTAAGCCCCCAATACAAACTAAGCAGGAGTAGGGTTTTATGCGCCATGCGGCCCAAACCTGGGTAAACGATCTTGTCGGTGTTGATTGCTAGCTCCGCTCTCGGCGCCACCTCTCTCCCTCCGCCGAACGATCAAGGGACCCTTCGAGCTTCCCATAGGTGTCGATTTCCCCGATACAGCTGAAGCAGATAACTCCTTAGATGTGATCATGGGTAATTTTTCAGTTAATTCTAATCCTGCAAAGGTTTTGTTTGGCACTGGCACATCGCATTGTTTCATGTCTAGACCATTTGCTCTTATGCATGATTTCAATTCAGAAATGTTGAGTAGACCTTCGGGTGTGCTTTCTCCTCGTTTGGCAATGAAGTCAACTTCGGTCATTGAAGATGTCTCTGTCAAGATGGGCAGTTATTCCTTTTTGACGTCTCCTTATGTCCTTGGCAATTCGGATATTGATCTGATCCTTGGCATGGATTTTCGGGCTATGATCAAGGATTTTGTCTATTGTCAAGCCAAAGAAGTCAACTTGACTCATCCTTCGAAGGGCGTGATCATTTTCGCTGCTCGCGATGACACAATCCGTCTCTTTTCCCTCTGTGAGATGGGTGAAATCTCACCAATTTCTCAAGTTCCGGTGGTCTGTGAGTATGAAGATGTCTTTCCAGAAGAGTTGCGAGGAATGCCTCCTCACCGCCCAATTGAGTTTGTAGTTAAAATTGAACCTGGAAGAGAACCATTCTACATCCGTCCGTATAAACTTGGTATCGAAGAGTTGAAAGATTTGAAGAAGCAGCTTGATGAGAAATAACGTCTCGGTCTGATCAGACCAAGTTCTTCTTCTTGGGGTTGTGGCGTTCTGTTTGTCAAGAAGAAGGATGGCACGGACCGACACTGTGTCGATTACCTTCCATTGACTAATAAGACAATCAGGAACAAGTATCCACTTCCCAACATCAATGAATTGTTTGAGAAATTGAATGGGGCCAAGATTTTCTCTAAGCTTGATCTCTGGATGGGCTATCATCAGATCCGCATTTGTGGACAAGATATTCCCAAGACTGCTTTCAGGACAATCTTTGGCTCGTGTGACTACACAGTGAAGTCTTTTGATCTCGCCAATGCTCCTCTGACTTTCTCTCAGATGATAAATTATATCTTCTCTCCCTTCAAGAATGAATTTGTCTTGGTGTATCTTGATGACATTCTGATCTATTCTGAAACGGAGGAAGAGCATGAAGAACATCTCCGGCTTTATGCTTGATAAGCTAAGAGAGCATAAGTTCTATGCAAAGTTTTCAAAATGTGAATTCTTGCACAAGGAAGTGGTGTACCTTGGACACATCATCTCTACAGAGGGCATCAAGGTTGACCCTGAGAAGGTTTAGTGGGAGCCTCCTTAGAATGTGAAGCAGCTTCAAAGCTTTCTCAGGCTTGCAAGCTATTGTAGAAGGTTCGTTGAGAACTTCTCCAAGATTGCTAAGCCTCTGTCCAACCTTCTTACGAAGAGCGTGAAATATGTCTGGACTCCACAGTGTGATTTGGCATTTAATACACTCAAGGAGAAGCTCACCTCAACTCCAGTCTTGACACCTCCTGAGCATTCCAAGCCTTTCCAAGTGTTCTGTGATGCCTCTCTCCAAGGTCTTGGTGCAGTGCTAATGCAAGAGAAGAAAGTGGTAGCTTATACCTCAGGTAGTTGAAGTCGGGTGAGAAAAACTACCCTACACATGATCTTGAGTTGGCGGCAGTGGCCCATGCTTTGATGACTTGGAGACACCTCTTGTTGGGAAGAGAAGTTCAAGTCTACACCAATCACAAGAGTCTCCAATACATCTTCACTCAATCTAATCTCAATATTTGGCCAACTCGTTGAGTGGAAATGATCCAAGATTATAATACAAACATTGACTTTCCTCCGCGCAAAGCAAATGTCAATGCAGATGCTTTGAGCAGAAAAGCTTACTGCAATAGTCTCATTCTAAAGCCTCTCCAGCCTGTTCTTTGTGAATCTATCACAAAGCTCAACCTTTAGATAGTACCTCAGGGATTTCTTGCTAATCTCCAGATTTATCCCACCTTGGAAGATCAAGTCTGCCAAGCTCAACTTCTTGATGCTAGGGTGAAGAAAGTGAAGATTGGTTTGGCAAAGAGCACTCCAAAATATAAGTGCTTCCGTGTTGATGGGAGAGATACCTTGTTCTTCGAGACAGCCTTGTCGTTCCGAAAGGAGAGGTCAGGAAACTTATCATAAATGAAGCCCATAATTCCCTCCTCTCGATACATCCAGTTAGCTCCACAATGTATCAAGATCTGAAGAAAACCTTCTGGTGGACTCAAATGAAACATGAAGTTGCTCTGTTCGTGAACGGGTGTGATGTGTGTCGCAGAGTGAAGGCGATGCATCAATGTCCAACAGGCCTCCTTCATCCTTTGACCATATCCGAGTGGAAATTTGATCATGTGGAGATGGATTTTTTCACTGGTTTCCCGAAGTCCAAGAGAGGCAACGATGCCATCTTTGTCGTCATTGACAAGTTGACCAAAGTTGCTCATTTCCTTTCAGTCAAAGACGCTATCTTGGCAGCTCAGCTTGTAGAGTTGTACACTTCAAGGATAGTCTCTTTGCATCGTGTTCCTATGCTCATTTCTTCAGAGCATGGAAGACTCTTTACTTCAAAGTTTTGGGATTCCTTTCAGACTGCGATCGGTACTAAGATCCGTTTTAGCACAGCCTTCCATCCTCAGACAAGTGGTCAAGTGGAGAGAGTGAATCAAATCCTTGAATATATGCTCAGAGCTTGTGTGTTTTCTTTTGGCATGAAGTGGGAAGACTGCCTCCCGTTTGGCGGGTTCTCATACAACAACAGCTTTCAAGCAAGCTCGGGCAAGGCCCCATTCGAGATTCTATATGGCAGGAAGTGTCATACCCCTCTCAATTGGTCTCAGACTGGTGAGCGTCAGATTCTTGGGAATGACATGATCGCTTACACAAAATAAATGTGTCATGTCATTTGGGATAATCTCAAAGAAGGTTAGTCCCGTCAGAAGAGCTATTATGATAGCAAGCATCATGACATGACTTTTTCGCTCAAAGTGTCTCCCATGAAGGGCATTCGATGCTTTGGCATAAAATGAAAGCTTGCTCCTCACTTTGTTGGTCCTTTCAAAGTTTGTTGGCAAGAGAGGTGATCTTGCATATCATTTGCAGCTTCCATACAATTTCTCCAATGTGCATGATGTGCTTTACGTCTCTCAGCTCTGGAGATGCTCCAAGACTCCAGAGCACACAATTGATCTCCAAGATATTGAACTCCAGCCCAACCTATCCTATCATGAGCATCTTGTAGCAATTCTTGAAGAGACTGGGCGCAAGACACGCAACAAGTCTATCAAGTTCCTCAAAGTTCAGTGGTCACATCATTCCGACAAAGAAGCCACTTGGGAACGCAATGACCTTCTCCTTCTGAATACCCAAAGTTATTCTAGTCCTAGATCTCGGCTTGAGATTCTCTTGTAGTGTGGGAGAATTTTAACAGCCCCAATGCAGTACCTTTCCCCTTTTGTAATACTTTCCTTGTATAGCAACCTTGTTATGTTTTATGAGGAGTTGCATAAGATTGATCTTTTCTTAATCTCTGTCGCATCATGGCATCATGCATAGCATCATTTCATCTTGTTCTTCTTGTGTTGCACCTTGGTGTTGAAAGAGATTGAATATGTGAGTGTGAATTTGTGTGTGTAGTCTGATTGGGTGCAACAAGATCTCATCTCACAAAACCCATCGTTGCATCATACCTCTAAAACCTCTTCTTTCATTTTGTATTAGTGGCAGATTTAAAAGTTTTTGTTTTCTTCCAATAAAATGTTCCTCCCCTCCTAGAAATCTTATTATTTGTGGAGTGCACCCCCCTCAGGTTTGGTTTTATTTTCCTTTTGGTTTTAACTAAAACAATGCCTTATTTTAATAAAAGGAATTTTTTTTCTCTGCTAAAATGCTCAACTTATTTTTATAAATTGTGGCATGTTTTTAGCACACCAAAGGTATTTTTTCATATTCCAAATCATTTGCTTTTAACCTATCTATATTATTCAAAACATGTTTTGTTAATTAAATTTTTAAACGCTTTTAACGCAGAGAGGGAGAGTCACATGGCCCATGTCCTATTGCTTTCGGCCCACAGCCTAGCCGGCGATCGTTTCTTCCTCCTATCGACGTCATCTCTTTACGAACGATGTAGCCACCACCGATTGATCCTTTCCCTCGATCAGATGACTAGGAGATCGAGGCTCGAGATATTAAGCAGCCTGCACCCTCCTCTAACCCTAGCATCGTCGTTCCCCTCCTCCTCTCCCTCATAGCACCGTCGGGGCGATTCCCCACAGAACTACCGACGCCATGGACGGATCCTGCTCCGGCTCATTGCCGACATAGGCGTCGCCCCCTTCTTCCTTAGCTGCACCAGGAGGATGCTGACGTTAGGGGCCATCCATTCCCGTGGTGATTGGGTGCCAAGGTCGACGACCACAACGTCCCCAACGACCACCTCTTCTTCAACGCCGGCAGCACCTTCCTAGAAGCAGATCGTCGTCGTACCTCTCCATCACCGGAGCCCTTCTCTTCCGCACCCTCGGTGAGCGCGCCTCCTCCACTGTCGCCCCTTACCTCTCTGCTAGCCTCGACATAGCATGTTAGCCGTAGCTCCACCGGGTTTGCACCGGTGATGGCCACCACAGCCGCTCGTGAGCTGTGCTTGCATGCATGCATGCGTAGCCGTAGATCCCCTCTACATCGTAGTCGTAGCATAGCCGTAGAGCACCGCGTAGCCGCCGTGCGTGTGCGTGCGATTGCACCAGTGAGGTTCGGCGCTACCACCTCTCTGTTAAACAGAGAAGGTGCCCCGTTGCTACCGCAGTGGCAATAGAGCTAGCGTTGCGCCTGTTAATGAGGGGTTCGAATCCCTTGGCGCCCCCCCCTTTAACTTGTGTATTTATTCTGTTGGCTTGGCAGTAGACTAACTTGTGTATTTATTCTGTTGGCTTGGCAGTAGAGTAACTTGTGTATTTATTCTGTTGGCTTGGCAGTAGAGTAACTTGTGTATTTATTCTGTTGGCTTGGCAGTAGAGTAACTTGTGTATTTATTCTGTTGGCTTGGCAGTAGAGTAACTTGTGTATTTATTCTGTTGGCTTGGCAATAGAGTAACTTGTGTATTTATTCTGTTGGCTTGGCAGTAGAGTAACTTGTGTATTTATTCTGTTGGCTTGGCAGTAGAGTCAGATAACATAGTGTATCCTAGTGGTTGGGAGAACCGTTGTGTTGCAGGTGGGAATGGGTTCGAGTCCCACTTCTCTCATGTTATTTTCTCCTGTCAGGCACTAGGGGTCTTGGTGTCTATGACCAGTGGGGACCCCTGTCAAATTATATTCTGTGATTAATTGGTTTTTTTTTGTATATTCCATTTTTGGAATAAGTCTAGAAGAGGAATATGCTAAATCTGGCCCTGATGTGACATATAAGTGTATAGGAGTCTTAGTAGACTTTCTTCTTCTTTGTTTTGTTGTAGTTTATGCATGCAAGTATATGAGTTTGATATATGAATTTGAGGTAGAAAAAACCAAGGAATCCAATGGTGGCATCATATTTTACTTTGTATCAAGTTTTCAAAAATGACATTTGGTGATGAGGTGGCATTTTGTCATTTTTGTAGGATTAATTCTATGCATGCTTTGGAGTGTGTTCCATCGTGAAAGTTCTAGCTTTTTGTGAAGAATGGGGCCTAGTATTTTTGTTTGACATGATCCTCAAGTAGATAACTGGATCCCTTGATTTTTCCAAGTGAAGAAAATATTGTTGTTCGCATGACTAGAAATACTTCTAAGTGTTGGGACTTTTGTTTTCTTTCCCTATTGTGAGCATGGTTTTCATGGTTGTGTTGATCTTTGCTGGTTGCACCAATGGCATGAATTGTAGTGGTTGAACCCCTCTATAACTTGGTGCCACAAGATTCTTCACAGGGCTTCACTCATAGTTCTATTCCTTGTCAAAAGTTGCTATTCTGTTGAAAATGGTTGCAAGTGAAAATTTGTAATTTTCACTAAGTTTGAGATTCTGCTAGTATTTTCATGCCCTCTTGATTTGATGCTAGTAAGTTTTCTGTGTGTTTTAGCCCAAGCAATCAAATAGTGATTTTTTGCATTTGTGTTCCTCTACATTTCTGTTAAATTTCATGCCTTAATGTCGGATGTAGATACCTTAATTCGTGTGAGGAAAGTGGTAAGGTGTTGTTAGTGGACAGATTGTGTGTTATTTTGTTTTGGCCTTGGTGTGAGTTGCGATTGATGCAATTGCATCATACTTAGCTCTATTCCACCTGGAATTTTGTTCTTAGTCGAGTGGCAACCTTGGAATTCCAAGTGGATGCCGATAGCATCTAGTTTATTGTTGTTTTGTCTCCGTAAGCTTCTGTATCTTGTTTTGTAGTTTCTGGTAGTTCTATAACTCGGTTCGCGACATTCTTTATATACTTTTGAACCGTTCTCTTGTAATTCATCCATTCCTTCCATGTTCATGCATGTCTAAATAAGTTAACTTGAGGTTTTGTCTAGAATAGTCATAACTCAAGTAATGCATGAAAGTTGACTAGTATAGAAATGATATGCTTCATTTCATGCCACACATGCATCATATTGCTTGTAGCATTGTCACTTGCTGGTGTTTATTGGCTGTTTATTTCTTTTGGGTAGCATCGTGTTCTGAGAACGAGTTTGATGATTCTGTTGAGTACATTCACGAAGATCAAGAGCAGTTCCAGTCTGAAGATCTCACACGCGAGATGATCATGACCCTGACACCGTTTCTAGCTTTGTTATGCCTAGCTGAATCATTTTAATCATTATATTCTGTGATTAATTGTTTTTTTTGCGGTGTATATTCCATTTTTGGAATAAGTCTAGAAGGGCAATATGCCAAATGTGGCCCTCATGTGACATATAAGTGTATAGGATTCTTAGTAGACTTTCTTCTTATTTGTTTTGTTGTAGTTTATGCATGCAAGTATATGAGTGTGATATATGGATTTGAGGTAGAAAAAACCAAGGAATCCAATGGTGGCATCACATTTTACTTTGGATCAAGTTTTCAAAAATGTCATTGGGTGATGAGGTGGCATTTTTTCATTTTTGTAGGATTAACTCTATTCATGCTTTGGAGTTTGTTCCATCATGGAAGTTCTAGCTTTTCATGAAGAATAGGGGCTGGTATTTTTGTTTGGCATGATACTCCACTAGATAAGTGGATACCTTGATGTTTTCAAGTGAAGAAAATATTGTTATTTGCATAGCTAGAAATATTTCTAAGTGTTGGGACTTTTGTTTTCTTTCCCTATTGTGAGCATGGTTTTCATGGTTGTGTTGATCTTTGCTGGTTGCACCAATGGCATGAATTGTAGTGGTTGAACCCCTCTATAACTTGGTGCCACAAGATTCTTCACAGGGCTTCACTCATAGTTCTATTCCTTGTCAAAAGTTGCTATTCTGTTGAAAATGGTTGCAAGTGAAAATCTCTAATTTTCACTAAGTTTGAGATTCTGCTAGTATTTTCATGCCCTCTTGATTTGATGCTAGTAAGTTTTCTGTGGGGTTTTAGCCCAAGCAATCAAATAGTGATTTTTTGCATTTGTGTTCCTCTACAACTCTGTTAAATTTCATGCCTTAAGGTCCGATGTAGATACCTTAATTCGTGTGAGGAAAGTGTTAAGGTGTTGTTAGTGGACAAATTGTGTTTTATTTTGTTTTGGCCTTGGTGTTAGTTGTGCGTGATGGAATTGCATGATATTTAGATCTATTCCACATGGAATTTTGTTCTTAGTCTAGTGGCAACCTTGGAATTCCATGTGGATGCGGATAGCATCTAGTTTATTGTTGTTTTGCCTCCATAAGCTTTCGTATCTTGTTTTGTAGTGTCTGGTAGTTCCGTAACTCAGTTCGCGACATTATTTATATACTTTTTCACTATTCTCTTGTAATTCATCCATTCCTTCCATGTTCATGCATGTCTAAATAAGTTAACTTGAGGTTCTGTCTAGAATAGTAATAACTCAAGTAATGCATGAAAGTTGACTAGTATAGAAGTTGACTAGTATCTTTCATGCCACACATGCATCATATTGATTGTAGCATTGTCACTTGCTGGTGTTTATTGGCTGTTTATTTCTTTTGGGTAACATCGTGTCCTGAGAACGAGTTCGAGGATTCTGTTGAGTACATTCAGGAAGATCAAGAGCAGTTCCAGTCTGTAGATCTCACAGGCGAGATGATCGTGACCCTGACACCGTTTCTAGCTTTGTTATGCCTAGTTGAATCATTTTAATCATTACTTATTGCTGCCTACCACCTGACAATAAGCCTCCAAACATTGCCATGAAACCTCTAACCCTTCACCTCCTAGAAAATATTGGTTGGCTAAGTTAGTGCTTGCTAAACCTTGTTATAAAATTGCTAGTTTCACGTGCAAGATGATCCATGTGATAACATGGGCAATTTGATTATCATCTTATATAAAATGATATTCAATTAATGTACCTATATATTTGGTAAAAGTTGGAAGGCATGGCCTTTCGCTAGGTGATTTGTTTCGCTTTTTCCGACATAGTTTCGGCTACTTGTGTTTTATTTCATAACTGAGCGCTCCTAACACGTTCGGGGTTGTTATGGGCACCCCCTTGGTAAATCGTTTAGTGTTAAGGCTTGTGTTGCAAGACCCTAGTTTGGTCTTAAATTTTCTAATAACTTAAAAATAAAAGCATAGGGAATAGCTAGCCTGAGGAAATTTAATCAACGCCCGGGCCAGTGCTCCTCATGAGTGTTGCTCGAAACTAGAGCACTGTGCAGGGCCAACCCAGGGCAACTTGGGAGATCTCTATCACGCCCTATACACTAGCTTATCCGTCGTGTCTTGAGACTGAGATACGCGTCTCATATCGGGTTTGTCGACACGTCGGGTTGTCTTGCTGGACTTGTGTTACCTTAATGATATATCTTGTTTATCTGGATTCCGATGAGGCTTTGGATATTCTTAGAGTTGAGGTTTTGCACTAAGGAATCGGTCGAGGTCGCGAGTTTTGTGATCAAGGATTTCTATGCGGCTTGTGGTAATTTGTGATGGACTAGTTGGAGCACCCCTGCAGGGTTATATCTTTAGAAAAGTCGTGCCCGTGGTTAGGTGGCAAACATGGAAACTTTGTTAACATCCGGTTCTAGATAACTTAAAGTAACATAACTAAAACATGACAACTGTGTGTGTAACCGTGATTGTTTCCTTCAGAGTTCGTTCTCTCATCGAGAACGCGATGGAGTTATGACTGACGTAATTAGGTGTTCAGGATCACTTAGTGATTATGCTTAGTCACGACTGTCATGTGTAGACCACCATATATGTAATTCTTGTTCAACATAAGTTAGCCACCATAAATGGTTAGAGCTGCTGCAAACTCAAACACATACCCCATCCTTACCCAACAACTTAGTTAGATTTGATGCCATGGTCATGAGATTGTTGAGTCCTCGTGGCTCACAGATTACAACAACCACCCACAGGTATAGGTATCGCAGATGTAGATGCTTTCGAGGACACCCACCTGAAGTGGGAGTTGACGAGGACAGTGGCCGGATATATGTGACGTACCCCGATGACTAGAGATCCTTGGTCGTTATATTGCTCCTAGTGAGTCGGGAACATTGCTTTTGTCGTTAACTTGTTCGTAGTCAGACCCTGCCTTATGAATGATTTGAATAAATGTTGTGTGGATCTTGTAACTTAGTTTGTGGTGAGTGTAAGCCAAATATTATTACTCATGCCTCTTGTGTGTATTGTAATGTTTATTGTTGTTGCGAAACACTTAGATGCGCCCCTTTCCCCTTTTGAGGCCGCGCCCCCAAATAAGGAAAGAGCCGCATCTTCGACGTTACAGGCACTCTATGGCCCTAAACAAGCCCCGCGTGCATGGTATGAGCACCTTACCCAGATGTTACAAGACCGTGGATTTGAAGTTGGGAAATTGACCCTACTCTTTTTACTAAGAAGGTCAAGGGGAACGCGTTCATGTGCCAACTATATGTTGATGATATTATCTTTGGTTCTCCTAACAAAGCTTTTAATGAAGAATTTATTGCACTAATGACTAAGTAGTTTGAGTTGTCTATGATGGGAGAGTTGAAGTTTTTCCTTGGATTCGAACTCAAGCAATGAAGTCAGGGAACCTTCATCAATCAAGAAAATACACTCAAGACACGCTCAAAATGTTCAAGATGGATGATCTCAAACCAGCCAAGGCCAACACTCCTATGCCGCTCAACTGCCATCTTGACTTCGATCCCAATGGTAAAGTTGTGGATCGAAACGTATATCGCTCTATGATCGGCTCCCTGCTTTACCATTATGCATCTAGACCAGATATTAAGTTGAGTGTGGGAATTTGTGCACGATTTCAATCCACACCTTAGGAAATCCATTATGTGGCAGTCAAGCGAATCTTTCAATATTTGGCTCAGACCCCAAACTTTTTATTATGGTACCCCAAAGGTGCTTCATTTGATCTCATAGGACAGTCGAACTCGGGCTAAACGGGAGACCGTGTGGACATGAAGTGAACTTCTAGAGGCTGCCAATTCCTTGGTTGCTCTCTCATAAGTTGGTCTTCGAAGAAAGAAAATTGTGTTTATCTCTTATCCACCAAGTCCGAATATGTAGATGATGCAAGTTGCTATGCTCAGTTGCTCTGGATGAGGCAAACTATAAAGGATTGTTGTGTCACTTGTGACAAAGTGCCTCTTTACTGTGATAATATTAGTGCGATCTCAATCTCGAACAACCCGGTTCAACATTGCAGGATGAAGCACATCAATATTTGTCACCACTTCATCCAGGAGCATATAAACCATGGGGAGATTGGCCTCATTTACCTCAACACTCATGAACAGCTTACAGATATCTTCACGAAGCCATTGAATTAAGCAAGATTTCGCGAGTTAAGGCATGAGCTAAATATCATTGATTTGAGCAATGTGGATTGAAACTAGGCACACCCCACCACTCTCATCATTTTGTCTTGTTTAGGTGTAGGCATGGATTTAGGGGGAGTATTGTTCTCTCAGTAAACTCTCCCTCCCCATATAATGCATAAAATGATCTGATCATACACTTACGTCATCTTCGGTGACACTTGTGCTTCAACGACGAGTTATAGTCTTGGTCCCAAGGTTAAAATATTCGTGGTGCCATACCTACTAACTCAAACATAGGTGACTTCGCCCCCTCCCACCCTTCCTTATGGCATTTGTCTCATGGGAATTTCTCACATTTGTCTCTTTTACTCCAAGTTGTTCTCTCTATTTTTCTTTCACAATTTGGAGTGAACTCACCTACTTGACATGGCTTTCTATCTTTTTCTTCATAAAAGTTTGATTTTTCCTGGTTTCTGGACGTTTTTGGGGCCATCTTGAGCGGTACTACCACTGCCATAGCAGTACTACCGATGATAACATGTAGTACCGCCCGTAGCAGCGATACTACCACCGGGCAGCGGTACTACCACTTAGAATTTTCCACACGGGGGTTATGGGCCCGGGGAGGGGCAGTTTCTCGCCCCATACCCATTCATCCCCACTTCTCCTTGTTGGTGTCTCTCTCCAGGTGACCCCAAGGCTCTGGTGGCCATCTCTGATCTCTATTTTCGGCCACCCATTCGCGATTTCAATCGGAGGAATCGTTCTCCACCCTATCCTATTGTCATTGATACCGGTATTGTTCTCGTTCTTCTTCTCCTTTGGTCTTTTTTCAGATCTAGGTCTTGGACAATATTTGATGTATCTAGGTCTTTTTTGGTTCCGATTTGCGGCATGTGAGGGGTGTGGATGATAGCCTGAGTGTAGATATGTTGATATTTTAGAAATTGTGTGGTCAAGGCATCCCCGATAATACCGGATGTGACCTATGGTGGCTTTCACCAGACGGTTCACGCCCTAGGCGCTACTACCGCTCATCGGAGCGGTTGTACCGCCCCTGTCAGCGGTACTACCGCCCTGGGCTGGCCTTTTCCCACTTTTTCTTCTTGTTCATCATTTCTTTCTTGACTATCATTGTGTCTTGCTGTTGTGTACTCATCTTTGTTCTCTCAGCCTTTCGTCTAGTTGTGTTTTTTATCTCAGGAGGTGACAGCTCTGATCCTCAGGAGCGTAGGACTAATCCCATGCGTGGTTGCATGAAGAAGTACCGTTCTTCGGAGGCCGATAGTTCAAGCCAACCACAGGAGGTTGCTCCTACCGAGAAGGTCAGTCAATCCACTTCCAAACCCAAGGGGAAGCGCCTTGCTGTCCGGCCCTTGAAGTCCCAATCCATGGCTACTCTGAAGGCTAAGGAATTCTCGATGTCCCGCAAGCTTAATCCCTATGTGGGTCCTCAGGATCCCTCAATGACCAACAGTCCCTTCTTCATCCGGAAGCAACTGTCCATCTACAGTAACATTTTTAAGCCAAGAGAGAACTTGTATGTTCCTCATGTCAAGTCAATTGATGTTGAACATAGCATTGCAATGAAAGGTATTTCTAGACTGCTCTCTCCCTCTATGAGAAGCTAGGAATCCATGGTATTATGGAGTTCAACAAAGACTTTGATGATGAGCTTATTGCGGTGTTCTTTGCCACGGTTCACCTAGGAATTGACAAAGCCAGGACTCTTACATGGATGACCAATGGTAAGCTGCTTTCTGCTCCCTGGAAATCCTTATGGATCTTCTTCACATTGAGTCCAAGGGTCTTGAGACCCCTGTGGGATTATGTCCACACCATGAGTATGCTGCTACCCACAAGCAAGCCATGTACCAGTTTAGCACTGAGAAGATCTCGTCTGTCGGTGTTTTGGGGTTGGGGGTACCCACACCTTCCTACGTGCGGCCCAGGGCGGGCCCGCCTCAATAGAGCAAACCAACGGGCCCAACACACCTCAAGGAAAGGCCCTCGTGAGGGGCCAAGCCTCACGAGGAGGAGGAGCGTCAAGACACGCAGGGGGCCTCCTCAGGAGCCCTCCGGAGCGGCGGATATTACGAGGCAAGGCCAGGCCTCAGGAGTCAAGGGTGAAGCCAAGAAAGGACAGGCGAGCAGCAGATGGCAGGACGGGGCAGTTTCCCCTTTGGTGCAAAGGAGGCGAGAGCGTACAGGTTTCCCAAAGGCATCTTCCAAAGGTTTCCCTTTCGGTGCAACAAAGCCGCGGCCTCCCACCAGTAGGGCAAACGTCATCCACGGGGTTGTCTCTACGGCGCAGACAGTTACTTTGCAGGCGAAGACAACCTTTGGGCACGGGAGCATGTTCCCTTGTTCCCCTTCAAAATTGGCCGCTGTGGGATCCCTTCCCGCCGAAGCTATGAGGTAATAGGACCCGGGCCTCCTCTATAAATAGAGAGGGTACGATACTTGAGTGGGGGAGCCCATTCGGACGGTAGAACAACACACCTACTCGCTCGGCCTCCGGAGGCCCAAGAACACTGAACTAATTCATCCACCACCTCCATGAGAGGCAATCCACCAAAAGCAGCAGTAGGGTTTTATGCTTCGCAACGGCCCGAACCTGGGTAAATCGTTGTGTTCTGTGTTCCCCTCGCCATCGTATGAGTCCTTCATCGTTTCCATCGAATAGTGGGTTACGTGAGGCGAAGCAGGGAGAAGCCTTCATACACGCCCCAATATTTGAATCCTTAGGGTTTTGCGTAGCCCGAAATCCGACATCCTCTACTACAACACAAGTTCAAGAGTCAGGTGCATTCTCTAGATATCTCTCATGTTATGTGGTGTGAGCTCCGTTTTCCGGTGTCTGAACGTAAGTGCCCCATGTCTGGCCCCTTTCTGATGCATCTGATTGAGAACACATGGGAAGCAACCTTTCTTGGTTACTTGTTTGAAGCTGGGGACTTCCTTTCTCATAAGATTGTGCAGCTTAGGCAAAAGGACAAGTGGGATACTCACAGTGCCCCTGAACAAGATGTGTGTGACGACATGAATGAAAATTATGCTGATGACGAGGGTGATGAGGACTTTGTGGCTGACGAGGGCACTGCTTCCCCTGTTGCGCCCTCCACTCGAGAACCTTCTTGGGCTCAGAAGCTCAAGGAGAAGATGAAGAAGCTCTTTTGTATGTGTTGTATTGTGGGCTCCGCAAAACCCTAAGGATTCGAACTCAGGGGCGTGTATGAAGATCTCACACGGCCTAACCTCGCCCAACTGTCTACTCGATAGGAATGGCGAAGAACTCACTCGATGGTGAGGGAAACACAGAACACAACAGTTTACCCAGGTTCAGGCCGCGGCGAAGCATAAAACCCTACTCCTGCTTAGATGGTTTGCCTCTCATGGAGGTTGGTGTATGAACTAGTACAGTGCTTGGGCGCCTTCAGAGCCTCGATGACATTGCGGAGTGCTAGTGGGTGATTAGGTGGTTTGGGAATCAGATCCCCTTCTACGAGGCAACCTATCCTCTATTTATAGTGGTGGCCCCGGTCCTCTTCCCTTATCGTTTCGGCGGGAAGGGATCCCATAGTGGCCAATTTTAAAGGGGAACAGGGGAACATGCTCCCCTGCCAAAAGATGGTCTTCCCCTGCAAAGTAGCTGTCAGCGCTGCAGGGGCCGGACCAGGGAAGACGTCCGTCCTATCGGCGGGCGGCTAGGGTCTTGTTGCGCGAGAATGTAAACCTTTGGAAGATGCCTTAGGAACCCGCATACGTCCTTGCCCCCTTTGCACCAAAAGGTGAAATTGCACCGTCATGTTGTCTCTTGCCCGCCTGTCCTTCCTCTACGTCATCCTTCACTCTTGAGGCCGGGCCTCGCCTCAGAATATCCGCCGCTCCGGAGGGATCCTGAGGAGTCCCCCTGTAGGTCTTGATGTCGTTCCTCCTCGTGAGGCTTGGCCCCTCACGAGGGCCTTGCCTTGAGTGATGTCGGGCCCGTTAGGTTGCTTGATGAGATGGGCCAGCCCTGGGCCGCAGGTAGGCAGGTCTAGGTACCCCATTCCCAGAACGATGACATTAGCCCCCAGGCCCAAGGCGCACCTGGGTTGGCTTCTCGACGAAGCCTTGAGGGCGGCCCGAAGCGTCGCGGGCACTAGTAGCCGGTGGTCTAGGTAGCACACGTGTCCAGCAGATGTTTGGTGATGCTCCCGCTCCTCAAGGCGTTTGGGGTGCGCCACGCAACAATGGCACGATCTCCAAGAATCATGCAGGCCATCATTTTCCTCATTGAATGGCGTTTGTCGACCCGCAGCTCGACCTTCGGTGTGTCGTCGAGCCGGCGCCTGCTGAGTCTCGTCTTCTTCTCTAGGACGAAGTCAGCCCACACATGTTCCTAATGGAGTGGTACGTTCGGGTGCCCTTCTCCAGCGAGAAAGAGGGCTCCGATGCCGAGCCTGCAGGCGCAAGGGAGGTGGTGGTGGCCTCTCCCCCTATGCACCATGTTTATCTTTTGCTCCTGAATTGATGGCTTGCTCCTGAATTGATGGCTTGCTCGTCAGTGGTCGTGGCGGCTTGGCTTCGAGGTTTAGGGTCCTTCATTGCCCCAGCCACTGATTGGGAGTGATGGGGTTGGGGCCCTCAGGAGGTCTTGTCCTCCAGAGGCACCGCTCGTGCCGCCGCATGTTCGGTGGATGGCCTTCTTCCTTGCCGCTGCTGAATCCTCAGGATCTGCATCCTATCGTTAGCATGCATGTTCCTAATTCATTGTTAGTTTGACGTGGGACAAGAAGGTTCAAGTCCGAGCCTGGGGGGTACTTAGCTCGTGGGTTTGTGTTGGTCTCTTGCGTAGTCCCTCATGTGTAGCTCTTGTTTTGTAGGTGGGACGGGGTGAAGACCCTTTCGGCACTCTATGTCTGCGGGTCCCGGTCCCACGGATTTCCCTGCCTCCGTAGGGCGCGACCCGTTACCAAGGTTTCCCCCCACAGGGCAAGGCCCTGACCCAAAGGCCATGTGGCCTTGTGACCGGTAAGGTTCTTCAGGCATGCTGCTCAGCAGCCCCCCTTGACATGCAAGCCGCTCTGTATCGTCAGGCCCCGGCCCCGCGCATTTCCCACTGCCGTTAGGCTCGCGCTTCACAGGGCGGGTGTCGTGGTTTTCTCACGGCAGATGTCCTTGTGAAAGGACTTAGTAAAGGAGCCATCACACCTTGGTGGCGACTCAAAGGGGGTGAGCGAAAGCGAGACTCAGGTTTACCCAAGTTCGGCCCCTCGTGTGGAGGTAAAAGCCTACGTCGTGCTTTGTGTAGATTGATGATGGATTCGATTACAAGGAGGGCATAACTCGCCTGACCTAGCTCTCGATGATTTCTAACCTACCCTATATGCCCCAGATACTCGCTTTTATATACAGGTCGAGGCCCTAGGATTTACAAGAGTCCTAGCCATGCTATAGATCATGGTCTTCCATATCTCTAAGTCGTCATGCTTTCCAAGACTGGAAACCTGCTTGGCGGCTTATCTTCTACATCAATCCAGAACCGTCGTCTGGTTCATGGGCCCTTGGGCTAAGGCTTGTATTAACAAAGTATGAGTCGCACCTTTCCTGACCCGGCCTAATTAGGGCGGGTTACACCGTCGGTAATATACCCAACATTAGGCCCCAGATTGACTTGAATTGATTTATGCCAATGAACTTCCACGCTCACTTTGGACGACTTGTATTACTTCCATCTTTTGACGAATGACAAGCCGCTATCCCTCATAAATTGTCTGAGCCGCCAAATAGTTATTGATGACATCACATTTTCCCTCAAGTTTCGGGATTCGTTTGACGTAACTGCCCAACGGATCTTTTCATCATCACTTTGTTATCCCGAAAATCCAGGCGCCATCATTGCGAATTTTCAATCTGTCGCCACTATTCCCGCGCATGTCGTTTCGTTTCCAGCGCCCGACCTTTAAATAGCCGCAGGGGGGAGTGGGGGCGCCATCACCTACCCCCACTTCATCTTCCTCGTCAGCTCCGTCTTCCTCACGCCTATGCTTCGGCCTTCTCGCTGTTCCCCAAGCACCATCGCCAACCACCGCAGTCCGGGCGTCTCCAGGCCAATCGAAGGCGTGGTCTCCGCCGCGGATCTTCCGCATCCATTTCCTGGTGTCGTCCTCCTCCCTCAGGTAAACACCCTGCAAGTCCTAATGTACCTATAGACATACTTTAGATCACCCAACTGGCGATTTACCACTTTATATGGTCTTTAATAATCTGCCTTGTTCCTTCCTTTTGTAGTCAAGGGTAATATCTCGAAATGCAATTGGTTACCAACCAAGATCACCGACGCTTATCTTGAGAAATATGTTTTGGCGGGTTATCTTGATCGTAAAGAAGTTATTGGCTGGTGGACTGCCCCAGGCGAGGTGACTCCCAATCTTGCCGAGGGGGAGGTAGTCATTTTTGTTGATCATCTTGAGCGAGGCTTCAAGCCTCCTAGGTCAAAGTTCTTCAGAGACGCCCTGCACTTCCTCAACGTTCACCCTCAAGACTTGGGGCCAAACTCCATCAGCCACCTCTGCCAATTCCAAGTGTTTTGTGAGGCCTATCTACAGATTTAACCCATAGTGTTACTGTTTTGGAACTTCTTCTATCTGAACCGCCAGACCGAATTCACCAGTGGGCCTAACTTGGAACTTGGGGGGTCAACATCCAGCGACGTTACGAATGTCGGTTCCCATCTGTCATTCTGCCCAACCACCCCAAAGGCTGGGCCCAGTCATGGTTTTATTGTTGTGACACATCTCCTCCCAGTGAGAACCCACTTCCGGGTTACAGAGAAGATCGCCTAATGGATTTCAAGCTGCCAGAGAAGCTTACTGAAGAAGAAGAAGTATCGTACTGTATCCCCATCTTCTCCCAGCTAAGGTCTTTGACCAATAATGGTCTTACTAGGGTTGACCTAGTCCGTTGTTGGGTGGAGTGGAGGATTCATCCTTTGAGTCGCCGGGATGGCCTGATGTGCGAGTATGACGGTAGCGAGAACCACCCCCAATGTTTCTTCCATACAAGACTCATCGAAGAAGACATTGTCGAAATGATCAAGAAATTAACCAGCGAGCCCTTGGAGAACTGCGCCAAGATTGGGCTCAAGCCTTTCTGCCTCTCCAACCCGGCTCCAGTGGTAACCATTTAAGTCGCCTCCTTTTACCTTTTCAATGTACTAGCATAACGGCCTGTGCGTTGCAACGGGAGAAAAAAAAACCATACACTCTTAATTTATAAAAAAATGGTCTATAATCTAAGACTTCGTAGTTACAGCAAGAACATATATGATCTTACCCTACAAAAGTTCAATTCAAGATTCCACAGGTCTTCTATTTTGACATGGTTTGCATGTAGATTTAATACATATAGAGAAATGGGCAAGTGACCTTCAATTTCATCTCCAATCCTGATTTTGTTGACGTGTTCATCCCCATTCCGGATTAGTACCTATATGAAAGAAAGACGAATAACGAATTATTTATTAAAATTGCACCCTAGATAAATTTTTTGTTATACGTTTAACATGTAAAATAACATCATATTTAAATTTTACATATTTTTTAATCAAATTCCATATATAACATGTTAAATTTGAAGTTATGGTTTAGAAGATATGAGTATTTTTTTAAAACATTTAATATGTACTACGGGTTTAATGTTAGAAACATCAGGATTTTTTTTATAAAATAGCAAGACGGACTAAGAATACCTATTTCTTTTATTAGTAGGAATAGATTTGCCAATGTTCCAGGTTTGAACTTGTTATTCTATCAACCAGAAAGGATCAGCATTTTGGTCTCGAAGGCCAAAGGTGAGTGTCTAGAAAACAACTAAGCCGCCTCCGAAGAACAAAAAGAAGAGCAAGGGCAAAGCCGCCGCCAAGGAGTCATCCGTCGTTGGCAAGTCTCGAGCCGGCGAAGAACAATCAGAGGTAAAAATTTACCCTTTTGTTTGTCGTCACTATGTTCTGACTTATGCTTATGCCCTATTATCTTTGTGCGTAGGATGATGCCTATGAAAGCCAAGATGACGTCGTCGAGGTAATTTCTATTTCTCATGACTCAACTTCTTCTTCTCCTAGGCCGGTCAGGCGGATTTGTGGAAAAGTTCCCAAATGCTCATCTGGACCCTGATTTCCTTTTGAAGAAGGCCAGGTATACCGCGAAACGTCAGACCCGAAGCCATTCTGGCGACTTAGTTTCGGGTTACCCGAAAAGACAACTGGTCGGAAATGACCAAGTGAGGTATACTCTTGTTAACACCTTCCCCTTCTTGTGAAAAATGTTATTCACAATTCGTTCACTCCTTGAACTTTTGTTCTCCGGGTCTCTCCTCCTTCATCCAGCGACTCAGTGATCTCGGCTCTTCCCACAATGATTCGTGTACAGGGGTAAGTTCTTTTATTAACCTGTTTCCTTCCCAATAATGATACTTGTTCTAACTTTGATGTCCTTTCATCTCAGAGCACATGTAAAGAAGAGAAAAACTGGCGACTTGTCTTATGCTCCTAAAACAACTGAGGTGTTTGGTATGAGCACCTCTGTCCCAGAATTTGACGAAGACCCAGCGGCGGCTCATGATGAACTTGTGGATGACATTCCTGACGTCCGGACTGATCCTCCAAGCCCTTTGAAGGAGGCCACTGAAAATGTTAACCCGCCAAGCTCTTCCAAGGCGACTGAAGATCCAGACACCGTAATTGTTATTGGTACTGGCTACTCCAAGCCTGCAACAGCGGTGTTGTCCACACATGCATCCAAAGAGATCCATCCTTCTATAGAGCAAGACATCACCAAGCTGAAGCTTCCCCATTATGAGAAGCTTGAATTTGAGCAACCCTGATCTGTCTTTGTAAGTCGCGTGGAGACAAGCTATGAAATGGAGAAGAGCTTGGTCAACATGATGCGAATCAAACATGAGCTACGTCCTTTGTTATTTGTAATTCCACCCATTTGCCTTCCAGAAGACTAGTTTGTTTGATGAATTGTGTTTGTTGCAATATCTGGTCGACCCATATCTATCCGCAGCCCCCAAGAGCTGGGTCATCTTTTGAAATATGAGCCAGGTCTTGAATGTAGATAAAATCTTCAACCTGTAGCCCCAAGGACAGGGTCATGTTTTGAAAGATGAGTCGGGTCTTGAATTAGATAAAAACTTCAACCTGTAGCCCCCAAGGGCCGGGTCATCTTTTGAAAGATGAGTCAGATCTTTAATAAGAGAAAAACTTCAACATGTAGCCCCCAAGGGCCGGGTCATCTTTTGAAAGATGAGTCGGGTCTTGAATTAGATAAATATGTCAACGTGTAGCCCCCAAGGGCCGGGTCATCTTTTGAAAGATGAGCCGGGTCTTGAATTTAGATAAAATCTTCAATATGTAGCCCCCAAGGGCCGGGTCATCTTTTGAAAGATGAGTCGGGTCTTGAATTTAGATAAAAACTTCAACCTGTAGCCCCCAAGGGACGGGTCTTTTTGAAAGATGAGTAGGGTCTTGAATTTTGTATGACTTCGAAAAGAATCATACATTAGCCCCCAAGTGTCAGGGATGTTGCTTGCAATAGTTACGAAACATGCCTCCCCAAAAAAATTTGCATGAATCCTTGACCCGGGCCGAGTCATCCTTAGCTGATTTGAAGAAAAACTTAGCCGAACAGCAGAATGCTCGGACTGACTCTGAAGAGAAATATCGGTTGGACCTTGCTGATATGGAGAAAATGAAGGCTGATCACCAAAAATTTGAAAAGAAAGCCCATGCTGATCAAGCCGCCATCATGAAGCGGGCGGAACAAGCCAAGGAGAAGCTACAAGTCGCTCTGCAAGAGCTCTCCGGGCTAAAAAAAGCACATCTCCAACATGACCCAAACCATCTTTGGTAAGAATCAATTCCCTTTGTCTTAAAGGAAGGTTCAATACAGTTTGCTAATACTGACTGTCACATGTTATCTTTTGTAGGTCCGCGAGCCGCCAATCTCCAAAATGACTGCATCCTGAAGCTGAAGGCGTTTTACACCTTTACAGAGCAGTTGTATACGGGAGGCATGATGATGATGAAGGTAGTGATGGGCAACAAGGAGCCAATAAAATCCATCAAGAATATGCTGGGTTGTCTGTCAACACCGCCACCTCAGGTAGAAGTATTGAAGAGATCAGTCGCCCGCAAGGAAGCACTGACTACCCTAAGTTGATGCCTGGCCTACGCTCCCGAACTGAAGCCAGAGTAGATAGCTGCTGGTTATCCGGAATTGAAAGATGATGAGCCGGAGTTCACCGAAGAAGATTACCACTGGGTTGTGAAAGAGTCTTGCTTTGCGGCGACTCAGCTAGCGGCCAGCTTGGACTTGAACAAATACCAGGCCGCATATGACGACAGTAATAAAAAGGTGACTCCTCCTTCGTTCAAAGTTACCAGCCAGACTCCCCGCCGGCGTAAGAACCCCTTCGACTTTGAAACTGATCTATCTGTCTTCCTGAGCGATGAAGATGAATTTGTCGCCTTGTCCAAGTGCAATTGGAAACTGGGCGACTTACAAATCGAAGATGGAGAGAGCTCAGGGCAGGGTGACCCGGAGGTGGCTTGAGTTTACTTAGCATGTAATCAGTTCTTCAAAAACAATTTGATCTTTTTTCTGACCGGGAGATGACGCTCGGTATGGCCTAGTGAGCCATTTAATAGTCTTTAGGTTTCAGGGAAACAATCTTCCACCCATGCCTTCTGCTTGACAGTTCTGAATAGTTATCCTTTTTGTGAATCATGAATCGCCCTTCCCAATCCTTATGCTTGATAGTTAGGAAGTGTGATAGTTTCTTCAACCTGTTTACCAGGGGAAACATCATAAGCTGACTCAATGAGTCGCGATAAGAGATAAACCAACCCAGTGGGTCATGGCGAGTTATAAATAAGGAGCCGGCTCAATGAGTCGCGGCGAGTTATGAACAAGGAGCCGGCTCAGTGAGTCACGGCGAGTCATAAAAAGTTTTACGAAACCTTGCGGCAGTGCCACGAAGATAGTCATAAGAATTTGTTGGCTCGATGAGCTACGACAGGATAGGACGAGTTTGCAAAACTCTCGTGCTACCCCAAGAAGGCTTTTGCAAGAGCTCAAGTTATTTAGACCGGCTGATGAGGCGCGAGTCCAATTTCAGTGAAGCAGGTTCAGTGAACCAATGGTTTCTCTATTTTCCATGTGTGGCTCTGGCCGGTACCTTTCATGTTTTAACCAAGGCGAGTTCAGGGTCCAAAAAGCGGATTGACTCACTAAGAGTACATGGGTCCATAAGGAGACTCGTCCAACACATAGTCCAGTATAACCATTTGTAATGCGGTAATTTTTCGCTAGCCAAGAGGGTATTCAGGCTGAACTCGGTGAGTGGTAGCCCCCAAGTGACCTATGATTTGGGAAAAAGTCGGACATAGGATTGCAGAAGCGTTTACGCTCTTACTGCAGAATGACTTGGTAACTAGTAGCCCCCAAGTAAGCCGGCTTAATTCTCAAATTCATATAAGGCGCCCATGTTTGAACCGTGCAACGTGGCAACTTTGGTCCTCTTTGGCTTACGAGTACCCAGTTTTGAAATAAGTGTAGCATGGCGACTTATGCTCTTTGGTACTGATAGCGTCCATGCTTGGACGACTTATTGAACAATAAAGACTCATGCTTTCAAGAAGCTGAAACGGCAAAGGACCCTGAAGTTCGTGGGCGCCGGCTTTATTACTTTATAAGTAAAAGATTACGAGTTTTGAGATTGCAGAAAAGAAAGAAGATCATGGCTCTAGGTGTAGTAAGGCCACAAGTAGGCGATATTCCAAGGGCGAGTTGTCTCAACCTCTGTCGTTGGCCTATCAGGGCGACGATCCACCAAGTAGTATGAACGGTTCTGAAGATTCTTGCTGATAACAAACGGTCCTTCCCATGGGGGTGATAACTTATGCATACTAGTGTGGTCTTGAATCAGCCGGAGCACTAAGTCGCCCTCTTGAAAAGTCCGGCCCTTGACGCGGCGACTGTGATAGCGTCGCAAGTCCTCTTGATAGATCGCCGATCGCGACGCAGCCAAGTCTCGCTCTTCCTCTAAAGCATCCAACGAATCTTGACGTGCCAACTCGTTGTCCTGTTCCACATAACAGGCGACTCGTGGTGAATCATGTCTGGTGTCACTTGGCAATACTGGCTCTGCCTCATAGACTAGGAAAAAGGGAGTAGAACCCGTAGAGAGATTTGGGGTGGTCCTGATACTCCATAAAACTGAGGGCAATTCTTCAACCCAACATCCTGGGGTACGCTCCACAGGCACCATAAGCTGGGGCTTGATTCCTTGCAATATTTCTTGATTCACCCTTTCTACCGGCACATTAGACTGGGGGTGTGCGACTGCAGTAACGTCAAGCTGGATATGCTCTCTTTCGCAAAACTCTTGCATTGTGCCCTTTGATAGATTAGTACCATTATCAGTAATGATACTATGAGGGTATCCGAAACGGAAGATCAACTTTTTCCAGAATTTGACAGCCGTGTCTGCATCACAGCTACTAACTGGTTCTGCTTCGACCCACTTAGTAAACTTGTCAACCGCCACCAATAGGTGAGTCTTTTTGTTGGATGACAATTTGAAAGGACCAACCACATCCAGCCTCCAGACCGCAAACGGCCAAGTAATTGGAATCATCCGTAATTCCTGAGCCGGCACGTGCATCTGACGTTTTGGCAACCATCACATAAGCGAACTATATCTTCAGCATCTGCAAGAGCCGTCAGCCAATAAAACCCATGTCTAAAAGCTTTGGAAACCAGGGAGCATGACCCGACATGATGACCACAGTCGCCTACATGAATTTCATTGAGAATCATACATCCTTCCTCGGAAGAGAAACACCTTTGAAATACTCCTGAAGTGCTTCGCTTATGCAAATCGCCGTTATGTATGACCATGGATTTGCATCGACAGACGATTTTGCGAGCCAACAACTCATCAGTGGGTAACTTGCCTCATGTGAGATACGCCATATAGGGCATCGCCCAATCCGGGGTAGCACGAAGAGCCGCCACAAGTTGAGACTCAGGGTCTGGCACCGCCAAATCTTCCTCTGAAGGCAGCCTCACCGATGGGTTATGTAACACATCCAAAAAGACATTGGGGGAACCGGCTTACGTTGTGAACCGAGGCGTGAAAGGGCATCTGCCGCTTGATTAAGTCGCCGATCGATGTGATCGACCCGATAACCGTGAAAATGACCCGCCACGTCCGACACAGCTCGCTTGTAAGCCGCCATCAAGGGATCTCTGGAATCCCAAGTGCAAGAAACCTGTTGTGACACTAGATCTGAGTCGCCCAAACATCTGACTCGGGTGAGATTCATCTCTTTGGCGAGTCGCAACCCATGGAGTAGAGCTTCATATTCTGCTGCATTGTTGGTACATGGGAACATGAGTCGGAGGACATAGCAGAATTTGTCACCCTGAGGTGAAGTTAACACCACGCCAGCCCCCGAGCCTTCGAGCTGCCTAGACCCGTCCAAATGTATGGTCCGGTATGTGTGATCGGGCCTGTCTTCTGAAATCTGCAACTCGGTTCAGTCGTTGATGAAATCCACTAGTGCTTGAGACTTAATGGCCGTACAAGGGGTATATCGCATGTGATGAGGTCCTAACTCGATGGCCCACTTAGCAATCAGTCCATTCGCTTCTCGATTTTGTATAATGTCACCAAGGGGAGCAGAACTGACCACCATGATGGGATGTTCTTAGAAGTAGTGTTTCAGCTTCCGGCTCACCATAAACACCCCAAAGACCAGCTTCTGCCAATGCGGGTAGCGTTGTTTTGAGAGGGTGACGACTTCGTTGATAAAATATAATGGTCGATGAACCGGATATTCCTTCCCTTCTTCTTTCCGCTCGATGACCACTGCCACACTCACTTCTTTAGAATTAGCCGCGATGTACAAGAGAATAGGCTCCTTGTCCGTCGGAGCAGCCAATACTGCGGCTTAGCTAGTTGTTGCTTCAGGGCTTCAAAGGCTTTGTTGTCTTCATCCGTCCAAACAAAACGATCAGTTTTCTTAAGTAACTGATAAAGAGGGATGGCTTTCTCCCCAAGGCGACTTATAAAGCGACTTAGAACCGCGATACGACCCGCCATGCGTTGGACTTGATTGATATTGGTCGGCTTGCCTAGCAAAGTGATCGCTTCAATTTTATCTGGGTTAGCTTCAATGTCGTGCTCTGACACCAGAAAACCCAATAACTTTCCTGTGGGAACACCAAACACACACTTGGTAGGCTTAAGCCTCATCTGGTATACACGCAAATTGTCAAAAGTCTCCTTGAGATCCTCCAACAGCGACTCCTTCTTCTGAGACCTGACCACGATGCCGTCAACATAGGCATGGACATTACGCCCGATCTGGTTATGCAAGCAATTCTGGACGCAACACTGATAAGTCGCCCCTGCACTCTTGAGCCCAAACGGCATAGACACGTAATAGAAGGCTCCGAAGGGGGTTATGAAGGATGTTTTCTCCTGGTCTACCACAGCCATCTTGATCTGGTGGTATCCTGAGTAAGCATCAAAAAAACACAAACACTCGCAACCCGCCGTTGAGTCAATGATTTGATTAATGCTTGGTTGAGTCACCGGGCGTGAAGTCTATCACCTTCGTGTCATCCGTTGTTTTAAACTTGAGGGGCAGCTCTGAGTCAATCGTTGGTCTCTTGAGCGGTGTCATATCCGTCGGGTCAACATTGGCTTGGTGAAACTTGAGCTCCTCAGCCGCGCAAGCCGTCTCGGCATAAGCTGCGTCTCCTTCCTTGCATTCTTGGGCTATTTTCCAGTCTCCATTGATTGTGATAGTCCCCTTAGGACCAGGCATTTTGAGCTTGAGATAAACATAACATGGGTGAGCCATGAATCGAGCGTAAGCCAACCTTCCAAACAACGCGTGGTAAGGGCTTTTCATTTTGACCACCTCAAACATGAGTGACCCGCTCCTGTAATTAGACTCTGTGCCAAAAGCCATGTTAATTTTAATCCGCCCAATTGGGTATGCTGACTTAACCGGAACAATGCCGTGGAAAACCGTGGATGATGGCATCAAGTCTTTCTCTGAGAAGTTCATCCTTCTAAAAGTATCGAAGTATAAGATGTTTATGTTGCTACCACCGTCCATAAGGACTTTGGAAAGGGTGTATCCTTCGACTTGGGGAGCCACGACCAAAGCCAACTCACCAGGGTTATCAACTCGGGGTGGGTGATCCTCCCTGCTCCAGGTGATGGGCTGCTCGGACCAATGGAGGTACCTAGGGAGCGCCGGCTCAGCCACGCTGAAAGTTCTATGTTTCACCTTCTGGTCCTGTTCGCAAGTGTTAGTGGTGAACACATGATACTGTCCATTGTTCAACAACTTAGGGTAATTCTGGAAGCCGCTATTGTCATCCTGCCCCTGGGAATCTTGCGAGAGCAGTTGTTGAAACACGCCATGTGTGTTGTACCGCTCTTGGTTGTGAACTTGGTACTGTCCACTATTAGGCTGTGACTCGCCCTGCGGTCCCGGGTTAGGAAACCCATCGAACGGGCTTTGGTGCGACCCAGGCGTGCCGAACTGTTCCTGTTGCCCGCCTTGCTTACCTCCTTGTTCTTTCTTGAGCACCTCAACTCGGAACTCTTGCATCACATAGCAATCCTCCCAGGATTGCGTAGCCGGTCCTTCAGCTGTGGCGTATTGTGGGCAGGAGCCTTTGAGCGTTTCTTCTGGCGTTGGTTCCCGTTGCCGGCATTCATATTGGCGACAAAGTCTGTGGGACCTTCTTGTTGTCTCCTCTTACCTTGCCCGGCGTGGTTGTGGTTACCCCGCCCCGGAAACTGGGAGTGACCTTTTGACAACTCGCCTCTCCTGGCGGTGCTAGCCTTGTCATCATCCTCCCCAGGATCCTTAGTGTCGTCTGACTTGGCATACCTGGTCAGGGTGTCCATCAACTCGCCCATGTCCTGAACCTTACACTTGAGTCGCCCAAGATTCAGCACCAAAGGCTCGTAATGGCAATTTTTCTCTAGGATTAGCACCGCTTGAGCCGCCGAGATGCCGTCCGACAAATGAATGACCTCTGCCACCCGTCGCGTCCAATGATGGGCCGACTCGTCCAGTCGTTGAACGCAATATTGTAAGTCGACGATAGTCATCGGGCGTTTGCAAGTCCCTCGGAAATTCTTGATGAAACGTTCCTTCAACTCTTCCCAAGTGTTGATGGAGTTAGGAGGCAGGTTTTTCAACCATGTGTGCGCCGTTCCTTCAAGCATCATGGTAAAATACTTGGCCCAGACTGCCTCGTTCACATCGAGCATATCCATTGCAAGCTCGTAACTCTCGATCCATGACCTTAGCTCGAGATCTGGTGTGCAATTGGGTACCTTCCTCGGTCCCTTGAAATCCTTTGGCATTCGCTCGTCGCGTAGAGCGGGCATGAGACAGGGCACCCCAACGTGCATGCCTGATATATGAGCGTGTATCGAGCGATGTAGGAGGGGTCTGGGTATAAGCCGGATAGCCCTGGCCCGTCGCGGTCGCCGTCTATATCAGGCGGGCGGCTCGTGCTGCATCCACGATGTCTTGGGCTCGAGTGTCGTGCATCCCGGGCGGGTTGGTTTGCGGTGGATGCCGTTGCCCGCTAGTCACCGTGGGTTGGTCCTCATGGCGACTCCTAGTGTGACTTGCCTGGGGTGTAGAGTGCAACCGGTCAAGGCTGTGCGAATATTGCGCGTGTTGGACCACCGCCGTTTTTAGCATCTCGATGGTGTTTCTCGCCTCCACTTCGGCCGGGGAGTTTCCGTAAATTGGGAGGTACTCCAAGTGGCGGGTTGCCGCCATCACGTTATCCCGGGATTCAAGAAGTGGCCTTGTGGTGTCTAGAAGCGAGGTGCATGGGCCTCTGTTGGTTAAGGTGGTGGTGGGTTAGGCGGCGGTTGAACCGGACCCTCCCCTGGAGCGTCCTGCAAAGGCCGATCAGGTCCCATCCCAGGAGTGTGTGGGGTGTCGAAGAGGCAGGTCGGATGTAGATCGGCCGGAAGGCGGCCATGATGCCTCCGCTAGTGAATAGCATCGGACGCACGTTGTTGTCTCTCGAGCCGCCGGCCTTCGGTGTTCAGCCGTTCTGTGTCCACGGTGATCCGGGTCTGCTGTGCCGCCATCCTGGTGGCTTCCGCTTCTACGTCCCATTGAGTCTTGGCCATCTCCTCCCGCAGCTTCGCCAGTTCGGCATTGATCGTTTCCTGATTCTCCGCTGTCACAACAATTGCCATGAGTTTGATGATTTTCGCCGCCAAGTCCGCCATGGCTTGAGCCGGAGTTCTCGACTACTCGCAAGTCTCATTGTTGCCTTCTGGGTTTGGCTGAGGTTGTGCCGCCCCCACCATGTAGATGGCGACTTGTCGACGGGGTCCTGCAAAGTCCTCGGAGTTTGCCGCCAGTGGCAACCCTCCGAGTTGACCTTCATAGAGAGGGTGGATTGAATCTGTGTCGCCCACGGATGACTCATCGTCAGAGTTGAAGGGGGTGACCTCCTGAACCACCAGCTCATTCTGCAAGTTGGCTCCTTGCGTAAAGCTGAAGAAGACATGGTGTCACCTATCCTGACGTGTGATGGGGCGGGCGTACCGGGTCGGCTCGACGATGTCGGTGAAGATGTCCGGCTCAGGTACGGGTGCCTCGATTTTGTTGATGAAAACGTGGATCTTGCCAAAGGGGACCTGTAACCCGATTCGACCGAATCGGCTTCACGCCCCCACTACGAGTTGTCGATGTAGTATTTTCCGCGTCGGCTTTTCATCATGATGCCGACCGCATAGCTTCCTAACCCTGGAAGGGCTCCCTTTGAGATCCCAACTCCACCATGTGCTAGCCCCACGATGGGCGCCAACTGTCGTGGTTTTGTCGCGGCAGATGTCCTCGTGAAAGGACTTAGTAAAGGAGCCATCGCACCTTGGTGGCGACTCAAAGGGGGTGAGCGAAAGCGAGACTCAGGTTTACCGAAGTTCGGCCCATTGTGTGGAGGTAAAAGCCTACGTCCTGCTTTATGTAGATTGATGATGGATTTGATTACAAGGAGGGCGTAACTCGCCTGACCTAGCTCTCGATGATTTCTAACCTGCCTATCTTCCCCAGAGACTCACCTTTATATACAGGTCGAGGCCTTAGGGTTTACAAGAGTCCAGGACACGCTACAGATCGTGGTCTTCCATATCTCTAAGTCGCCGTGCTTTCCAAGACTGGAAACCTCCTTGGCGGTTTATCTTTTCCATCAATCCTGAACCGCCATCCGGTTCATGGGCCCCTGGGCTAAGGCTTGTATTAACAAAGTATGAGTCGCCCCTTTCGTGACCCGGCCTAGTTAGGGCAGGTTACGCCGCAGGTAATATCCCAATGAGCGGGGCCCCGCCATTCCTGACGTCGATCGGGGCTCCCGGACGGTGCCAACAGTGGCGAGTTGCATTATGGCCGGTAAGGCTCCTGAGGCGCTCCCGGGAACCCCTTTCTGGCGCTCGAGTGATTATGTACTTCGTTCCTTTATTCATTGCCCCAGGGGGCCCTCAGGCCTCCCGAGACTCTTTGTGGTGGTATCAACTTGCGGTCCGGACCCCCGAGCGGGGTTTGACTACTCAAAAATGTTTGTCCCTGGGGTGGTAAGTCCTTGCTTTCATGATGCTTGACTCCAAGGGGCGGTGTGGAGCGTTCTTCTCCAAACATGTCCTCCAGACGGGAGGTTTTAAAACCAATGAAATGAGAAAGCGCTAGAGAAAGTTTTCCCCCCTTTTTGTTTTTCAAACATGAGGCACTGAGAATTAGAAAATAACTTTTGGAACTGACAAGTTTAAGTTCAGCGAAAGATAGTTCAAAATCCAAGAAAAGCAAGCAAACGCCGCATCCGGCACTCAGGCTGGCAAAGTCATTGGTGGACTATATGGGTTTCCTTGCGAGCTGCGGGCATAGTCATTGGTGTACTGTGTTGATTGCCTTCGTCTTCTCCCTAGAGCGGAGAATAGGACTGCCACTAGGCGTGGGATGGACCCCTCCGCGTCCTCGGGGGGCCCTGGGTGTATACAACCTCGGCTTGTTATTACGTGAGAGTGTCACGGTGGGGGTGTATATGGGAGGTCGCGAGACACTTTGGCTTCGCGAGTGTCCCTGCCCCCGAGGTATTGGGGCCTGAGCTCCTGGAGTCATTGGTGGACTGTGTTGATTTCCTCCATCTTCCCCACTAGGTGTAGGATGGACCCCTTCCACATCCTCGGGGGGGGGAGCCTGGGTGTATACAGCCTCGGCTCGTTATTACGTGAGAGTGTCACGGGATGAACTAGGTTCCGAAAGGATTGAAGGACGATGCTGAGGTGCGACAGGTTGATGTAGGTCCTGCGTGCTCCTTCCCCGGAGGCCAGTTAAGATATTTTCTATGGATCTACGTTGATAGGTCCCAGTCCTGCACATTTCCCTACCGTCGTGAGGCGGCTCACGAGGCAAGGCCCCGACATCCCCCGATACCAACCAAGACTGGGAGGCACCAGGGTGGTCAAGCGGCTTTGTGACCGGTAAGGATGCCAAGGTGTGATGCTCAGGAGCCCCCTTAACGTTCGAGCGGCTCTACGTCTCTAGGATCCAGTCCCGCACACTTTCCGACCACCGTCGCGTGTGACCGAGTGAACAGATGTAGCTACGGAGTCAGGCTCCGCCACCCCTGATAACGACGGGATAACCAAGAACGATATCAAGGGCGGCAGGTGGCCTTGTGACCAGTAAGGTCCCTCAGCCGCGATGCTCAGGAGCCCCCTTTTGACATTCAAGCGACTCTGCATCATCAGCACCCGGTCCTGCACATTTCCCAACGACCGCTGCTTGCAACCGAATGAATGATCTCAGCTACGGGTCAAGCCCTGCCACCCCTGATAACGACTGGATAACCGAGGACGATATCAAGGGTGTCAGGTGGCCTTGTGATCGGTAAAGCCCCTAAGGCGCGATGCTCAGGAGCCCCCCTTCACGCTCAAGTGACTCTGATTTTATCCTGTCGATTCTGGTCCTGGGGAGCCGTGGTGCTTCCCTTGTCCCCGCGAAGGGGCGACACGCACCAGCCGGAGCCCCCGAGCGAGGGACGTAGATCACCCAAAGATGCAAGCAAGGCAGTGTGTCAGGTCGCCAAGTGGATGCGGTGGAAATTATAAAAGATTGTGAAAACCATACGGCAGGCAGAAGCATGCCTTGAATACTTAAAGTCCCTACGGTCAGCAGGCACTTCCTAAGGCAGTAAATCCAAAAAATTAACTTGGATAGCTCCCTTGTGCGTGAGAAGTGCCTCGCGGGGGCAGGCCCTCGGCGCCCGCGCCTGCGTCATGGTTGCCGCCAGTGACCCGTGCCGCTTGCGTCTCGTCGCTGCACTCAACTCGTCCTCCTGAGGCCCGGGGGTTTGGCCTTACGTAATTCTCCCACGGGGAAGGCGGCTGGCTTCGTGCCCCATAGCTTGAGGGTGCCTCCCTGCCCACACCTCTTGGGCCCAGCTCAAGGAGGGGCCCAAAGTGTCCTTCACTCCTGAGGAGGATAGGCGCCCGGGGGTGACTCCTGAAGCTCTTCCTCATCGGGAGGGTCAGGTGATGCCGCATACTCCGGCACGTACAGCTCCATGTAGGCGTTCGATCATCCTCCGTGCCCGCTCAGCAATGCGACGGTGGGTGTCCCTCTCGGTGGTGGAGGGGGATCCCCCTGGTCGTACTACTCGGAGATCTTCCTGCGATAAGCCTCCATGCGAAGTCGCTTGTTCCTGTTGTTGCCGTTGGTTGGTCCCGGCTCCGCCCGGTGCTGATTCCCTCCTTAGTGGCCTGGCATGTCTCCGTTGTCGTAGTTCGCCCGTGCCGACGCCTCCGCTCTCTGTTGGCTACGCCGGAGGAAGCGCTCTTGTCTGGCCGCCTCGGGCTGTCGGGGGATGGCCTGGTCTTGGTGATGCACACAGGTGTGTGCATCGGTCGTACCGCCGCTCTTTTCACGCCCCTCGTGGTTGTTAGCGTGATGCGCCTCGGGGCCGACCGCCGGAACCTGGAGGAGGAGGCGGGCTGCACGGGGCGCGTATCTCTCGGCCCCGCCCAGCATAAGAGGGGTCCATTGCACGCAAGCCCGGGGCCCGACATGAGGTGCGAGCCCCCTACGCCCGACGCTGGCGGCCTTGAAGAAGAGTGGGGTTGGACGGCCTTCCGGGCAATGTTGATCAGCTCCATGATGTGGTATCCCAGGCGTAAAAGCCCCCCTGCATCGGTCATTGCTGGAGCATCTCGCTCGCCATCTACAACGTGTCGTGTGTGCCAAGGTCCCCGAAGCTGATGCGATGCATCGTGGGTGCGGGGGCACCACCGAGCCGCCAGGCGCCTGGGTGGCACGGGTGGTTGCGACTGTGGAGACGACGTTGACGATCTAGTACGAGCCGCCCGGTACCACGACGCCAGCGTGTGCGCTTTCGGCAGCCACAGCGTAGTGGTTGGCGGCCAACTCGATGACGCTCTAAGAAGCCGGTTGGGCGCCGGCCATCGTAGCAGCGGGCCAAGGGAAGGTGAAACTCGGAGATGACCTTAGCACGCCCCCTACCTGGAGCGCCAAATGTCGGATTTCGGGCTCCGCAAAACCCTAAGGATTCGAACTCAGGGGCGTGTATGAAGATCTCACACGACCTAACCTCGCCCAGCTGTCTACTCGGTGGGAACGGTGAAGAAGTTACTCGATGGTGAGGGAAACACATAACACAGTAGTTTACCCAGGTTCAGGCCGCTGCAAAGCGTAAAACCCTACTCCTGCTTAGATGGATTGCCTCTCGTGGAGGTTGATGGATGAGCTAGTACAGTGCTTGGGCGCCTCCAGAGGCTGGATCACCTTGCGGATTGCTAGTGGGTGAATAGGTGGTTCGAGAATCAGATCCCCTTCTGCGAAGCAACCTATCCTCTATTTATAGTGGCGGCCCCGGTCCTCTTCCCTTACCGTTTCGGAGGGAAGGGATCCCACAGTGGCCAATTTTGAAGGGGAACACGGGAACATGCTCCCCTACCCAAAGATGGTCTTCGCCTCAAAGTAGCTTCCAGCGCTACAGGCGTCAGCCTAGGGATGACGTCCGTCCTACCGGCGGGCGACTAGGGTCTTGTTGCTCCAGAATGGAAACCTTGGAAGATTCCTTGGGAACCTGCGTACGTTCTTGCCCCCCTTCCACCAAAAGGGGAAACTGCACCGTCCTGTTGCCTGCTACCCACCTGTCCTTCCTGTGCGTCATCCTTGACTCTTGAGGCTGGGCCTCGCATTGGAATATCTGCCGCTCCGGAGTGGTCCTAGGGAGGCCCCCTGCGGGTCTTGATGTCGTTCCTCCTCGTGAGGCTTGGCCCCTCGCGAGGGCCTTGCCTTGAGTGATGTTGGGCCCGTTAGCTTTCTTGATGAGATTGGCCAGCCCTAGGCTGCAGGCAGGCAGGTCTGGGTACCCCCATTCCTAGAACGCCGACAGTATGCAGGCCAAGGGTCGGTACCGGGTTCACGCGGCCGAAAAAAGGCTATCAGTCGTCACAAGGCTCTTGGGAGGCATGTTGGCTTGAATATTGAGAGTGGTTCTGAGGATATGCTCACTGATGACGACACCTAGATTGCTCCGATACTGAGTTGCCTGGCTCTCGTGCTCCTCCTCACACCATTCAGCACATCTCTGAGTCTGCTGAGTACTAATGTGTCTGCATGGCCTCACCACCTGGATCCTTGTCGTTTTCTCTGCCCTTTTTGGCATCTTGCTTCCAAAGGGCGAGAGTGTTGGGATTTGCATGTCACGAGTGTTATTTCATGGCTCATCTTTTCACTCATGCTCTCTTTTATCGTTTACTTTGCTTAGAAGACTAAGTTGTGTGGTGTGGAACTTATGTTGGTTTACATTTTTAATGTGTGTGAGACTCCTGTGATACTATGTCATATTGTGTGAGACATATGCTACCTTAGCTTTATTATAGGTCTTTAATTTTGTGAGATGCTTAATTTGTGCCCTTATGTTCATGCTCACCTCACTTCTTGCAGCTATATTACTCTCAGTTGTTTCATATATGCAAGTAGTGTCTCTCTATAAAATATAGGGGAGTGTTGATCCTAGTGTGTGCACTTAGCATTCCAAAAGCATACTTGAATAGTGCACACACTTAGGGGGAGCATGTCTCTATTTTGTAGATTGTGGGGTTGCATTCGACCTTAGTTTTTATCCTCTATGGAAATCCCGTGTTGTCATCAATCCACCGAAAAGGGGGAGATTGTAAGGGCATATTTCTACCCCACTAATTTTGGTGATTGATGATGACACTCTTGCGGACCAATTGTGTGCAATAAGCCTTTCAGGTATTTCCTAGGTTTGCACAAAGACGATTCTTGTCCCTCGGTATTTTATTGTGAAGATTGTTTTCGCTCTTGCGCTTCGTTGTCGGTGGACTTGGGTTGTAGGAAAAGCCATACTATTAAGTGGGGATCCGCTTTGGAAAAGTCTGGTTGGGATCGTCATGTACACATCTTCTTCACCCCCTTTTCTGCTTTGATGGAGATTTCAACCTTGGCTAGCCCTGTCTGGCAGATTCCAAGCGGTACCACTGTGACTGGTAGTGCTCTGCTGGTAGTACCACCCGACCGACGGTAGTACCACTATGACCGGTAGTGCTCTACTGGTGCCTCTGGCCTGTACCACTCTCCAAAAGGGGGAACACTTTTGTGGATGAGTTTTGCGGTAGTACTGGGCGGTAGTACCGCCCGTAGAGAGGTACTACCGCTCAAGGCAGTACTAGGTGCTCTGCCTCGGCTCTAGCCTGACCTCTCTTTTCTTGAGCGGTAGTACCACTCCCCTTATCATCGGTACTACCACTCTGAGGAGAGGTACTACTGCTCTAGCTCATGCACAGGGGGTGGTTAACGGACACATTCCCTCCCCCAATATATAAAGGGATTCGTCTTCCCTGAGAACCCTATCTTTGACTCCCTAAGCTCGTGTCGGCATTCTAAGAATGGGGGTACCCAGACCGGCCTGCCCACGGCCCAGGGCTGGCCCACTTAATCGACCTAATAACAACGGGCCTGGCACCACCCAAGAGAAGGCCCTCGCGAGGGGCATAACCTCGCGAGGAGGAACGACATCAGGACCTACAGGGAGCCTCATCAGAACCCCTCCAGAGCGGCGGATATTCTGAAGCGAGGCCCAGCCTCAGGAGTCAAGGATGGCACAAGGGAAGGACAGGCGAGCAGCAGACAGAAGGACGGAGCAGTTTCCCTTTTGGTGCAAAGGGGGCAAGGACGAACGCAGGTTCCCAAGGCATCTCCTAAAGTTTTCCATTCCGGTGCAACAAGACCCTGGCCGCTCGCCGGCATGACGGACGTCATCCCTGAGCCAGCCCCTGCAGCGCTGGCAGCTACTTTGCACGCGAAGACTACTTTTGGACAGGGGAAGCATGTTCCCCTGTCCCCCTTTGAAATTGGCCTTTGTGGGATCCCTTCCCATCGAAATGATAGGGGAAGAGGACCGGAGCCGCCATTATAAATAGAGGATAGGCTGCTTCATAGAGGGGGATCCGATCCGGCCCGCCCCGAACCATTCATTCACCCATCTTCACACCACTAAGGCCACCTAGCCTCGGGAGGTCGAAGAACATTGTACTAGTTCATCCACTAGCCCCACGAGAGGCAATCCACCAAAGCAGGAGTAGTACGCTTCGCAGCGGACCAAACCTGGGTAAATTGTTGTGTTCTGTGTTCCCCTCACCATCGAGTGAGTTCTTCGCCATTCCCATCGAGTAGCGTGCTAGGCGTGGTTAGGCCGTGAGAGATCTTTGTACACGCCCCTGAATTCGAATCTTCAGGGTATTGCGGAGCCCGAAATCCGACATTTGGCGTGCTAGGTAGGGGGCGTGTTAAGGTCTTCCCTGAGCCTCATCTTCCCTAGGCGTGTGGTTGCGATGGCCGACGCCCAACCAGTTTCTTCGAGCCTCGTCGAGCTGGCCTCGAACCGCCACATCACAGCAGTCGGAAGCCTGCATACCGGCGTTGTAGTACCATGCGGCTTGTACCAGGTCGTCAACATCGTCTCCACCGATGCGACCACCCGCGCCAATCAGGCGCACGGCCGCTGGGCGCCGTCCCCGACAACCACGACGGGCCGCATCAACTTGGGGGACCTCGACGCGAACGGCGCATTGCATATGGCGAGCGAGATGCTCCGCCAACGACCGACGCAAGGGGGCTTTGACGCCTGGGCAGACCACATCATGGAGCTAATCGCCATTGCCCAGAAGGCTATCTAACCCCGCTCTTCTTCAAGGCCGCAAGCGTCAGGCGCCGGGGGATCGCACCTCATGCCGGCCCCCGGGGCTGCAAGCAATGGGGCCCCTCCTATGCTGGGCGGGGCCGAGAGAGACGCGCCCCGTCGAGCCCTCCTTCTCCTCCAGGTTTCGGCGGCTGGCCCCGAGGTGCATCACGCTGACGGCCACCATGGGCGTGAAGAGAACGACGGAACGATTGATGCACAGACCGGCGTGCATCACCAAGACACCGATAGTTCGGAGCGGCCAGATAGGAGCGCTCCCTCCGGCGTAGCCAGTAGAATGCGGAGGCATCGGGCGGGCGAACTACGCCAATGGAGATACGCCGCGGCACCAAGGGGGAATCAGCACCGAGCGGCGCCAGGACCAACCAACGGCAGCAACAGGAGCAAGCGACTTCGCGCGTAGGCTTATCGCAGGAAGATCTTCGAGCAGCACGGCCGTGGGGATCCTCCTCCACCACCGAAAGGGACCGCCATCGTCGCCCTACTGAACGGCTTAGGAGGACAATATAGCACCTACATGGATCCGTACGTACCGAAGTATGTGGCATCACTTGACCCTCCCGACGAGGAAGGGCCTCAAGCATCCCCCGGGCGCCTATCTTCCTCAGGAGTGAGGAACGCTTTGGGGCACCTCCTTGTGCCGGGCCGAGGAGGCGCAGGCACAGGCGTCCCTAGGCTGCGAATCGTGGCGCCAGCCGCCTCCCCTGCGGAGGAGCTACGTAGGGCCGAACCCTAGGCCTTAGGAGGACGAGTCAGATGCAGCGACGAGACACAAGTGGCACGGGCCACCTGCGGCAACCACGATGGAGGAGTGGGTGACGGGGGCCAGGCCTCGCGAGGCGCTCCACAGGCACAAAGAAGCCATCCGAGGTAATTTTTTGGATTTACTGTATTAGGAAGCGCCTCCTGATCGCAGGAACTTCAAATATTCAGGGCATGTCTATGCCCGTCATATCATTTGCGCAAGCTTCCATAACTTCTGCTACCTCCATTCGGTGACCTGACATCTTGCCTTGCTTGCATCTTTGGGATATCTACCCCTCCCCCGCCCCCCCGCTCGGGGGCTCCCACCGGTGCACGACGCCCCATCATGGGACCTGGGGAGGCCTTGTGGATCCCCAGGGCCAGAGCCAACAGGAAGAGACGGGGGCCGCTTGAGCGTCAAAAGGGGGCTCCTGGGCATTACGCATCACGCGGCCGTACCGGTCATAAGTCCACCTGCCACCCTTGATATCGTCCATGTACATCCGGTCGTTATCAGGGGTGGCAGGGCTTAACCCCGTGGCTACATCCGCTAAGTCGGTCCCACGCAACGGCGGTTCAGAAATGTGCGGGACTGGATCCTAGCGACGCAGAGTCGCTCGAACATTAAAGGGGCTTCTAAGCATCGCGCATCAGGAGCCTTACCGGTCACAAAGCCACTTGGCCCCCGGGTCAGGGCCTTGCCCCGTGAGGCGCCTCACGGTGGTAGGGAAATTTGCAGGACTCGATCCTGCCGACGTAGAGCAATAGAAAACCCCCCAACCGGTCTTAGGAGAACGAGCGTGCAGGACCTGCACCAACTCTCGACAACTCTACATCGTCCTTCAGTCTTTCCGGAACCTACTTCATCCCATGACACTCTCACGTAATAACGAGCCGAGGCTGTATATGCCCAGGGCCTCCGAGGACGCGGAAGGGGTCCACCCCACGCCTAGTGGTAGCCCTATGCTCAGCGCTGGGGAGAAGACAACGCTAATCAACACAGTCCACCAATGACTTCCGAAATCAGGTGCCTAATTCCTCGGGGGTAGGTACACTCGCGAGGCCAAAGCGTCCTCGCGACCTCCCATATACATCTCCATCACAACACTCTCACGTAATAACGAGCTGAGGCTGTATACGCCCACGGCCCCCCAAGGACGCGGAAGGGGTCCACCCCATGCCTAGTGGAAGACCTATGCTCAGCGCTGGGGATGGGGCACCCAATCCAGTCCACTAATGACTATGCCCCCAAGTGCCAAAGGAACCAACTCAGTCGACCAATGACTGTGCCATCTTAGGTGCCGGACACGGCATTTTGCTTGCTTTTTCTTGGGTCTTGAACTATCTTCCGCAGAGCTTAAACTTGCTGATTTAGAAAGTTAGTTTTTAACTCTCACTACCCGTCGTTTGAAAAACAAAAAGGGTGGGAAGTTTTCTCTTGCGCTTTCTCGTTTCGCCGGCTTGAAAGCCTCCTTTGCCGGATGACATTTTTGGGAAATGATGAACGCTCTGCACCACCCCTAGAAGTCACTGAGCACGAAAGCAAGGACTTGCCACCCTAGGGGCAAACGCTTTTCAGTAGTCAACCCCCGCTCGGGGGTCCGGTCCAAAACTTGATACCACCACAAAGAGTCTCGGGAGGCCTTAGGCCCCTTGGGGCGATGACCAAAGGAACGGAGTGCGGAATCGCTCGAGCGCCAAAAAGGGGGCTCCTGGGCACCGTCTCAAGAGCCTTACCGATCATAATGCCACTCGCCACTGCTGGCACCGTCCCAAAGCTCCGATTGGCGTCAGGAGTGGCGGGGCCCCACCCCGTGAAGTGCAAACCTAACAACAGTGGGGAAATGTGCGGGACCGGGGCCTATCGACGTAGAGCAGCTTGAGTGTCAAGGGGGGCTCCTGAGCAGCATGCCTTAGGAGCCTTACTGGTCGCCAGGCCACTCGGCCACCCAGGTGTTGACCACGTCGGCACCTAGGGCGCCGGGATTTCCCCCATGAGGAACAACCTTGGTAACGGGTTGCGCCTCACGGCGGCAGGGAAATATGCGGGACCGGGACCTACAGACATAGAGTGCCGAAAGGGTCTTCACCCTGTCCCACCTACACAACTTGATCTACCCAGGAGGGGCTACTCAAGAGACCGCTGCAAACCCACGAGGCCTAAGGATTCAGCTGCGGCGAGGAAGGACGTCATCGACCAAGCGTGCAGCGACACGGGTGGTACCTCGGTAGGACGGGACCTCTTCAGGGCCCCGGCCGCCATTACTCCCGAGCGATGGCTGGGGCAGCGACGGGCCCTATGCAAAGAAGCCGAGCTGAAACGACAACCGGCAAGCGAGCAATCGACCCACGAGCGAAAGGAAAAATGGAAAACGATGAAGGTAACGAACAAAAGTTTAACGCCCAACAGGGCAGAGTTCTTGGTTTGATGTTACAGGAGAAGGAAACAGAAGCTGGGAGACGCCTAGGGGTAAAGGCCGCCGGCGCTGCCCTTGGCGCCTTTGGGCTTAGCATCAGAGGCCTCCTCCTCGCTGGAGAGACGTGCCCGGACATACCGCTCCACGAGGGCGTCCACGTACGGGAGCAATTCGTCCCGGAGAAGACGCCGGTCCCCGGCGGGCACCGGCTCGATGACGCGCTGGAGATCGAGCTCTCGGACAAGGCAGCGCAGGTTGGAGAAGACAAGCGTCAAGGCAAGGCCCAGAAGCTCGCGCGCCTCGGATGCGCTCTCGTCCTCCACCCGGGAAACGCCGGCCTCCAGCACCTCCACCATCTTCTCGAAGAAGGCGAGGTAGCCCCCATCGCTCCTCACGTATGGCCGTGCTGGGGCCTCCCCCGCAAGCTGGCGCGTCACGTCAACCGCCCGACCGGCGATGCCCGCGAACTGCTTGGCCCGCTAGGACGCCATCATCCGGGCGAACGATGCCTCGTCCTTGGCGGCCAAGACGATGTCGATCGCCTCCTGGACCTGCTTCTGTAGTGACGGCAGCTCGGCCTTGGCCACCGCTTCGCCCTCGCGGGCGACCTGTAGGGCGGCCTCAGCACACGCGAGCTGAGCCCAGAGCCCCTACACCTCCTCCTGAAGCTCGCCTAATTTGAGCTTCTTGGCCGAGGGCACTCTGCAGTAAAGGAGAGATCAACCAACAAGCAGCAGATGAGGCGACATGGAAAGGAGATGCAGACGAGGGCTTACTCGTCACTCACGCCCAACAGTGGCGGGTGCGCGGCGACTCGGAGGACCCTCTTCCATTGCCCCCGGGAATGGACGAAGGAGCGGTAGGTGTCGTGCGCTTCCCTCGGCTAAGGTCACCTCCGGGAGATTCCATGGAGACGAGGAACAAAGGGGAGAAGAGGGTTTCTCGCGGCGAAGCAAAGGAAGCAGAAACGGAGCTCAGGGTTTCTGCCTCCCCCTTGCTAGGGGTGGGCCAGATTTACAAACGAACCGCGGCCACCAACCGTCATGGTAGCGCAAGTGTCGCGCGCCCCTCGGCACCACGAGGTGGGTTGCCGCCCTCGTCGCCTCACCTGTACACCGAGCGGTCACATCCGTGGGGGCCGTTGGGTGTGGTTAGGCCGCACCGCTACCTTTCAGCGAGAGCAATGATGGACTGTGTGGTTCTTGAAGATCATGCCGTCGTGGCCTGGCACAGCCCATACTCCACGAGGAGCGAGAGCGACGCCACATGGCCGCTGGACACGTGTGCTGCCTGGCTCACATGCAAATAGGGCTCGCGATGCTTCAGGCCGCCCTCAAGGCTTCGCCAAGAAGCCAACCCGGATGCGCCTTGAGCCCGGGTGCTATTGTCCGTGTTTTGGGAATGGGGGTAGCTAGACCTGCCTGCCTGCGGCCCACGGCTATCCCACTTCATCGACCTAAAACCAACGGGCCCGGCACCACCCAAGACAAGGCCCTCGCAAGGGGCCAAGCCTCGCGAGGAGGAACGACCTCATGACCTGCAGGGGGCCTCATCAGGACCCCTCCGGAGCAGCGGATATTCCAAGACGAGGCCTGACCTCAGGAGTCACGGATGACGCAAGGGAAGGACAAGCGAGCAGCGGACAGCAGGACGAAGCAGTTTCCCCTTTGCTGGAAAGGGGGCAAGGACGAGCACGGGTTCCCAAGGCATCTCCTAAAGGTTTCCATTCTGGTGCAACAAGACCCTGGCCGCCCGCCGGCAGGATGGACATCATCCCTGAGCCAGACCCTGCAGCGCATGCAGCTAGTTTGCAAGCGAAGACTACTTTTGGACAGGGGAAGCATGTTCCCTTGTCCCCCTTCGAAATTGGTCGTTGTGGGATCCCTTCCCACCGAAACGATAGGGGAAGAGGACCGGGGCTGCCACTATAAATAGAGGATATGTTGCTTCATAGAGGGGGATCCGATCCGGCCCGCCCCAAGCAATTCATTCACCCATCTTTGCACCACTAAGGCCACCTAGCCTTAGGAGCCGAAGAACATTGTACTAGTTCATCCACTAGCCCCCAAAAGAGGCAATCCACCAAAGTAGGAGTTGGGTTTTACGCTTCGCAGCGGCCCGAATCTGGGTAAATTGTTGTGTTCTGTGTTTCCCTCACCATCGAGTGAGTTCTTCATCGTTCCCATGGAGTAGCGTGCTAGGCGAGGTTAGGCCGTGAGAGATCTTCGTACACACCCGTGAGTTTGAATCTTTAGGGTTTTGCGGAGCCCGGAATCCAACAGCTCCATTGTTGCTCCAAGCTCCATTTTAGCCCGATCTCTCTCCCTAGCCAACAAAACTTGTTGATATTCTAGGGTTTGGCTGAGAGGGCCTTGATCTACACTTCCACCAAGATGAATTTGATTCCCCCCACCAATGACTTGCAGATCTTATTACTCTTGGGTGTTTGAGAACCCTAGACGGTTGAGGTCACCTTGAAGCCATATTCCATTGGGAGCCTCCAATTTTGTTATAGACATTGCCCCAACCTTGTTGTAAAGGTTCGCTTGCTGCCTTAAAGGGCACCACTTAGTGGAATCACGGCACCTCACATCGTGTGAGGACGTGAGGAGAATACGGTGGCCTTAGTGGCATCTTGGGGAGCATTCTGCCTCCGCACCGCTCCTACGGAGACGTACTTCCCATCAAAGGGAAGGAACTTCAGAAACACATCCTCGTCTTCATCGGTTCCACTTGTGGTTATCTCTTACCTTTACTTGTATTTACTTCTTGCTTCTTAGTGTTGTTGTTAGCATCGTATAGGTTGTTCTCGTAGTTGCATATCTAGAAAACCAATTTGTTCCTAAACCTAATTTGTTTAAAGAAATGTTTAAATTTTGTTAGTTGCCTATTGAACCCCCCCCCCTTCTAGGCAACCATATCGATCCTTTCACTCGGGTCTTCCCAGCTAAAGCGAGGGGGCCGAGACACTGGGCTAGGCGGGGGCTGCTGCCAAAGGGCATTACCACTCCCTTTGACCATCAAAAGGCTCTACCTTTCCTTTGCCTTGCGGCATAGAGGAAAAAGACGGTGCCGACGAGGCCTCCCGCGACCTTCGGGGCGTATGGGCGGTTGCGTGGGCTTGGGATGCTGTGGGGGATCCATTTTTGGACCTAGCTAGCATCGACTACGCGGGAGCGAACTACGGGGCGATGACTTGTCGAGCTCTCTCATGGTGGTCATGGTGTCGGATATGCAGCTAGTGGGGATGACTGGAACGAGAGAAAAGGGGCGAGGAGCGGAGCGTCGCCGTGGGTTGCTTGCTGGCAATGATGGGCTCGCAGAAGCAACTTAGCCGGAGGAAGCGCCGCTCATCGGGGAGGTCTCGGCCATGATGGAGAAGACAAAACAGGGGAAGAAAATCTCGGCCTCGGCGATCCTGCTCGAGGGAGGAGACCAAGACGGAGCCTCTCGACGTCGCGTCATGCCTGTCGAAGAAGGGGAGGTCGTGCTTTGGACAACCCCGAGCACGAGCTCAAGCTAGTTCGGGCGATGGCGTCGGTCGCTTGGAGAAGCACTTACTGGCGGCGGGATAGTGTGGTGAACGGGAAAATGAAGGGAGGAGGATGCCTAGGACTCTCAGGCATGCTTTATAGGGGCTAGGGATTCTCTCCCGGCCATCAAATCGACAAAGGCGGCACGTGGACACCGTAGATGGCATGTCATACAAAGGAGGAAGAAGGGGTCGCGCTTGAGGGTTGAGGGGAGCTATTGGGCTACTGCTCAGCTACGGCTCTGCGCTGCGTGCTGGGCTTTGAGGGAGGGAGAACCCAGGTAAGCTCTCTCTCCTAGGAAAGTCCATCCATCTTTTATTTAAAATAGAAAATTGCAAAACCTCTCACAGAAAATAGAGAAATGTTGTGGACAAAATAAAAATATGTTTTATCTCACAAAAATAAGAGCTATTTAACAAAATTGGTTGGATATTTTTAGAGACCGAAAATTAAATGCCCTTTTTATTACCATTTGAAATTATTTTTGTAGGTTTATAAATAGCGAGAAAAAATAAACACACCTGTGACTTATTTCTAAATTACCAACAACATTATTACAGATTTAGCAACATTTTTAAGATGGTGTTGGGCAAAACATTATTTCACCAAAACAAAATACTTGAATTAAAGAAGGCGGGGATTTTTTAAAATCATATGAAGAAGGGGTTTTACTCATGAATCAGTACTCTTGCAAGCACCTCACAACAGCACACTTCATACCAACCACACAAGAAGCACATCACCACACCACACTTCATTCCGACCACTCAAGACACAAGGAGACATAAAAAAATATAATGCATGGCATGATGATATGATGCTATGATGCATGAGAAGCTAACATGCAAGTGAAAGCCATGAAGCAACTTTATTATATCAAACCACATGAGGCACAACATAGAAGGTTCACTCAAGGAAATATTACAAAGGTTTGGAAAGTGCACTTGGGCTATCACAACTCTCCCACACTACATGAGGATCTCGCCCCAAGATCTAGGATTGACAGAACTTAGGATACTCGAAACGGAGAAGGTCCTCATGTTCCCCAGTGATTTCTTTATTAGAATGGCATGACCACTTAACTTTGAGGAATTTGATAGACTTGTTGTGAGTCTTGCACCTTGTCTCTTCGAGAATAGCAACTGGCTACTCATGATAAGAAAGGCATGTTGGAGATCAATGTCTTGGAAATAAACAGTGTGCTCAAGAGTCTTCAAACACTTCCGAAGCTGAGATACATGAAAAACATCATGTACATTGGAGGAACTGGAAGGAAGCTCTAGTTGATAAGCAAGGTTGCCTCTTTTACCAATAATTCTGCAAGCTGGGGAGAAGGATTATGTCCTTAATGCTGCGCTAGGAGATGAACCAGCCGCCGCGGCTGACCAAGATGTTAAGAACGCCTGGTTAGCACGCAAGGAGGACTACTCAGTAGTTCAATGTGCAGTCTTGTATGGCTTAGAGCCGGGACTTCAACGTCGCTTTGAGCGTCATGGAGCATTTGATATGTTCTAGGAGTTGAAGTTTATCTTTCAGAAGAACGCCCGGGTCGAGAGGTATGAGACCTCCGATAAATTCTATGCTTGCAAGATGGAGGAGAATTCGTCTGTCAGTGAACATGTGCTCAAAATGTCTGGGTACTCAAACCGTCTAGCTGAGCTGGGGATTGAACTCTCGCAAGAGGATATTACTGACAGAATTCTTCAATCACTGCCACCAAGCTATAAGAGCTTCGTGTCGAACTATAACATGCAAGGGATGAACAAGTCACCCAGCGAGTTATTCGCGATGCTGAAAGTCGCAGAGTCATAACTCCGTAAAGATCATCAATTGTTGATGGTGAATAAGACCACTAGTTTCAAGAGAAACGACAAAGGAAAGAAGGGTAATTCCAAGAAGAGCGGCAAGCCTGTTGCCAATCCAACTAAGAAACCCAAAGCTGGACCTAAGCCTGAAACGGAGTGTTATTATTGCAAGGATATGGATCACTAGAAGCGCAACTGCCCCAAGTATCTGGCTGATAAGAAGGCGGCCAAGGAAAAATCAGGTATATTTGATATACACGTTATTGATGTGTACTTAACTAGCTCTCATAGTAGTGCATGGGTATTCGATACCGGTTCTGTTGCTCATATTTGCAACTCGAAACAGGAACTGCGGAATAAGCAAAGGCTGGCGAAAGATGAAGTGACGATGCGTGTGGGAAATGGTTCCAAGGTTGATGCAATCGCCGTCGGCATAGTTTCACTTCAGTTACCATCAGGATTAGTTATGAACTTAAGTAATTGTTATTTAGTGACTGCGTTAAGCATGAACATTATATCTGGATCTTGTTTATTGCGAGACAGTTACTCGTTTAAGTCAGAGAATAATGGTTGTTCTATTTGTATGAGTAATATCTTTTATGGTCATGCACCCAATGTGAGAGGATTGTTCATATTGAATCTTGATAGCGATGATACACATATACATAACATTGAGACCAAAAGAGTTACCAATGATAGAACCATGTTATTATGGCACTACCGCTTAGGTCATATTGGTGTAAAGCGCATGAAGAAACTCCATACCGATGGACTTTTGGAGTCACTTGACTTTGATTCACTTGACACGTGCAAACCATGCCTCATGAGCAAGATGACTAAGACTCCATTCTCCGGAAAAACGGAGTGTGCAAGTGTTTTGTTTGAAATCATACATACCGATGTATGTGGTCCAATGAGTGTGGAGGCGCGCGGCAGATATCGTTATTTTCTCACCTTCACTGACGATTTGAGTAGATATGGTTATGTCTACTTAATGAAGCACAAGTCTGAAACGTTTCAGAAGTTCATGCAATTTCAGAGTGAAGTTGAAAATTATCGTAACAAGAAGATCAAGTTCCTGTGGCCTGATCGTGGGGGTGAATATCTGAGTTTCGAGTTTGGTACTCACTTAAGACAATGTGGAATTGTTTCATAGTTGACACCGCCTGGAACACCATAGCGTAATGGTGTGTCTGAACGTCATAATCATACTTTTTTAGAGATGGTGCGATCTATGATGTCTCTTGCCGATTTGCCGTTATCATTTTGGGGTTATGCATTAGAGACAGCTGCATTCATTTTAAATAGGGCACCATCAAAATCCATTGAGACGACACCATACGAACTGTGGTATGCAAAAGACCAAACTTGTCGTTTCTTAAAGTTTGGGGATGTGATGCTTATGTCAAAAAGCTTCAGCCTGAAAAGCTGGAACCCAAAGCGGAAAAGTGTGTCTTCATAGGTTACCCAAAACAGAAAGTTGGGTATACCTTCTATCTCAAATCCGAGGGCAAAGTGTTTGTTGCTTAAAATGGAGCTTTTCTTGAGAAGGAGTTTCTCTCAAAAGAATTGAGTGGGAGGAAGATAGAACTTGATGAGGTTGTCAAACCTATGATCCCTCTAGATGGTGGCGCAGGGCAAGGGAAACCCATGTTGCTGCAGCGCCGGTTGAGGAGGAAGTTGATGATGATGATCATGAAACTTTGGATCAAGTTACTATGGGACCTCGCAGGTCGACAAGATCACGTACTGCTCCTGAGTGGTACGGTAATCCTGCCTTATCAATTATGTTGATAGACAACAATGAACCTGTGAATTATGAAGAAACAATGGTGGGACCGGATTCCAACAAATGGTTGGAGGCCATGAAGTCCGAATAGGATCTATGTACGAGAACAAAGTATGGACTTTGGAAGTACTACATGAAGGTCGCAAGCCTATCAGAACAAATGGATCTTTAAGAAGAAGACGTATGCAGACGGTAATGTGACCGTTTATAAAGCTCGACTTGTGGAAAAGGGTTTTTCACAAGTTCAAGGAGTTGACTACGAAGAGACTTTCTCACCAGTAGTGATGCTTAAGTCCGTCCGAATCATGTTAGCAATAGCTGCCTTTTACGATTATGAAATCTGGCAGATGGATGTCAAAACAGCGTTCCTTCACGGTTTTCTTAAGGAAGAGTTGTATATGATGCAACCCGAAGGTTTTGTCGATCCAAAGAATGCTAACAAAGTATGCAAGCTCCAGCGATCCATTTATGGACTGGTGCAAGCATCTCAGAGTTGGAATAAGCGCTTTGATGAGGTGATCAAGGCATTTGGGTTTATACAAGTGGTTGGAGAATCTTGTATTTACAAGAAAGTGAGTGGGAGCTCTGTGTCGTTTCTAATATTATATGTGGACGACATATTGCTGATTGGAAACAACGTAGGACTTTTGGAGAGCATAAAGGATTACTTGAATAAAAGTTTCTCTATGAAGGACCTAGGAGAAGGTGCTTACATTCTAGGTATTAAGATCTATAGGGATAGATCGAAACGCCTCATAGGACTTTCACAAAGCACATACCTTGATAAAGTTTTGAAGAAGTTCGAAATGGATCAGTCCAAGAAAGGGTTCTTGCCAGTATTACAAGGTATAAAATTGAGTAAGACTCAGTGCCCAGCAACTGTGGAAGATAGAGAACAAATGAGTTCCGTCCCCTACGCTTCAGCTATGGGTTCTATCATGTATGCAATGTTGTGCACTAGAGCAGACGTGAGCTTGGCCATAAGTATGGCAGGCAGGTTTCAGATTAATGCAGGAGTGGATCACTGGATGGTGGTCAAGAATATTCTAAAGTACCTGAAAAGCACTATGGAAATGTTTCTCGTTTATGGAGGTGACAAAGAGCTCGTCGTAAAGGGTTACGTCGACGCAAGTTTTGACACCAATCTAGATGACTCTAAGTCGCAAACCGGATATGTATTTATTCTTAATGGGGGTGCAGTAAGCTGGTGCAGTTCCAAGCAGAGCGTCGTGGCATATTCTACAGGTGAAGCGGAGTACATGGCTGCCTCGGAGGCAGCAAAGGAGGGTGTCTGGATGAAGTAGTTCATGACTGATCATGGAGTTGTGCCAAGCGCACTAGATCCATTAACTCCATTATGTGACAACACTGGTGCCATTGCCATAGCTAAGGAACCCAGGTTTCACAAGAAGACCAGACACATCAAACGACACTTCAACCTCATCCGCGACTACGTAGAAGGAGAGGACGTCAATATTTCAAAGTGCACACGGATCTGAATGTAGCAGACCCACTGACTAAACCTCTTCCACGGGCAAAACATGATCAACACCAGAATTGTATGGGTGTTCGATTTATTACAATGTAAATTGCATGGCAATGTGAGGACTAGATTATTGACTCTATTGCAAGTGGGAGACTGTTGGAAATATGCCCTAGAGGCAATAATAAATAGTTATTATTATATTTCCTGTTTAAAGATAATCGTTTACTATCCATGCTATAATTGTATTGAATGAAAACATAGATACATGTGTGGATACATAGACAAAACAATGTCCCTAGCAAGCCTCTAGTTGGATAGCCAGTTGCTCAATGATATTCAAGGTTTTCTGACTATGTGCAAGTGTTGTCACTTGATAACTTGATCACATCATTAGGAGAATCATGTGATGGACTAGACCCAAACTATGAATGTAGCATATTGATTGTGTCGTTTTATTGCTATAGTTTTCTGCGTGTCAAGTATTTGTTCCTATGACCATAAGATCATATAACTCGCTGGCACCAGAGGAATACCTTGTGTGCATCAAACATCACAACATAACTGGGTGATTATAAAGGTGCTCTACAGGTATCTCCGAAGGTGTCCGTTGAGTTAGTATGGATCAAGACTGGAACTTGTCACTCCATGTGACGGAGAGGTATCTCGGGGCCCACTCGGTAATACAACATCACACACAAGCCTCGCAAGAAATGTGACTAAGTGTAAGTCACGGGATCTTGTATTACAGAACGAGTAAAGAGACTTGCCGGTAACGAGATTGAAATAAGTATGCGGATACCGACGATCGAATCTCGGGAAATAACATACCGAAGGACAAAGGGAATAACATACGGGATTATATGAATCCTTGACACTGAGGTTCAACCGATAAGATCTTCGGAGAATATGTAGGATCCAATATGGGCATCCAGGTCCCGCTATTGGATATTGACCGACGAGTACCTCCCGGCATGTCTACATAGTTCTCGAACCCGCAGGGTCTGCACACTTAAGGTTCAGCGATGTTTTAGTATAGTTGAGTTATATGTGTGGTTACCGAATGTTGTTCGGAGTCCTGGATGAGATCACGGACGTCACGAGGGTTTCCGGAATGGTCCGGAGACAAAGATTGATATATAGGATGACTTCATTTGGTTGCCACAAGGTTTTCGGGCATTACCGGGATTGTACCGGGAGTGACGAATGGGTTCCGGATGTTCACCGGGACGGGGGAACCCACCCGGGGGAAGCCCAAAGGCCCTAGGGGTTCGCACCAGCCCTTAGTGGGATGGTGGGACAACCCAAAGGGATCTATCCGCCAAGAAAGAAAAACCAAAGAAAAGGAAAAAAGGTGGGAAGGAAGAGAAGAACTCCACTTTCCAATCCTAGTTGGACTAGGATTGGAGTCAGACTCCGCATCCTCCCTAGCTGGCGCACCCTTGAGGAATTAGCCCTCAAGGAAAGCCTCCTCCCCCTCCCTCCTATATATAGTGGTGATTTAGGGCTGATTTGAGACAACTTTTGCCACGTGCAACTCGGATCTAGACACCATAATTTTACATCTATATCGTATTTCTGCGGAGCTCGGGCGGAGCACTACAGGAGTACATCCTTCACCACCAGCGGAGCACCGTCACGCTGCCGGAGAACTCATCTACTTCTCCGTCTTTCTTGCTGGATCAAGAAGGCCGAGATCATCGTCGAGATGTACGTGTGCTGAACGCGCAAGTCTCGTCCATTCGGCACTAGATCGAAACGGATCGTGGGACGGTTCGTGGGGTTGATCGAGGGACGTGAAGACGTTCCATTACATCAACCGCGTTTCTTAAGCGCTTCCTGCTGTGTGATCTACAAGGGTACGTAGATCCAAATCTCCTCTCGTAGATGGACATCACCTTGATAGGTCTTCGTGTGCGTAGGAAAATGTTTGTTTCCCATGCAACGTTCCCCAACAAAGAATTCGCTGACAAAGTATGCTCGCCTTTGGACCGGATATTCCTTTCCTTCTTCCTTGAGCTCGATAACTACTGCAAAGCTTACTGCCTTAGAGTTGGAAGCAATGCACAGGAGCATAGGCTCTTTGTCAACAGGAGCGGCTAAAACGGGCGGCTCAGCCAGTTGTTTCTTCAAGCCCTCGAAAGCTTCATTGGCCTCATCCCTCGAGACAAAACGGTATGTTTTCTTGAGCAGTTGATAAAGAGGGATGGCCTTCTCCCCAAGGCGACTTATGAAATGGCTAAGCGCCGCAATAAGACCCGCCATGCGCTGAACTTGGTTGATATTGGCCGGTTTGCCGAGTGAAGTAATCGCCTTGATTTTGTCCGGGTTAGCCTCAATGCCTCGTTCTGACACCAAGAAGCCCAATAACTTCCGTGCGGAAACACCGAAAACACACTTGGTCAGGTTAAGCCTCATCTTATACACGCACAAATTGTCAAAAGTCTCCTTAGGGTCTTCCAAGAGTGACTCTTTCTTCTCGGATTTCACCACTATATCATCAACATAGGCATGGACGTTGCGCCCAATTTGACTGTGTAGGCAATTCTAGATGCAGCGTTGATAAGTCTCCCCAGCGCTCTTGAGCCCAAACGGCATAGACACATAACAAAAGGCACCAGAGGGAGTTATGAACGATGTCTTCTCCTGATCCTCCGAAGCCCTTTTGATCTGGTGGTAACCTGAGTATGCATCCAAAAAACACAGTCGCTCGCAACCCGTCGTAGAGTCAAAGATTTGATCAATAGGAGGGAGGGAGAAAGGATCTTTCGGGCAAGCTTTGTTTAGGTCGGTGTAGTCAATGCACATGCGGAAGGTACCATTCTTCTTGAGTACCAAAACCGGATTAGCCAACCACTCCGGATGAAAAACCTCCACAATGAAACCAATGGCCAAAAGCCGGGCTACTTCCTCCCCAATCGCCTTACGCCTTTCTTCCTTAAACCGGCGAAGATATTGTCGAACTGGCTTCATCTTAGGATCAATGTTAAGGTGGTGCTCAGCGAATTATCTTGGTACACCCAGCACGTCAGAAGGTTTCCATGCAAAGACGTCGCGATTCTCATGGATGAATTCGATGAGCGCGCTTTCCTATTTGGGATCCAGACCTGTCCCAATGGTGAATTCCTTGGAAGAGTCGTCGGGCGTGAAATCCACCAACTTATTGTCTTCTGTTGGCTTGAATTTGAGGGCGGCTCTGAATCGATTGTGGGTTTCTTAAGCGGAGTCATGTCCGTCGGGTCGACATTGGCCTGATGAAACTTGAGTTACTCAGCCGTGCAGGCCAACTCAGCGTAAGCCGCGTCTCCCTAATCGCATTCTTGAGCTATCTTCTAGTCTCCACAGATCGTGATAGTTCCTTAAGGGCCTGGCATCTTGAGCTTGAGGTAGACATAACATAGGCGGGCCATAAAACAGGTGTAAGCCGGCCGACCAAAAGGTGTGTGGTAAGGACTCTTCATCTTGACCACCTCAAACATGAGGGACTTGCTCCTATAGTTAGACTCGGTGCCAAATGCCACATTAAGTTTGATCCACCCAACAGGGTATGCCGACTTACCCGGGACAATGTCATGGAAGACCGTGGAGGATGGCATCAAATCATCTTCCGAGAAATTCATTCGTCGAAAAGGGTCATAGTATAAGATATTGATGCTGCTACCTCCGGCCATGAGGACCTTGGAGAGGGTATAGCCCCTTACCTGTGGCGCCATGACCAATGCTAAGTCGGCAGGGTTGTCAACCCGGGGCGGGTGATCCTCCCTGCTCCAGACAATGGGCTGCTCGAACCAATTGAGGTACGTGGGGAGCGTCGGCTCAATGACGCTGAAGGTTCTGTGCTTGACCTTTTGGTCCCTTTTGCAAGTACTGGTGGTGAACATGTGATACTGCCCGTTGTCAACTGCTTAGGATTGTTCAGGAAGCCGCCGCTATCATTTTGTTGTTGTGAACCGCCTTGTTAAGTTGCTACTAAAAACCTCCCTGCGCGTTATATTATTGACTGTTCTGGACTTGATACTGCCTAGCATTAGCCTACGACCCGCCCTGTGGGCCTGGGTTAGGAAAACCACCAAACGGATTTCTGTGTGAACCGCTCAAACCAAACTGATCTGGTTGTCCGCCATGACTGCCTCATTGCCCGTTTTTGAGCGCCTCGGCACGAAAACTCCTGCATCACATAGCAGTCTTCCCAAGAATGGGTGGATGGACCTTCCGGGGTGGTATGTTGTGGGCAGGGGCCCCTGAGCTTCTCGTGATAGTTGCGTGGTTTTTTCCCGCTGAAGCCCCTCTTCTTCTGACGCTGGTTCCCGTTCCCAGTGTTAGTATTGGCGACAAACTCAGTGGCGCCTTCCTGCTTCCTTTTCTTCCCTTGACCCGCGGGGTTGTAGCTGCCTTGCCCCTGGGATTGAGAGTGGCCTATGGATTACTCCCCCCTCATGGTGGTGCTGGTTTTATCATCATCCTCACCGGGATCCTTGGTATCGTCTGACTCGTCATACCTAGTCAGAGTGTCCATCAGTTCCCGCATATCCTGCATTACTTTGTTTGTCATGAACTTAATACATAGTGAGGCAAGCATAGTAGCGCTCTTGAAGTGAAGTACTAGTAATAGGTGCAGGCATGATTTGACCTATTTGATTATGGGTGTGATGCCTATAATTACATGATCATTACCATGAAATCGCATAAATATCTACTCATCTATCAATTGCCGAATAGTAATTTGTTTACCCACCGTGTGCTATTTTCATGAGTGATGCCATTAAAAAAGCTATGCCCCCGGGGTCTATTCACAACATATTGCTAAAACCTCCAATACCTTGTTGTCATTTATTTAATTTTATTTTATTTTGCATTTTACAACTATCCTTGGTCTTGACAACCCTCTTGCCTGCATTGGATGCAAGGTGTTTGTTCTTTTGTGTGCAGCCGTTGACGACGGTTGTGGTTGATATTCCTATTGGTTCAATAAACCTTGGTTTCATAAATAAGGGAAATACTTACCCAATATTTTTGCAATAAGACGTTCCTCTTCATGGAAAACCCAACGCACATCACGAGTATCACGCGTCATCCGCGGTCTCCTTGTTCATGTTTGGAATATCCTCAAAGAGTACCATAGGGACCTCATGTTGCTTCTTCAAAGCAATGGCAGCTTTATATCCCTCGGCATCTTCGAACGCTGCTCTTTTCTTTGTATGGGAGGAGTCACTCACCTCCTCCTCATCTTTATCTTCTTCTCCCTTTAGGTTAGAGGGAGTTAGTGTCTCTTCGGACTTGGTGTCTGGGGGACCCTTCGACCGAAGACCCTCCCGGATCTTCTTCATCCCCTTCCTCTGTTCCTCCTTATCCCTCGGAACCATGTACGTCTTCTCGGTCAACATGGTCGCCAGTAGTGGGGTAATTTTTTCTTTGAGCAAGGGTGCCGGACAATTAATCTGTTTGGACTTTTTCACCCAGATCTGCAAGCATGAGGGGAAGGACGAAATAAGCACCTTGTCAAAGAAAGGAAGGTATGGATTCTAAATAGTATGGTAAAACCTTACCGGCCGTGAAAGATTGAGGATCGAAAGGCCCTCATCTTCCTCCTTAGCGGCCAAATATTTTGTGGCATAAAAAGTGCCTTCCCCAGCTTTTCACGAGTAGTGCGGAAAAAACTCCGCACATGGCCCGCCACACTATTCGGATTCTCTGGACTGAAGTCCCACATCGGGATGGGCCGACACTGGCACGAGAGAAGGCCGCGATGCAGCATCACATGGATAGCATTGGTGAGCTAGATTTCCTCTCGTAGATCGGATATCTTATTCGTGAGCGCCTTCACCTTTGTTGCCTTCCCCCAATCTAGAGCCTTTTCCATCCAGGACACGAGACAGGTGGGAGGGCCAGATCTAAATACGGGAAGGGTTGCCTCGCCTGCATGGCCACATGGCCGAAGGGCACATTCATCGAAACCATATCCCTGAAAAAAAGGGGAATGATCTCCATGATGGAATGTATCGGTAAAATTTGTATATATACATCTTTGTCTATGCATTTGAAGGAGGGGAAGTCATCGGCAGCCGAGCTATCATCGGTTAAAAGGAAGAGAGAACTCGCATCGCAAGCCGGAGTCCCTGTGATGTAAGCAAAGGAAGATTTTGGCATTGGAGGCAGGTTCGGGGGCTACTGAGGGAGTCCGTGATTATGGGGTCCTTCGGTCGTCTACTTGTTCTCATGGGCTACACTCCTGGCCATGTTTGATCGTTGGTCGAAGTATTGGATTCGAGATGCACTCTGCTCACGACTCAGCATGCAATCCAAGGCGATGTAGTACTCAACATATTCCTTCTTTGTTGTAACTGACCTTGTGTAACTCTAGTACCACTAGCATTTATATAAACCAGGGGGTCATAGTTCATAGGACACATTAAGCTCATTACAATTATGATTTAGACCACAACATCCAATCTCGTAGTAGATCAACTCTCTACTCTGTACTATTCCATCAATAACAACAAGAGCAGGGCGTAGGATTTTACCTCCATCAAGGGGGCCCTAACCTGGGTAAAACACCGTCTTCATCGTCTCTTGTTACCCATCGACCCTAGATCCATAGATAGGATCCCCTACTCGAGATCGGCCAATTTTAACACCGACAAGGGGGAGAGGGAAGGAAGGAGAACAGGCATGGGGCGGCGAATGGCACGGACAGAGAAGAGGCACGGCGGTGGGGTTCCTCCGATGAGGTTATACAGAGCAACGACATGCTCTGACGATCGGTGGTGTGAGGCAGCATTGTCAGGATGATCCGAGCGGGTAGCGCAGCACAGGGGTGTGGGCACGGACTGTCCAACGCAGACCTACGGTGGCAGCTCGGGCCCAGGCGGGCCTCCCATGGGCCTGCAAGGCTGTGGTGGTTGGGGCTGCACCAGGGGCGACATTGCACGTGGGCGGCAATGGAGCGTCTCAGGTGCTAGCCATTGGCTGTACATGTCCAGGTTGGCCACGGGGTTGGAAAATGAAATATGGGACTCAAACCTCACATTTGAAGGCTAGATTTGGCTAGGTTCTAGCGCTTTGGGATTGGGAGGAGGTGGAGCAAGAAGGTAAGGTTTTTGTGGGGTCGCTGCAAATTTGGCAAGGGGGAAACCCTAATGGAGTGAGAGTGGTCTCTCCATGGATGGTTTTAATATAGGGAATGGACAATGGTGGGATGGATGACTTCCGTCTGATCGCGATCCCACGGCCACGGGCGGAGGGGCAGGCTCGATGGGCTAGTTGGGCTGTGTAGAAGGCCTTGGGCTGAGAGAAGAGAGAGATGTGTGTCCCGTGACAGGTTTTAGAAATACGGGAATGTCCGAGAATTAAACCGGCTACTAGTGTTGTTATAGTTATTTGTTGGGCTATCAAATGACCTCCAAATGTGATGAAATTTGGGAGGCGCTCTACCTACTCTATAATAAGACTGTACGCCAACTTTAGACCCATTCCAAAAATGTTTTCTACATACTTTTAAAAACAAAAATTTAGAGATGTCGTAGGCGCATGCGTGTGTGGTTGGGATCGATATGGTAACGACAAGAATGGAGAGAACAGGCAACTAACAACGGATGCAAGTTCTGGAAAAAATGGCAACAATGGAGTGCTGATGCAATGCGGATGATGCGCATGATGCGATGATGAATGTGAAACCAAATAGATCACACGGTGGCAATGGAAGAAAAAGAGAATCATCTGGAGCATCGGTCTCAGGCTATTACAGCCCTCCACCATATCATCCGCAATACCACCATAGACTTCCACAACCTAACCCATTTTGATCCACATTGCATTTGTGGTTGCTTGAGTTGTAATTTGAGTCTGCTAAGTTGTTTCGGCTACTTAGGGACAATTACTTCCTATTCAACCACGGGACACTAGTATCGGTCCATCATCTACATCGACCACCAATGTTCGACATCAACGACGCCCATCGATCCTTTGAGACCAACTTCAACCGGAAGCAAGGTCGGCTTACCCCCGTCTCTGTGAAGGGTCAAATGTGACATAGGTATCCATTTCGTCATAAACTTCTTATTCCTTGGCATTACCCTTGATATCACCACCATCTTTGTGAATACCTTCAGACCTACTTAGACTAGCTATCTGAATATTGTCGGGCTTCATGAAAACTTCTGCACCATAGTGATACGATATCATATTGTCGCATCATTTGAAATGTTTTATAGTGCAATTGCTTGCTCACGTTCATATCTTGTGATACTTGTCTTTGATGCTCAATAAGAACAGTGGAAAGGAAGAAAATATCAAAAGAAAAAACTTCTAAGCAAGAAAGAATGATCATAAGCTTATAAGCAAAAGAGAGTTGAGCATGAAAAGAGATTCTTGTGGATGAGGACACATAGAATAGGAAACGTTTTGCTTACATCAATAGGATTGGTGCCAAGTGGTGAATCATGCCTAAACATGTAATCAAGCTAGCATATCTCCTTGTGTTTGTGCAACATGGTCTTAGTCTTCATTGGGCAATTTCGTATTGATCATCCCTATAGTTGCACAAGCCCCATCATCCCATTGCAAGTGTTTCTTTATTGTGTTCCTCAATATTTGTGATCACTTACTTTGCATTTTGAGTCCATTGGACTTATTTCAACATTTACAATATCTTGTATTTCATTTTGCTTGATTTTTCTGCCATTAAACCCACCGAGCTCCACTATAAGCCACTTGTGTAGGTTGTGCAAACTCGACAAGGTTTTTCACCAAGTGCACTATTTCCTTGCATACATTGTGGTCTTTTGAGATCCATCTACAACTTATAAAATAGGTAACTTCGGTATGTTCATTCCATCTCATTATCACTCCTTCTCAAGTGCTTCTATGGACAGGGATGGCACATCTCCTTCGGTCTAAAACAAAAATGCTAAGTTCGATGTCATTAAGAAAACCATCGACACCGAAGAGGTTCAAATCAACATTGGCAAGAGGTCTTCCTCATCTTCGAGAAGATTCTCTAGTGAACACGCTTCTGAACTACCACCTCCGGTAAGATCATATCGGCATCTACACCATCAATGACAATAAGATAGATAACGGCGCCAACATCAAAGCGTTCAACAATGCACAAGCATGAAGGTCATGAGCTCGACACCAACCACCGCTCCATGACTTCACCACCTAGCTGGGCATCTTTGCCAAGCGACTTCAAGGCATCTTCACCTTTGGAATTGTGGCATCTTCATCAACAAGCACCTCAAGTTTACTCTCAGGACCCCGATCCTAAGCCCTACGAATCTAGAATGTAACACGTCATATCCCTTTGCAGCCTCACGCACGGTAATCCCCACAGCTTCCACCTTACCTTGGTCGGGACCGTTTGCGCCTTTTGGCTCACGTATATGATTATGTCGCTAGCAATCATATGTCAGAGAATCCCGGGTTGACATGAGTAGTTATAGACCCAAGAGGCACAACCATACATGAACAAGCATGCATAACCCAGCAATGCATGCGTCGGTCATCAGCGTGTGTAGACGAGTCGTAGCAAGCTACATGGACTCCATTACATCGTATGACATTTCCCTGCAGGGACATACAAAACATCAAACAAGGATACATGTCGGTCAATCAATATGTTCGAAGCAGTAGCAAGCTACCAGGGATGAGTGGAAGCACAAAGAGGCATTTTCCTGTAGAGCACGCTACCATAGGCACACAACTAGGTGTCGAATCCCACACATACTAATCCATTTCAAACATACATGCAATATGCACGATATGTGTAGATATAACATGGCATCACAACATAACTCTACAACACAACATTTATTTCGAAGCCTCCAAATAGCCAACATAGTATAACATTACAAGCAGGGGGGTCGCACGACCCAACATTCCGAGCATACAAACGACAAGCGGAAGTTACATGTCTAGGTACGAACATCTACTAAAAACGGCTGGAAGAGCCTAAAATCCTACAACAACCCTACCAAAGCAGCCAGACAACTATGTGGGTTCCCAAGCTAATATGTCGTTGTCAACATCAAGAGGAAAACTTAAAGTGAAAAACATCAATTTGTGCAAAAATGTAAATAAGCAACGGTGAGTACGAAAATACTCAGCAAGAATTACATCAGAGCTAACTACTCATGCATCATGTATCAATGAACACGATTGTGGGGTTTGCTGCAGAAATGCCAGCTTGACCTTCAGATAACCTAAACTACGGCAAAGTATTATCCCTCTCTCGTCTCCCTACAAGAGAGCGCACACGAGTCCATCTATCTAGTCACCAAACAATACACCAATATGGATCCTTTTCCGTCTTCCTATGAGGAGGCCATCCATACCACTGACACTTATCTTGTGCATTTTAAAGTATCCATTAAAGTTATCTATGAACCATGCAAGTATCCAAGTAGTCCATATCCGAGGACATGGATATTAAAATATATATTTAGCTTGCAGGGGTGTACTTCATCACACATGCTCCCGCCACTTATCGCCATGTGCACATCAAACAGGCAATTCGGTTACCTTCAAGCGGAAGCCTAGTGAGGGATTCGGCCACAGATGTTAACTTACAACATCTCACATCCAAGGTAGTCGCATATATGAGTTTGAACCCACAATGGAAGTCGAGCCGTGTTTTTCAATATGGCCTCAAATGATGTGAGCAGGGCCCCAAGCCACTCCTGATTGGGTCGTTCATCCACTTCAATGGTCGTGCCACAACCTTTGAACGTTTCGAACTACTACGACTCCTGGACCAAGAATATGGAAGTTAATAGGCCGAGAGGGGTCGAGTTACCAGAGCCTAATGCATGGTAGTAGCTAGTCTTGGAACACCAACACAAGATCTCAAGTCCTAAGTGATGCGACAATGAGACAACCCACCATGTACTTCTACATGGCCTCTCATCACTACCTTTACCAAACAGGTTCACACGCTTAACTCTCATTGGTAGAACATGTTCATTCCAACTCATCACCGAGATGAACCAAACCAACCCAACTATAAGCATAGCAAGAATAACAGGGTAATGGCACAACATGGATCAAGCATCTACCAAGTATACTAGGTTGCTTCGTTCGGCTATTTACTTTGACAATGACAGGTCATGCAGTGGAATGGTTTCATTTACTGTAGCACAAGTAACATTTGAAATGTGTTTTTGATAACCCACAAGTATAGGGGATCGTTTCTATCCCATTTTGATGAATAAGAGTGTCGAACCCAACGAGGAGCTAAAGGTAGAACAAATATTCCCGCAGGTTCTATCGACCACCAATACAAGTCTACGCACACTTAACATTTTCTTTACCTAAAACAAGAATAAAACTAGAAGTATGTCGCAAGAATAAAATTAGACATAATTTGCAAGATAACAAATATAGTAGTGTAGTAGCAAGCTTTTTGTAACACAAGATAAGGATTTGTCCCTAGGAAATTGACTACATTACTAGAACGATAGCAAGTTTTTATTTGGGAGAGGCCACTGCTAGCATGTCATCCCTTACTTGGAATTCTATGCACTTATGATTGGAACAATTAGAAAGCATCCGCAACTACTAACGTTCATTGAGGCAAAACCCAACCATAGCATTAAGATATATATTGGTTCCCCTTCAATCATGTATGCATCAATTTCTATGTTAGCAAGAAGTATTCTGTCACTCTTGCCCTCCAATGCATAGTCCTATCAACATACAACTAACCTTATGGTGTGATCCACACGCACGCTCATATGATGGGAACTAAAGCACAACAACATATCCACAAGCAAATTAAGCCAATCATAGAAATTTCACCAATTAGCCCATAGGAAAAACGGATCTACTCAAACATCATAGGATAGCCACATATCACTGCGAAATAGTATGTAGTGTTGAGCACCATGTTTAAGTAGGGAGTTACAGCGGGAAAATAGGAGTTACACCGCTGTATATAGGGGGATAGAGAGTTGGTGTTGACGGAGGAAAGATTCTTCAAGTAGATCGCCATCACGCTCCTTGCCCCGGCAGCACTCCAGCGCCACCGAGAGAGAGCGGGAGAGAGCCCCCCTCCTTCTTATTCCTTGGCCTCCACCTATATGGTAGGAGAGTTCCACCTCTAGTCGATGCACTCCATGGCAGGGGAGGTGCACGAGCCCCTCCGAGATTGGATCTCCCTCTCTGTTCTCTTCTCTTTCGCGTTCCTTTTTTCTCGCCCTTCACCGTTTCTTAAATTCCTACATATCCGTAACTCTGATCGGGCTGAAATTTTTACATGATTATTTTCCATAAATTATCTTTCTTGATCCCAAAGTAGAGCCGCAACCGACTTACGGGGTAGCCACTAACCACCATCGTGTGCCAGGGGGTATGTGTCATGCCCTCGTATCTAGTGGAGGTCGTGGGCCTCCGTTGAAGTTGATTCCACTCCCAAAAATCTCATGTATTCCAAAATAGTTCTCCGTGCATTTTTATCTCGTCTGGACTTTGTTTGATATGGATATTCTGCAAAACAAACACATGCAACAAAGGGGAACTCGCACTGGCACTGGATAAGTAAGTTAGTCTCGATATAAATATAAAATGTTGCCAAAAGTATATGAAACTTGTAGAACATTGGCATGAGACAATCAAAAATGATAGATACAACGGAGATGTATCAGCATCCCCAAGCTTAATTCCTGCTTGTCCTCGAGTAGGTAAATGATAAAAAGATATTTTTTTATGTGGAATGCTACCTAACATAGTCTTGAACAAATGTCTAATCATGGCATGAATATTAAGATACAAGTGATTCAAGGAAATAGTCTATCATTTGACAAAAATACATCCATACTCAGGTTTACTAGCAAACAATCATGGCCTTTCAAAATAACAATTATTGAAGAATGCTATCCCTAGAAAATCATATAGCATGTCATGCTTGGTCTTCCTAGCATAAGGTATAAATCATGAGCAACCCAGTGTCAAATCAAGCAATTAGATCATACTTTTTTAACGCGCTCCGGATTTTTATAACTCACTCAATACATGAGCGTGAACCATGGATATATCATAAAGGTGGAATAGAATATGGTGGTAGGTTTCAAAGGGGTGAAAGTGCAGAAGAAAGTCTCGCATCAACTCGGCGTATCAACGGGCTATGGAGATGCCCATCAATAGATATCAATGTGAGGAGTAGGGATTGACATGCAACGGACGCACTAAGAGATATAAGTGTAGGAAAGATCAATATGAAAACTAAGTGGGTGTGCATCAAACTCTATAATAAAAATTCCCACTTGTATATGGAAGCGACAACATAGGAGAGTCTCCGTATGAAAAACACGGTGCTACTTTGAAGCACAAGTGTGGAATTAGCATGCCCCTTCTCTCTTTTATCTTTTTTTATTTTTCTTTCTCTTTTTCTTTCTCTTTTTCTTTTTTCTTTCTCTTTTTTATTTCATTTTTATTTTATTTTTCTATTTTTATTTTTTTATTTTTGTTTGGAGTCTCATCCTGACTTGTGGGGTAATCATAGTCTTCATCATCACACTTCTATTTACTTACAACTCGATACCTAGAAAAAAGTATGACTCTCTATGAATGCCTCTGGAAGTGTACCAGGATGTGCAATGATCTAGCATAGCACGGACATCAAAAACTAAACAAGCCATGGAAATATCGTGCTAGCTATCTTATGATCATGCAAAGCAATATGACAATAAATGATCAAGTCATCAAAACAGAAGCGGTGGAAGTTGCATGGCAATATATCTAGGAATGGTTGTGGAAATGTCATAATAGGTAGGTATGGTGGTTGTTTTGATGAAGATATAATGACTCTTATGTGCACCAGAGTGTATCATGTCACGGAGTTTGGATGCATCGGTGGAAGTTGCCCCGATCCTCGAGGTGAGAATGGGCAATGCACGGTACCGAAGAGGCTAGCAAATATGTGGAGGTGAGAGTGCGTATATCCATGGATTCACATTAGTCATAAAGAACTCACATACTTATTGCAAGATTTTATTAGCTCTCTCTAATAAGGTTGGGAGGAGTTAACCATCAAATGACTCCAATTATAACACCACAGAGGATTTCCATCAAGGATAAATTACGCTCCAACTTCATCGAAAAACCAGAGACTATTCGTCCATGCTTTGGGAAACACAAACCTTAACATCAATATTCTTGCTAATACACAATAATCTACTAGTTTTCCCACATATTACTATCTTAATATTGCAAAACTATTGCAGGGAATCAAACATATCATACTTAGTGATCTACAAGTTTTATGTAGGATTTTGTGACTGGCCATGTAAATGACCAATTCCTTTTGACTATCTAAATAGATATAAGTGAGGAAAGAGAGTTTAATTCTTTCTACAATAGACCATGCTCTGATAAAGATAAGTGAAGCAAAAGAGCATTCTTCAAATAATTGTTTTCTATGTGAGGAGAAACAGGCAATCCAAACTTTAAATGATATAAGTGAAGCACATGAAGCATTCCATACAGCCATACTCAAAATATATAAGTGAAGTGCATTGAGCATTCTATAAATCAACCATGGACTATCTCATACCAGCATCATGCATAAAATAAAAGTGAAAACTAAACACAAAAGATGCTCCAAAACTTATGGGCATCCCCAAGCTTAGACGGTTGAGTCTATGTGGATATTTATTTGGGGTGCCTTGGAATCCCCAAGCTTGAACTCTTGCATGTCCTCCTTCTCCTCATATTGAGACCTCCTGGATCTTCGAACACTTCATCCACACAAAACTTAACAGAAAAATTGTGAGATCCATTAGTATAATAAGGCAAATTACTACCTTAAGTACTGTTGCAAACACATTCATATTTTGTTTTTGCATTATAGCTACTTTAATATAAATTCTCCATGGCTTATACCACGGATACAATCGATAGTTTCATCAAAACGAGAAAAACAATGCATCAAAAACAGAATGTGGCAAAAACAGGACACTCTGTAGTAATATGAACATTGAGACAAAAATTAGGACGAAATAAAAAAATTGCGTAGCATTACTGTGTAAATGTTTCAGAGACTTTTGACGTTCTGCGTCAAAATGTAAATTCATGCACTAGAGTCAAAGTTTCTCTTTTTTGCACCGCACATACCAATAAGCAATGTAATCATCCTAAAGCCAAATCTTGGCACATTAATTTTATAATACAATGGATTTGTACAATGGGAAAATTATTTTTGTTGAAATGTTTCTGTAATCGAGATTCACAAAGTTTCCATGGGCATGAACAAAGGTCAACGACGTCCCCCATTTCAACAGTGTTCGTCTTTCTCACTTTCACTTTCCTTTTTGAAATGTTTTAGGTTCCCTCTATTTTTTTGTTTCTATACTTTATAAAAGCATGCAAAATAAATAAATGACTCTTTAAAACTTCTGGCTTGTCTCCCTGGCAGCGCTTTTTTTAAAGCCATTAAGCTAGGCATAAAGTGCTCAAGTAATGGATCCACCCGGATCCCAATTCATATCAAAGCCAATTTTAATTAAAAATGATATGTAATTTAGTAGTGAGCACAAAACAACATATTTCATGCAATGATGAAGTCTAACACTCTTCGTATGCATCGACATGTCATAAAAGAACAATTCATGTACATCAAGTAAAGGCCAATACATAGCATAAGTTGTTCCTTGCAATTTTATCGTGTTGGAAACATAAAGAGGTGGAGATGTAGTCCCTCTCTCATAATAATTGCAAGTAGGAGCAGAAAGCACATGCATATTATATCCATCAAAATCATCATGTGTAATAGTAAACGCAACCCATCAATATAATCCTTAATTAGAGCAAACTTCTTCGAAATAGTGTAGTTGGGAGAATTCAAAAAGATAATAGGACTATCTTGTGTTGGTGAAATAGAAACAACTTCATTCTAAACATAAGGAACTATAGAAAGTTCATATTCACAAGCATAATTCATATTGGCATCTTGGCCACAAGCATATTAAGCATCAATTTCATCAAAAAAGGATATTTCAAACGAATCAACGGGATCATAACAGTTATCATAGCATTCATCCTTCAGTAAGCACGAAATTCATAACAATTTCAAACTTCTTGAAGACCGAATAGGGCATAAGATTTACCAAGCACCACCATCAACCAACATCCGAACAAGCGGTGACCCATTAATATGACCTCTAAGGTACAATTGTTTCAAGTGTGTCACCGATTCTTTTAGTTTCTCGAAGATAGCATTTTTAGGGCCAAAGTCCAGCTAAGTTATTTCCCCTTCCTCATCTATAGCATGAATTTCAGGGGGTAAGTAATATACCATATTGATATCCATAACTTCATGCACCGATGTAGATCCATAATCCAGAATATCATTTCCATCCTCAAGCATGTCCACCGACTCTGAAATATCTCCAAGTGAAGAAGTAGTAAAAGGTGAAGTGGACGATGTAATAGAGGTTGCATCGTCCTCCATTGGTGGTGTAGGTGTTGCCGTGATCGATGTAGAATATGTTGCATCTTGCATTTTTTTAGGCCTCCAAACTTGTTTTGTAGGTATCATGGGTCGAGTGTCCTTGAATAATTTATCTCTTTGTTTCTCGGCCTCCTGCTCTCCCATCTCTTGATTCCTCAACCTTTGTAATTTCCACTTTTGCGTCTTTGTTAGCCCTGGAGGACACCACTTTGGCTGAGTGTATTTAGGGTCTTGTGGCTTATCTTGGCTAGTGCTTGCTTCAAGGTCATTAGCTGAGTGCTTTGGCGTGATAGCAAGTATCAGCCCAGTCGGGTTGCTATGCACAGTCGGCTGTTGTATGGTGAATGTCTTGTTACCCAAGATGACTGAGTCGGCATTGGCTTTTTCCTTACCTTTTCCTGACTCAACTCTTGTAGCACTTGGCGACTTAACACACCATTCTTTTTTATTTTCCTGATGTATGAAATCTTTACTCGGGCGCACCTTTTTGCTCGGATAGAGTCCACTTGGACGCATCCTCTCATTCAGATAGTGTGTACCCGGGTGCAACTTTACACTCGGATATTTTCCATTCGGTCGCATGTTCTCGCCAGCCGACTGATAAGCACCGATGTTCAGTCGGCATTTATATGAGTAGTTAGGTCGATTCCAAATAGACTGTCACTGCCTATCTAGAAATGATTCCATTCGTCTAGTCGGCTCTATATAGAGACTGGACATATCAATTGATGGTGACCTTGGTCGCTTCAAGTTTGTTGATCGGTTAGAGCCTGAACCGATCGATTGATTGTCACACTGGGACAACAACATGTCAAAAGTTTGCTTGATCCGCTTACGAGTATCTTGTCTTTGTTCATCTTCCATTAGCCAACTTCTGGACTCTTGGGCTTAACAAACTTTACATGAGTGTTCTCTTGTACTTGTGGTTCCCCCGAGTGTAGGATTCTTGATAGTGATCTTAATGACCTCCTTGCCACCAGGCTGTTTGTCAAGCACAACTTGTCTCCCCAAGACTTGGTCGCCCTCCTTGCTTTTCATGGGCTCACCTATGAGAACATTAGACTTATTAGCATATTCGAATACCTCCGGTCGAATAAGCAGTTTCTTCACCTCCATATCCATGGTATTAATAGGAAAACGTTGCATATCAACTTGCATCTCAGAAAAAGTTCAATTTTCCATCATTAATGGCCGATTGTATCTGTAGTCGAAAAACATTGCAATCATTAGTAGCATGAAAAAAGAGTTATGATAGTTGCAATAAGCACGTCGTTTCAGTTCTCCCAACGGCGGTGAAGTATGAGAAATTCTGATAATCTTAGATTGTAGCAAAGCATCAAATATTTTATCACACTTTGCAATGTTAAAGTTAAACTTCATGTCTTCATCACGATTCTTATGAACCGGTTTCACATCATTGCAAGTAAATGGTTTGGCCTTTGATGGCCAAAACAATTCAATAGCATAGATATTACACTCATCGTTCGAGTGATCACTACCATATTCAACCATATTTATCTTTGGACGATTAGTTTTATATCTATGCACTTCTTTGAGATCTTTACTTTGACTTTCCTGAGCCAAAGCTCTTTGCAAGACTTGGTTGATACTTAAAAATTCATAGCCTTATAGATTTTCTCTTATGTGAGTTTTCAAACCATTAAGCACAAGATCTGCCAAGTCTCTCTCGGTTATCACCAAACTATAACATCGGTTTTTTGTATCTCTAAATCTCTTGACGTAACCGGAGACCGATTCATCATGCTTCTGCTTAATCGATGTAAGATGTGATAACTTAAGTTCATTGTTGCCGCTATAAAAATTATCATGAAATTTTTGTTCTAGCTGGGACCACACACGAACAAAACCATGTGGTAAAGAAGAAAATCATGAAAATGCAGTACCAGTTAAGGACAAAGGAAACAAACTGACTTTCAATTCATTTAGTGAACTTGCTTCACCTAACCGGGCTAAGTATTGACTAACATGCTCCCATGTGGTTTTGTGCCCTCTCCATTAAACTCAACAAAATCCAGAATTTTATATCCTCGAGGGCATTGTATTGCATTGAAGTACTCGGGATACGGTTTTTGATAAATCCGATTCCTAGGTAATTCAACACCAAAGTTTTCCCAAAGCATCTTAGCCATCTCCTCTCTGGAATTAGCTAGAGCATTGTCCGTAGTGGACGATGAAGTTTGCTGCAGTGGAATAGGAGGAATAAGATTACTAGCGGTAGGTAGGAACTGTGGTATATATGTCGAACCATAATTAGGCAATGGTCTAGCAACGTTTGCACCTACAGGTAATGCTTGGTTCGGTGTTGCCACCGAACTTGGTATGCTTGTGATAGGACTAATGGGTGCAGCCACAATTTGGTTTGTTTGAGAAGGATAATAATTCATCGGTATGGTAGGTGTCGATGCAATAGGTAAAGACGTATTATGGCTTTCTGAACCACTCGGTATACTAACATTATGAGTAGATGATTGATGCATATTTTTCTAAGCATTAGTATTTTCCAAGAAAGATTGATAGACCAGATTGTTACCATCGGCAATACGACTCTCAATCTCAGCCCATTGCACAGGAGAAAAGCTAATACTCACACGGGGTTTAACCTGCTCGGCTTGAAGAGGAGGGAACTTGATTTCTCCAATCGGAGTGATATTGCCTTGGCGATCCTTCTTGAAGTTTGCAAGGAACTCCTGCAATTGCTTCTCTTCGCGCGCCTTCTTGTACTCCTCATAAGCTTGACAATGATCGGCCGATAGTTCATCAAGCTTGGGCCTAATGATGTTATCGGTGTTTACCTCAGATGGGTTGGGAAGATCAGACATGATGGTTGATCTTTGGTCCCAGCGGAGTCGCCAAAAAGTGTGTTCACACAAGAACACGTCAATTGTACCCTCGACGCCGGGAGTGATGCACCGCAGCTCACGTCGAAGGATATCCGACCGACAGCGCGATATGCAAGACAGTCGGCGGATGCTTCTGAAAACCAGAAACCCCACACACCCGGGAGACACCCCGTCAGGGAGTGCGGAGGCTATGGGCTGCCCTAGGTCGATTCGCTCACCCCTATATACTCGGGATTCGCGGCTCTCAAACTCGAGGAACAGCGAAGAACGAGAGATAAAGACGGAGAGATAAAACGTAGATGAAAAAGTAGTATATTGATGTTTCAGTTGTGTGTTGTTTCAATCGGCCATCACCTCCAATATATATAAGAGGCGGTTGGACTTCCCATACAAGCAAAGGATTCATCTAGGCTTTCCCTACAAGAAAATTACACCAAATCACGCCCTAGAGTCCCAATTCTAGTCTAACTCAGATTCAACCCGAATTTGGCCCAAACTCCTATCTTGCTCCTTGCGCGAGCCACAAAATATGCATATGACTTTTGAGTAAGGCAACTTATATACCAAAATTAATCGGATCGATGATACGAACAATTATTATGTTGATCACTTTTCTAAATAAGGTCATCTTGAATACTCCACGAGGTCATCTTCAACTACCAGTCAGATTTGGCCACACGGCAGACTGCACTGTTCGAATTTCGTATTGTTTTTGCGGACTGCATACCATCTAAGATGATGATGACTCCAAAAGAAAAGTTAACCTCCTTGATGATATGCACAACTTTCATGTTAACCACTTTTCGATATAAATACATATGGACTACCTTTTTGACAAACTTTCAGTTTTCGATTGGATATTGGCCAACGTCACTCAGATTCAAACCTTTCAATAGGATATTAGGATTCTTCACTCTGATCGCATGATCATATCTCTTCATCCTAATAATAGGATTTCACCTAGACAACAAGCTTTATATGTGTGCGACGTCTTTTCACTCGGCCAGCAATCTTCACTCGGTCGGCAATCTTCACTCGATCGACAATCTTTACTCGACTGGCAATCTTCACTCGACCGACAATCTTCACTCGACGTCTTTTCACTTGGCCGGCAATCTTCACTCGGCCGCCAGTCTACACTCGGCCGGCAATCTTTACTCGACCGGCAATCTTCACTCGACATGTTTTCACTCGGCCGGCAATCTTCACTCGATCAGCAATCTTCAATCAACGTCTTTTCACTCGGCCGACAAACTTCACTCGGTCGGCAATCTTCCCTCAGATTCAAACTTTTCACTCGGATTCCCATCTGAAACCTCAGCCTGATCTTGTTTTCTCCCTCCACGTCGCACATGAACTCGGATTGAGACAAAATATACATCAAAATCGATCGGCTCGATGAGAAAAAGACAATGCATGTAGAAAAATTGCTCATCCGAGGTAATCTTGGAGGTGTAATTAGCTGAACATCACTCGAGAAGTAAAATTCTGGCATTTGAATACCCTTTCGTTCCTTAAGATGAGATTGGACAATGATGGCCTGGACATCAAAATTGTTCCATTCGGCATTGTAAAACCTTTTCATTTTTTAACACCTTTTTATTTGGGACTATCTTGATTGTATTTCGCACCGTGCCAAAATCAAGTGTCAACAACATGTATTCAATCTTGTGGAGCGGATACTTGTTCTTTATTGTGACTTCATTGAGAGAATGGTAATCAACACAGAGTCTGATTGTTCCATCCTTCTTTGACACAAATATAACAGGCGATCCCCAAGGATAGGCGCTAGGACGAATGAATCCTTTTTTGAGCTGCTCAGGCAGTTGCTTCTTCAGTTCAGCCAACTCTTCGGATCCCATTATATAGGGCTTCTTATAGATGGGTCCTGCTTCGGGTATTAGCTCAATAATGAACTCAATGTCACGATCAGGTGGCATTCCGCATAGTTCGTCAGAAAAGACATCTCGATATTCACATACCACTGGTACTTGATCCATCTCAACTCCCAAAAAGCAATTAACCCGGGGGGCTTGATTGGAGGTAGGGTTCGGAACACACGTGACCTCAACTCATTGGCTATTGGTCATTGTAACAATCCTGTTGGCACATTCCAACAAGCCTTGTTGCTTGGTTAACCAACCCATGCCAAGGATCACGTCCAAGCCTTGTGACTTATGGAAGATGAGATCTGCTAAGAAGTCTACCCCATTGATGTTGATCCCAACTCCTCTACACCCTATCTTGGTCCTCATTACTGCATCCGGGGTTTGTACCATCGTGTGACTACCCAAAGGCGTGGGCTCAATGCCACTATCTAGCGCAAACTTTTGGGTAACAAATTATGTTAAGCACCACAATCAAATAGAACTATTGATGGGGTTGAGTTGACAAGGAATGTACCCAGTATGACATCCGGGTCCTCCTGGGCTTCCTCTGCGGAGACGTGACTCACACGGCCTTTGCCATTGTTGGGTAGGTTGCGAGGATCTTGGTTCCTGGGTGGCGCTCCACATCCATGTCCCTGGTTTGGTGCATTAGGGCGCGGTGTTTCTAGCTTCTTATTGGGGCAATGCCTCGAGATGTGTCAAGGCTGACCACACCCAAAGCATCTGACATGTCCGAAGTTGTTGGTCTTGCCATCATTGTTGTTGTTGGAAGGGTTGTATGCCAGCCTGGGGTTGGCATACGGCTGAGGCTGGTAGCTCGAACGAGGTGCGGAAGTCCTGGATTGTTGAGGCTGATTGTTTGGCTTTGTTGGGGCTGATTGCGAGGGGCGAGTCTTCTGGTTGCTGGAGCCACCGATGTTGATCATCTTGCGTTTGTGTCTTCCATGGCAGGAATCTCATCCTCAAGCATGAGGGCCTTGTTCACCAGCTCGAAACAGGTTCGTCAGTCACAGATAAAATGTTGATACTATAGTGATTGCTGAAGCCCTTCCATGAACCGTTCTATCTTGGCTACCTTAGTGCTCACATCATCAGGTGCATACCTTGATAAGAGCTTGAACTTCTACAGGTACTCCTTGACAGAGCCACTTCCTTGCTTCAACGCTCGAAACTCCCGCTTCTTGATGGACATAATCCCAGAAGGGATATGGGCAGTATGAAATCCTTGCTTGAAATCATCCCACTTGATTGCACGCTCGCCTTGCATGAATTTGAATCCATACCACCAAGCTCTGGTTGTACCTCCGAGGAAGTGAGAGGCATAGAGATCCTTCTCATGTCCCTCATTGCAGTTGACAAATGCAAGGAGGTCCTCAATGGTGTGGATTCAGTCATCAGCATCCAAAGGTTCAGCTCTGCCGGTAAAGATCGGGGGAGAAGACCTTGTGAACTCTGATAGAGTAAAACGAATGTTGTCGTTCCAGCCATGTTGTTGCTTGTTCACGGGAACCTGAGCCATCTGCTGGATAGCAGCAGTGTTGGCTTGGCAATCCTCCTAAAGATCTTGGAGAAACTGAGCCATAGTTAGGTTCTCCATGTTGGGTAACGTAGCATAAATTCAAAAAAATCCTACGCTTATTCAGAACTTCCTATGGAGAGACCAGCAACAAGAGAGGGGTGAGTGCATCTTCATACCTTTGAAGATCGCTAAGCGGAAGAGTTACTAGAACGCGGTTGATGGAGTCATACTCGCGGCGATTCAGATCGCGGTGTGATTCCGATCTAGTGCCGAACTACGGCACCTCCGCGTTCAACACACGTGCAGCCCGGTGACGTCTCCTGCACCTTGATCCAGCAAAGAGGAGGGAGAGGTTGGGGAAGATCTCCAGCAGCACGACGGCGTGGTGTCGATGGATAGATGAGGTCTCCCGGCAGGGCTTCGCCAAGCACCGGCAGAGAGGAGAAAGAAGAGCACGGCTGCACCGAGGGAGAGGGAAAACTGTGTGCAAAACAGCCCCGAAACCTCAACTATATATAGGGGGAGAGGGAGGGGGCGCAGCCCTTAGGGTTCCCACCCCCAAGGGGTGCGGCAGCCCCAGATGGCAGAGGGGGCGGCGGCCAGGGCAGGGAGGAGGGGTGGCGCACCCCTCTGGTGGGCCTTAGGCCCACCTACGCTAGGGTTCCCCCCCCCTCTCCCCTCTTCCTGCGCCATGGGCTGAGTGGGGGCGCACCAGCCCACCTAGGGGTTGGTTCCCTTCCCCACTTGGCCCATCTAGCCTCCCGGGGTCGTTCCCTTCCCCACTTGGCCCATCTAGCCTCCCGGGGTCGTTGCCCCCCTTCGGTAGGAGTGCTTTGGGTGGTCCCAGTACGTTACCGGTGATGCCCGAAACACTTCCGGTGTCCGAAACCATCCGTCCTATATATCAATCTTTACCTCCGGACCATTCCGGAGCTCCTTGTGACATCCGGGATCTCATCCGAGACTCTGAACAACTTTCGATAACCTCGTATAACAATTCCCTATAACCCTAGCATCATCGAACCTTAAGTGTGTAGACCCTACGAGTTCGGGAGACAGGCAGACATGACCGAGACACCTCTCCGGTCAATAACCATAAGCGGGGTCTGGATACCCATGGTGGCTCCCACTTGCTCCACGATGATCTCATCGGATGAACCACGATGTCAAGGATTCAATCAATCCCTTATACAATTCCCTTTGTCTGTCGGTATAGAACTTGCCCGAGATTCGATCGTCGGTATACCTATACCTTGTTCAATCTCGTTACCGGTAAGTCTCTTTACTCGTTCCGTAGCACGTCATCATGTGACTAACTCCTTAGTCACATTGAGCTCATGATGATGTTCTACCGAGTGGGCCCAGAGATACCTCTCCGTCACACGGAGTGACAAATCCCGATCTTGATTCGTACCAACCCAACAGACACTTTCAGAGGTACCCGTAGTGCACCTTTATAGTCATCCAATTACGTTGTGACGTTTGATACACCCAAAGCACTCCTACGGTATCCGGGAGTTGCACAATCTCACGGTCGAAGGAAAAGAAACTTGACATTAGAAAAAGCTTTAGCATACGAACAATACGATCTAGTGCTATGCTTAGGATTGGGTCTTGTCCATCACATCATTCTCCCAATAATGTGATCCCGTTATCAATGACATCTAATGCACATGATCAGGAAACCATGATCATCTATTGACTAACGAGCTAGCCAACTAGAGGCTTGCTAGGGACACATTGTGATCTATTTATTCACACATGTATTATTGTTTCCTGTTAATACAATTATAGCATGAACAATAGACGATTATCATGAACAAGGAAATATGATAACCATTTTATTATTGCCTCTACGGCATCTTTCCGACAATCTCCCACTTGCACTAGAGTCAATAATCTAGTTACATTGTGATGTATCAAACACCCATAGCATTATGGTGTTGATCATGTTTTTCTCGTGGAAGAGGTTTAGTCAACGGGTCTACAATATTCAGAACCATGTGTACTTTACAAATATCTATTACTCCACTCTGGACATGGTCCTGGATGGAGTTGTAGTCGCATTTGATGTGCTTGGTCTTCCGGTGAAACCTGGGCTCCTTGGCAATGGCAATGGCCCCAGTGTTATCACAAAAGAGTGTCATTGGACCCGACGCGCTTGGAACCACTCCAAGGTCGGTGATGAGCTCCTTCATCCAAATTCCTTCATGAGCTGCTTCTGAAGCAGCTATGTACTCCGCTTCACATGTAAATGCTGCCACGACTTCTTGCTTGCTGCTGCACCAGCTCACTGCCCCACCATTCAAAACATATACGTATCCGGTATGTGACTTAGAGTCATCCAGATCTGTGTCAAAGCTAGTATCGACGTAACCCTTTACGACGAGCTCTTCGTCACCTCCATAAACGAGAAACATTTCCTTAGTCCTTTTCAGGTACTTAAGGATATTCATGACCGCTGTCCAGTGTTCCATACCGGGATCACTTTGGTACCTCCCTACCAAACTTATGGCAAGGTTTATATCAGGTCTGGTACACAGCATGGCATACATTAGAGAGCCTACGGCTGAAGCGTAGGGGATAGAACTCATCTTCTCTCTATTTGCTGCCGTGGTCGGTGACTGAGTCTTACTCAATCTCATACCTTGTAAAACTGGCAAGAACCCTTACTTTGAGTTTTACATATTGAACTTCTTCAATATCTTGTCAAGGTATGTACTTTGCGAAAGACCTATGAGGCGTCTCGATCTATCTCTATAGATCTTGATGCCTAATATGTATGCAGCTTCTCCAAGGTCCTTCATTGAAAAACTCTTGTTCAAATAGGCCTTTATGCTCTCCAACATTTCTGTATTGTTCCCCATCAATAATATGTCATCCACATATAGTATGAGGAAATCTACAGAGCTCCCACTCACTTTCTTGTACAAACAGGCTTCTCCTTACCTGTATGAACCCAAACGCTTTAATCACCTCATTAAAGTGAATGTTCCAACTCCGAGATGCTTGCACCAGCCCATAGATGGAGTGCTGGAGCTTGCACACTTTGTTAGCACCCTTAGGGTCGACAAAACCTTCTGGTTGCATCATATACAACTCTTCCTTAAGGTTCCCGTTAAGGAACGCTGTTTTGACGTCCATTTGCGAAATTTCATAATCATAAAAGGCGGCAATCGCTAACATGATTCGGACTGATTTCAGCTTCGCTATGGGAGAGAAAGTCTCTTCGTAGTCAACTCCTTGAATTTGTCGAAAACCGTTTGCGACAAGTCGAGCTTTGTAAACGGTTACATTACCGTTTGCATCAGTCTTCTTCTTGAAGATCCATTTATTTTCTATAGCTCGCCGGTCATCGGGCAAGTCCACCAAAGTCCATACTTTGTTCTCATACATGGATCCTATCTCGGATTTCATAGCTTCAAGCCATTTGTTGGAATCTGGGCCCGCCATCGCTTCTTCATAGTTCGAAGGTTCACCGTTGTCTAACAACATGATTTCCATCACAGGGTTGCCGTACCACTCTGGTGCGGAGCGTGCCCTCGTGGACCTTCGCGGTTCAGTAGTAACTTGATCCGAAGCTTCATGATCATTATCATTAACTTCCTCTTCAGTTGGTGTAGGCGCCATAGGAACAACTTCCCGTGCTGCGCTACTATCCTGTTCGAGAGGGGGTGTAATTACCTCATCAAGTTCTACCTTCCTCCCACTTACTTCTTTCGAGAGAAACTCTTTCTCTAGAAAGGATCCGTTCTTGGCAACAAAGGTTTTACCTTCGGATCTAAGATAGAAGGTATACCCAATAGTTTCCTTAGGGTATCCTATGAATACGCATTTCTCCACTTTGGGTTTGAGCTTTTCTGGTTGAAGTTTCTTCACATAAGCATCGCAGCCCCAAACTTTAAGAAACGACAACTTAGGTTTCTTGCCAAACCATAGTTCATACGGTGTCGTCTCAACGGATTTAGACGGTGCCCTATTTAAAGTGAATGTTGTAGTTTCTAATGCGTATCCCCAAAATGATAGCGGTAAGTCGGTAAGAGACATCATAGATCGTACCATATCTAATAAAGTGCGATTACGACGTTCAGACACTCCTTTGCGTTGCGGTGTGCCAGGCGGCGTCAATTGTGATACGATTCCACACTTTCTTAGGTGTGTGCCAAATTCGTGACTCAAATATTCTCCTACACGATCAGATCGTAGACACTTAATTTTTCTATCACGTTGATTCTCGACCTCACTCTGAAATTCCTTGAACTTTTCAAATGTCTCAGATTTGTGCTTCATCAAGTAGATATACCCATACCTACTCAAATCATTGGTGAGAGTGAGAACATAACGATAGCCACCGCGAGCTTCAACGTTCATTGGACCACACACATCAGTATGTATTATTTCCAATAAGTCGGTTGCTCTCTCCATTATTCCTAAGAATGGAGTCTTAGTCATCTTGCCCATGAGGCATGGGTCGCATGTGTCAAATGATTCAAAATCAAGAGACTCTAATAGTCCATCAGTATGGAGCTTCTTCATGCGCTTAACGCCGATATGACCAAGGCGGCAGTGCCACAAGTATGTGGGACTATCATTATCAACTTTACATCTTTTGGTACTCACACTATGAATATGCGTAACATCACGATCGAGATTCATCAAGAATAAACCATTCACCAGCGGAGCATGACCATAAAACATATCACTCATATAAATAGAACAACCATTATTCTTTGACTTAAATGAGTAGCCGTCTCGCATTAAGCAAGACCCTGATACAAATGTTCATGCTTAAAGTTGGTACTAAATAACAATTATTAAGGTTTAAAACTAATCTCGACGGTAGATGTAGAGGTAACGTGCCGACGTGGATCACATCGACCTTGGAGCCATTCCTGACGCGCATCGTCACCACGTCCTTTCCCAGTCTCCGCTTATTCCGCAGTTCCTGCTTTGAGTTGCAAATGTGAGCAACATCACCGGTATCAAATACCCAGGAGCTACTACGAGCGCTAGTAAGGTACACATCAATAACATGTATATCACATATACCTTTAACGTTGACGGCCTTCTTGTCCGCTAAGTATTTGGGGCAATCCGCTTCCAGTGACCTTTTCCCTTGCAATAGAAGCACTCAGTCTCAGGCTTGGGTCCATTCTTTTTCTTCTTCCCGGCATCTGGCTTACCGAGCGCGGCAACAACTTTGTCGTCTTTCTTGAAGTTCTTCTTACCCTTGCCCTTCTTGAAACTAGTGGTCCTGTTGACCATCAACACTTGATGCTCTTTCTTGATTTCTACTTCTGCAGACTTGAGCATCGAGTACAACTCGGGAATGGTCTTCTCCATCCCTTGCATGTTGTAGTTAAGCACAAAGCCTTTGTAGCTTGGTGGGAGAGACTGGAGGATTCTGTCAATTATAGCATCATCCGGAAGTTCGACTCCAAGTGAAGTCAGACGACCGTGTAACCCAGACATTTTGAGTATGTCCTCACTGAAAGAACTGTTCTCCTCCATCTTACAGCTAAAGAACTTGTCGGAGACTCATATCTCTCGACACGGGCATGAGCTTGAAAAACTAGCTTCAGCTCTTGGAACATCTCATATGCACCGTGTTGCTCAAAACGCCTTTGGAGCCCCGTTTCTAAACTGTATAACATGCCACACCTAACCAGAGAGTAGTCATCACTCCGCGTTTGCCAGACGATCAGAATGTCCTGGGCTGCTGCGGGAGCGGGAGGGTCACCTAGCGGCGCATCAAGGACATAAGCCTTTTTAGCTGCTTCAAGGATGAGCTTCAAGTTGCGAACCCAGTCCGCATAGTTGCTACCATCATCTTCGAGCTTGTTTTTCTCTAGGAATGCGTTGAAATTGAGGTTGACGTTGGCCATCTACAATATTTATAAAGACAACTTTTAGACTAAGTTCATGACAATTAAGTTCATTTAATCAAATTAAGTATGAACTCCCACTTAAATCGACATCCCTCTAGTCATCTAAGTGATACATGATCCATGTTGACTATCCCATGTCTGATCATCACGTGAGACGGACTAGTCACCATGGTGAGCAACTTCATGCTGATCGTATTCAACCATACGACTCATGTTCGACCTTTCTATCTCTTGTATTCGAGGTCATGTATGTACATGCTAAGCTCGTCGAGTCAACCTAGGTGTTTCGCGTGTGTAAATCTGGCATACACCCGTTGTATGCGAACGTTAGAATCTATCACACCCGATCATCACGTGGTGCTTCGAGACAATGATCCTTCGCAATGGTGCACACTTAGGGGAATACGTTCTCGAAATTTTAAGAGGGATCATATTATTATGCTACCGTCGTTCTAAGCAATAAGATGAAAAACATGATAAACATCACAATGCAATCATATAGTGACATGATATGGCCATTATCATCTTTGCTCTTTTGATCTTCATCTTCAGGCATCGTGTGATCATCATTGTCACCGGTGTGACACCATGATCTCCATCATCATGATCTCCATCATTGTGTCTCCGTGAAGTCGTCACGCCAACTACTACTATCACTACTAATATAGCTAACCGTTAGCAATGAAGTAGAAGTAGTAAGCACATGGTGTTGCATCTCATACAATAAATTAAGACAACTCCTATGGCTCTTGCCGGTTGTCATACTCATCGACATGAAAGTAGTGAAACCTATTACAATAACATGATCATCTCATACAGCATACATGCAACATCACAACTTTGGCCATATCACATCACATGTCAAATACTGCAAAAACAAGTTAGACGTCCTCTAATTGTTCTTGCAAGTTTTACGTGGCTGATTTGGGTTTCTAGCAAGAACGCTTTCTTACCTATGTGACAGCCACAACGATGATATGCCAAAGATATTTACCCTGCATAAGGGCCCTTCTCATCAAATCCAAGCCGACTAGAGTAGGAGAGACAGACACCCGCTAGCCACCTTTATGCACGGTGTGCATGTCTATCGGTGGAACCAGTCTCACGTAAGCGTACGTGTAAGGTCGGTCCGGGCTGCTTCATCCCACAATACCGCCAAAAACGAATAATACTAGTAGCAGCAAGCAATTGACAAATCATCGCCCACAACCTTTTGTGTTCTACTCGTGCATAGAATCTACGCATAGAAAACCTAGCTCGGATGCCACTGTTGGGTAACGTAGCATAAATTCAAAAACAAATCCTACGCTTATTCAGATCTTCCTATGGAGAGACCAGCAACGAGATAGGGGTGAGTGCATCTTCATACCTTTGAAGATCTCTAAGTGGAAGCGTTACTAGAATGTGGTTGATGGAGTCGTACTCGCGGCGATTCAGATCGCGGTGTGATTCCGATCTAGTGCCGAACTACAGCACCTCCGCGTTCAACACACGTGCAGCCCGGTGACGTCTCCCACACCTTGATCCAGCAAGGAGGAGGGAGAGGTTGGGGTAGAACTCAAGCAGCACGACGGCGTGGTGCCGATGGAGAGACGAGGTCTCCCGGCAGGGCTTCGCCAAGCACCGGCAGAGAGGAGGAGAAAGAAGAGCACGGCTGCACCGAGGGAGAGGGAAAACTGTGTGCAAAACAGCACCGAAACCTCAACTATATATAGGGGGAGAGGGAGGGGGCACAGCCCTTAGGGTTCCCACCCCCAAGGGGTGCGGCAGCCCCAGATGGCAGAGGGGCGGCGGCCAGGGCAGGGAGTAGGGGTGGCGCACCCCCTGGTGGGCCTTAGGCCCACCTGCGCTAGGGTTCCCCCCCTCTCCCCTCTTCCTGCGCCACATGGGCTGAGTGTGGGGCGCACCAGCACACATAGGGGCTGGTTCCCTTCCCCACTTGGCCCATCTAGCCTCCCGGGGTCGTTGCCCCCCTTCGGTGGACCCCCGGGGCCACCTCCGGTGGTCCCGGTGGTCCCGGTACATTACCGGTGATGCCCGAAACACTTCCGGTGTCCGAAACCATCCGTCCTATATATCAATCTTTACCTCCAGACCATTCCGGAGCTCCTCGTGACATCCGGGATGTCATCCGGGACTCCGAGAAACTTTCGGTAACCTCGTATAACAATTCCCTATAACCCTAGCGTCATCGAACCTTAAGTGTGTAGACCGTACGGGTTCGGGAGACAGGCAGACATGACCGAGACACCTCTCCGGTCAATAACCATCAACGGGGTCTAGATACCCATGGTGGCTCCCACTTGCTCCACGATGATCTCATCGGATGAACCACGATGTTAAGGATTCAATCAATCCCGTATACAATTCCCTTTGTCTGTCGGTATAGAACTTGCCCGAGATTCGATCGTTGATATACCTATACCTTGTTCAATGTCGTTACCAGTAAGTCCCTTTACTCGTTCCGTAGCACATCATCGTGTGACTAACTCCTTAGTCACATTGAGCTCAAGATGATATTCTACCGAGTGGGCCCAGAGATACCTCTCCGTCACACGGAGTGACAAATCCCGATCTCAGTTCGTACCAACCCAACAGACACTTTCGGAGGTACCCGTAGTGCACCTTTATAGTCACCCAGTTACGTTGTGACGTTTGATACACCCAAAGCACTCCTACGGTATCCGGGAGTTGCACAATCTCACGGTCGAAGGAAAAGACACTTGACATTAGAAAATCTTTAGCATACGAACAATACGATCTAGTGCTATGCTTAGGATTGGGTCTTGTCCATCACATCATTCTCCCAATGATGTGATCCCGTTATCAATGACATCTAATGCCCATGATCAGGAAACCATGATCATCTATTGACTAACGAGCTAGCCAACTAGAGGCTTGCTAGGGACACATTGTGATCTATTTATTCACACATGCATTACTGTTTCCTGTTAATACAATTATAGCATGAACAATAGACGATTATCATGAACAAGGAAATATGATAACCATTTTATTATTGCCTCTAGGGCATATTTCCAACACTCCAGCGGAGGCGGTGGCGGGGGAATATCGCCTTGTGGCTGCTCCTTGTGACCTCCATCTTGAGTCGTCGGTGTTGGGGTTCCCAAAAGTACTGGTGCGAGTAGCAGTCACCATCCTGTTTGGAGCATCCAAGTCAAACAATTGGAATACACGAAAGGAATAGCAACAAGAGGGAAACGCGCCTAAGGAGGTTGGCACACTGCAAGTGTGTCAGAAAAGGGTCAAACGACTCATCACATAACCTTCAGATAAGATAGGCGGTTTAGTCGCTTACATGTTGCCTATGGAAAAATCACAACTTGCATCAAAACACAAACAAGAAAAAACAAAAAAAACACATGGTTTCATATGAACCATTACACGGACTCGACTTTGCATGAGGGGTCCATAGCTTGTCCTACCCTAGGGGTTCTCGAACTCAAGTAGTGGAGTGCTCGGTCTCGTACTCACGCTCCTCTGGGTCTTCCTCCTGGTCATCATCTGTACGGGCTCGTCTCCCATCGAGGAAATCGGGGAACGGGGAGCTCTATCTCGATGACGCTTTGCCGCTGGAGTGGTGAATAGCTCACGATACTCCTTCGCACTCATGCGATAATGTCATGTGGGTGCATCTCTAGCTGGGGGTATACCTCCTCTATAAGAGACAGCGGGTTGACCCTTGGGGGATGCATCCTTCTTGATCTTGATTGGCTTCGTCTTAGCTTGACAGAGTAGCTCGCGGGTGTGGTGAAGTTCCTGACAAAGCTTCACAGACTCCTTGATCAGGTTGTGAGCCACACTGTTGGCGGCGAGGCTGAAGTAGGTCCGGAATCTGAGCGGTGTTCCATCTTCCGGGGATGGGGTCAACATCCAACTCCCGCCAACATCATCCTTCACGAAAGGAAAGTGGCGAGTAGCCAATTCGTCGGCCATCTCAGGAAGGATGTCACGAAGGTGGATGAGTGCCTTCCATGCTGTCGTCTCGACTGCTAACACCAGAGTCTCCATCTGTGGTCCTTCAAAGAACCAGCTTGTCGGCAATTCGTTTGCCTTCACGACCACATCAACGTGGTACTCCTTCGTGGTGGCATTGACCCAATGATCGTGGTAGAGGAAAATGGGTGATCGAGGGACCTGACACTTCTCCACGGTGTCCTCAATGAGTAGGGGAAATCCGGATGCTAGGAGGTTTTCGGGTATGACGTCCATCTACAAGGTTTAAGGAGAGGTGTCAGTAAAGGGTTTTGAAAATAGAGTAGAAGAGGTAAGAAATGCAGAAACTCCTAAGTATACAGGCTAGGTGTAGGTTTTGGAAGGGGGTTTGTCCTATTTGATGTCCATGCTAGCTAAAGCTTCCTATAGTGAGGATGGCTCTGATACCAGCTTTATGGGGACCCTGACTTGGAAGTCGTGATCACCGAATGCATGTGTACAGTGATCCCGGAGATCAATGCTCATTGAACACACAAAAGCTGAATAACAAGAGTCTTACATCCATACATATTGTCTGATACATATAAGGGCCATTAAGGCCAAGTCTTACATAGATAGGGCCTCGAATATCGACACACCAAACATCACTAACGGCGCAGATCTTGAATGAAAGTGTGAACACAGGCCATCTGCCTTAACCTACACACATTCTCACTGGGAAGTGTCCTAGTTCGTATGTTCGCCATCGACGAACTCTTCTCCAAATTCCTTCTCCTCCATGCGTGGCCAATTAAATAACCAGTGGAAAGCCAATGAGTACTTCGAATGTACTCGCAAGCAGCCCATGATATGGAACAAGGCAATAATGAAGCATGATATAACTCTAGTATGCTATTTTGCAGAAAGCGGTTTATTCCCTCATGCAATAACATGATCAACTTCTTATACGGGCATCCATCATGAGGTAAGCGTTAACCATGTGAATAGGTTACACATATCAAATTGAGGAGTGAACAACCCATGTTCACCCATCATGTCAAGTCATCTCACTTAGCTCATTGTTTGTACTACGACCATCCCCCCCCCACACACACACTTGGTTTAATCGAAAACTCATGGACGTAGTTTAAGCAGCACCACCCAACTGTCCTTGACCATGGACATGGCTTTTCGAATACTTTTACACTCTACAAAGGTTGCACACTTTACCCACAACACTCGGGAAACTTCCGTGTCATGACACGACTCACGACATTTCTCATGCCCGAGGTAAGTACCCGAACATCACCTTCCCATGTTGACACTAGCAAAGAGACCACTTGTTGGTGGCAATCCCTCGTGATGTACATCACGCGTATCGTCCACGCGGGCATGCAATAGTGTGACTTATGGCATGACTCCGTCTCGAGAGTGACCACGTCACTCCCGCCACTAGTAATGCGGGCTCTCTACTAGTACCAACCATAGTAATTAGCAAAGCCCCATGCCATACGGGGTATTGTGGTTGTACATGTAAGGTTGGGTCGGACATCAAATCTTAAATCTAACCTAGCTTTTAGTAACCACTCACACAACTAGCCTCGGTATACAACTCCCTTGTAAAGTGGTTACCTAGATCAACCCATCACCCTTTAACATTAGTGGCACCCGTAGGGGTTTTTGTAAAACATTTGAAATCATCTCCTTTTACCGCAACCGTTCATGTACCCAATCCCATGTGTATCACTACTAGCAACCTAACTACACCCACCCACACAACCCTCATAGGTAGGTAGGGTTATGCCCAAGTGCAAGTGTCATCGAGGAACTATCGGGAACACTCCATCGAGGTAGTTACTGATTCAACATGGCCTTATGCATCGGAATAAAATTTTAAATATGACATGCATGAAAGTATTATCTTAGACATGGTCAAGGGGATACTTGCCTTGCTCAACAAAGTCTTTGGAGTCTTCAATGTCTTCTAGTCCAAGCCCCTCGTCGGCAATGCAATCTATCGTTGCAATATAAACGGGCAAATATAAGCACTCATCCAAAAACCGAGAAAATGATCTACTCAGAAAAATATCACAACATTTTTGTAAAATACTAGGATGAGTATAGGTTGTGTAAAAATTATTGGGTCTTGTTTTTGGACTATAAAAAGTTGCAGAAACTATTTTAATAGAGTGTTAAAATGCCTAAAATAGGGTTATAAAATAAAACTGTGCATGCAAACTTTCGTTTAAAAAAATTGTCAAGTGGCACCCCAAAATACTACATAATATTACAAGATTTGTGGTGTAGGAATACTTTGGACAAATATTCACCCCTCTGGGATTTTTGCAAAATGGAAATAAAAATGAAAAGAAAAGGCCAGAAGTTGCTGGCCAAATCGGCCCAGCTAGTGAAACCGGCCCAGATGGGCCAGGCGCGCGCACCCATGAGGGTTTAAACCCGACAGGCGGGCCCAGCCGTGTAACATCCCAATTTTCCTAAATTCGGATGTTAATAGATCATTCATATGCATCTCATATTTTTTATGCACTATTTTGTTCTTCCGAGAATTCTATTCACTATGCAACTGCGGGCAATTTATTGGAGTGGAGATAATGTGACTTCTCCCCTATCAAATAAAAGTGTATAATGTTTAGAATATTATTTGGGGTTATCCGATTTGGTTTTGCAAGTTTTTATAATGCCCGAAATTATTTTTAGTTAAGTTTTTAAATTCTATTTGTGTGGCCTATTGCATTAAAACTATTTTTAAAATTTGCGTTAGGTGGAACTAGGTTTCCTTTAGTATTTATTAGGATATTTATTTTATACTTATATATATACCTATATTAGATTTTAATATATGTATCTATATATATCTATAATTATATATTACTATATGCGTTTGGTTTTAATATACATATGTATTTTTGTATACGTATATTATCGTTATTATTATTTTTCTCTGTTTGTTTTCTTAAAAATATATATATATATATATATATTAGTATTTTTTTTATACTTTTTATTTTGTATTTATTTTATTTTAAAAAAAAACTGGGCCAAGCCAGCTGGCTAAGCCAGCCGGCCAGACCGCATGCACCAGCGAGCCAGTAGCAGCACCATGTGCCCAGCACCACGAGCCAGGGCTGCTCACGAGGCCATGTGCCCCACGTGTCCATGCATTGACCAGGGAAAACATGTTTCCCATCGAGCCAGGAGCCGGACTCTTCGCCAGGACTCCTACCGCGAGCTGGACTCGGAGCAGTACGCGCGCACATCACCAGGTACTTTTCCTCGCGAGGGAATAAAGCCCCACGAACCGAAGCCCTTGCTCCTGATTCGCACAGCGCCGCCGTCTCGCACGCACAGCGCCACCGCCTCGCACACGCAGCAGCCTCGAGCACCGCGGAGCAACGCCGCGCACGTCCGAGTTCGTCCGTGTTCGTCGGAGTTCGCGGAGCCGCCGTCACCAGAGTCCGTTCGACCGCCACCGGAGCACCATCGGGGGAGCCACACCAAGACGGTTCCGTTTTTCCCCGCTGTTCGTGGTGAGAACGCACGCACGAGCGATTCATCAAGTCCTGATGAACAGCTTCAGGACGAAATTCAATCTGTTTTTAATCTGTTTTATCTGTGTCAGATTCTCGGTATAATTTTGAAACGCGTTTATCTTTTTACTCGTAACTCCGATTCAGGAAATTCTTTTTCCTGTGATCTCGTATTGATGAGTAGAACATGTTAGAACCAGTAGTTTTCAGTTTTACAAAAATTAATTTTTTTGTTAAAACAGATTATTTTAACCTACCGGAGGCCATATTTTGCAAACCGTTCATCCGGTTTAGTTGATTCTTTTTGCGTTGTCATCGTATCAGCATGTAGATGATTTTATACCTGTTGCCATGCTATTTATGCTCTGGTTTTAAACAAGTTGTTTTATCGCCGACCGTTTTATTTGGTGTTATGTGATTGTGGTGATTGATTGTGTGATTGTTTGCAACGTGTAGATTGTGCGGAGTGCGACGCAAACTATTGTCAGGAGTGTGACTTTCTGAACCAGAGTCAAGGCAAGTTACATGTTGATCATCCTTTACCTATTATTTTTCTATGCATGTAGTATTATATCACCCTATGAAAATTATGCATGTATAGGAAGATTATTATTGCTATGCTATTGAGCTATATCCCCTCGTCATTGAAGATCATGGTATTTGTAGTTTTGCTATGCTATGTAGACGGGGATTGGTTCATGTATTCATTGAGATTATGTGAGGATTACTACAAAATAAATTGAGTAGTAATTCATGATATAATTCACCTCTGGGCGGATATGGTATTGCTGGGTGGTTTCAAGAACATCATGGTATCTACCCTCTGAATGTAAGTGGATGCCGCCCAGGTTCAAAAAGATCAAACAGACTTAGTGACTAGTAGCTTCCTTGTGCGACCACTGGCTATTATGGGCTCTGGCTTAGTTGATCAGTCGTGGAAACCTTACCCGAATGTGCCAGCTGATGTAGCTATGATAGGTGGGATGGGCCTCCTGTGGGACTAGGTGACTGCTTCTGAAAGACTTCGTCTCAATCTTCGGGTTTGGTCCAGTGGGTACAGCGTACTAACCTCTGCAGAGTGTATAAACTAATCATGATTAGCCGTGTCCCAGGTTATGGACAATTTTGAGCAGCTAGGCCATTACAGTTGTTGGATGATCTTGACAGATGACACACTTAATAAAACTTGATGGGGAACTTAATAATGGTAATAGGTTGGAGTTGGAGATGCCAATTCAACCATATATAAGTATTGTAGCAAACAAATTAAAACTTGACTATTAGGTAGCTATGAGGATAAAATTAGCTTTCCGCAAAATAACCATCAGCCTTTCTTTTGTTATACTATGCATATACATGTAGGTCTGTTATATTATCTTTTCTTGTGTAACTTGCCAATACATTCAAAGTATTGGCTGCAACGTATCATGTTGCAGGATATTCAGACGAGGAGTAAGGTACCGTTAGGGTCGCGAGTCTTCACTCAACATCGCCAGTGGGCTATGATGGGACTCATCGTTATTATTCTGCTACTTTTCCGCTGTTTATTAGAATAAAGCTAGCTAAGTGCTATGCAGATTGTTATATTTTATAAATTCTGGATCATACGTTATTATAAATGATGCACTTGCTATATCTGGTTTTCATCTATACTGTGTGTGCTAGCGAGTCGATCCAGGGACTAGCACAGTAAAGCACAGAGACTCAAATCCTTCGAGGTTTGGTCATTACAAGCCGCCACTGGCAGCAAGGGGTGGCGACGGAGCAGTGAGGATGATAGGCAGCCCTCACCTGTCATCTTCAACCTCGGGACAAAGAAGGTGGCAATCTCACCGGCGACGGCAGAGGGCACGACGAGGGCAGCTAGGGGTGGATATGGGTCCAGGCGCGAGCTGTCGTTTGACTTTTGGTGGAGGGCAGAGTCCGGGTGCAAGGAGTCGTCGGCGACGAGGTCCCGTGGCGCACGTGCTTCGGGAGGGTGCTCGCTGGGGCCGAATCCTGTAGTAAAATAATAAGGGGGGGAGGGAGAAGCATCACGAAGCTTTTGCGGTTCCAATGGGGAAGAAATGAGAGCCAGAGCAACCTTGTACCCGGGGATTGCCGGAATCACGATGTGGCGCATCCGGAGCTCGATCTCGAGCTCGATGGCCTCTGGCAATGAGTGGATGGTTCACATATGTGATTAGTTGTAGCAGGAGGTCAAAGGGAGGGAGAGGGAGGCCCGGGGTAGCATTTTATAGAGGGGCACTGTTCACCGAAAGTTCATGCGCCGGTGAGACCCCGGCGACGGGCAGGGGAGGACACGGGACTTGGAGGTGCGTCTGCGGTCTTCGTGGATGATGTCTGGGGTTGGGGAAGGATGAGGAGGAGCGGGATCTGGCTCCTCGGCTGCCACGATGATGTGTGCCACCTAACCGATTCGGTCGGCTGGGGGCACGCGTCATAGGGTGGAAGGGGAGAAAGGAGGAGCACGACATGGCGCAGGGTGTGTGCCCTCGAGGGGGGCTCGGGGGCAGCCAGAGGGGGGGCAAAGCTGGTCGGGGCTGGCCTCCCATAGTGCGGGTTTTTTCAAAAGCTTGAAATGGGCAAAAAGAGGTTTGAGGGGGTTTTACAATATTTTGAACATGACCATGTGTTGAAAATCTTATGTATGGAAACTATATGTCCATTGAGTTTCTCTAAAGTTTCTCAAATATTTTTGAAGCAAGAAAATAATGTTTCCCTATGAAATAAAAATTTTGGCCTCAGAAAAAGGTATTTAAATAAAACAGTAAAATAACTTTACAAATAATTATTTTGCGGTTTTGGGAAGTCTTTTGAATAATAGGATTCAAATAAAGTCTTTGGTGTAAAACATCCCTCCTAAATTGGGAACTTGAAGTGCAAATCCCAATCAGGGGTTTTGGAGAACTTGAAATGATAAAATGCCTTTTGTTAAAATAATATTTTTTTTTAAATCTTGTCCTATTCACATGACATGATCATTGGGAAGGGCTTTGGGGTCAAGGAGGCGGGTTTTAGAGAAGAGAACAATTATAGTGATTCAAAAACTCAATGAGTCACACAAGCAAGCTCCAAGAAAATAAATCATCACAAACATGAAAAAAGTTTTAGTTGGTTCCATCTTTTATAAAAACAACATGTGGAAAAATTGGTACAAACACTGGTGTCACACCAAGGCCCCTAGCCAGTCCCTATTGCGTTGTTCATCCACTTCGTAGGCCGTCCCACAACCTATGAATGTTTTGAATTACTCCGACTCCTGGACTAAGAAGATGGAAGTTAATAGGCCGAGAGGGTTCGACTTACCAAAACGCAATGTGTGGTAGAAGCTAGTTTTGGAGCACCAACAAAAGATCCCAAGTCCTAAGTGCAGCATCAATGAGACAATCCACCATGTACTCCTACATGGCCTCTCATCGCTACCTTTGCCAAACAGGTTCACACGCTTAACTTCCATCGGTATGACATGTTCATTCCAACTCATCACCCAGATGAATCAGACCAACCCAACTCTAAGCATACCAAGCATAACAGGGTAATGGCACAATATGGCTCAAGCATCTACAAGGTATGCTAGGTTGCTTGGTTCAGCTATTTACTGTGACTATGACACGTCATGCAGAGGAATGGGTTCATCTACCGTAGCACAAGTAACAGTTGAAATGTGTTGTCCTAATGCATTGAATGACAGCAAGAGCGAGAAAGTGGGATTGTATCGAAATTTTCAAGGGGGGTTCCTTGCCTGAAAATCCGGAAGAACAAGGTTGTTCTTTGATGTCGTCGATAACTACGTCTCGCAAGTCTATAGACAAGGGCAAACAAGGAACAACTTAAACAGGGCAAATGCTTCACAATGATGCATGACAATGACATGTTAACACGTTGCTGGTTTAACATAAAACCTCTAGTCATAATTAAATGAAGTTCATTTGATCAATATAGATCAAATTCAAACTCCACATAAGGCATTTCAAATGCCATTTATTTTAATTGTCCTATCCATCAACTTTACGTTGTATAAACATGCATGAAATTTGTACCATTAGATTCCTTGGGTTTTTGTGATAATTTTTCATATATAAATTATTTCATTTGGAGCTATGGTTGAATTTCTATGAATTTTTGAAGTTTATAGTAATTTCTGGAATTTCCTAGATTATTATTAATCTAAAAATTAACTAATTACGTTAGTGTGATGTCACCATAATGTCATCAGGTCAACCGGGCATGGTCAAGGTCAAACCTCATCGTGGGACCCGCATGTCACTCACACATTGCTTAACAATGTTCCAATTAATCTAACCCACGAGTTATTAGGCGCCTCGGCCCACCTATTAGTGGGTCACGGCTAAACTAATTAGGAGTTAGTGCCTAATCTAATCTCGTGATGGGTGGGCCCACTAGCCAGTGAGTCGGGCCGGTAAGGTCGCCGCCGGTGACCATTGCACGTGGTGGGTTCCGCTCTAGGGAGAGCGGGAACGGCGGAGGAGGGCATAAGGGTGAAGCCCTCGGTCGTGCACATCCAGCAGACCAGACGGGAGATCGTGGGGCAGCTGGAACTGTGCGAGCAAGCACATCCATAGCGGCACCTGCACGGGCTCGACTGGGAGGTCGCTGGGGGCACAGGGGTCAAGTGGTGCATGCGCTAGACCCATGGGAGCACAACGAACACAACAGGGCGCTCAGGAGCTAGCAGCGGCAGTTGTGGCCGCGTCAACGACAAGGCCGTGCGTTGGCTAGCTCCGACCTTGGTAGGGAGTCTATCTAGAGGACGAGAAGGACCACGAGGAGAGGGGGAGACGCATCAGTGGATCACCGCGGTGCTGGCATCGGCAACAGAGAGCTCGGGGAAGTCCGGAACAAAGTGAATCGACGTCGATGTTCCGGCTGCCATGGGTGGAGACCAATGCGGAGCTGTGGTGTTCTTGGGGTCCCGAGCATCGACATGGTGATGAAGGGGACCACGGCGGAGTGACAGGGCACAACGGCGAGGTTCCTAGAGGGCGGTGGTCATGGTGGTTGCGAGCGGCGGCTACAGACGCGCTCCGGTCCGTACGAGAATGAGCGAGGGAGAGAGATAGAGAAGGGGATGAGGATGGGGAATAGCTCAAGGGTCACCAAGGGTATCTTGGAGCCTCTCTCTGTCTCGGGGAAACGACGGCAAGCAGCAGATGGCGAGGCACGTGTCGTCTCGCCGCCGCCACGCGCCCATGTCCACCTAGCGAGAGGAGGGGGATGACTAGCGTTGGGCCAGTTGGGCCACTTCTTTGTTGGGCCTCGTAAGCCTTCTGCCTTTTCTTTTTATTTTGTATTTTATGTTTTTCAGGAGTTTGTTCTCGCTTGAGAAATATATCAAACCATTTTTATAAATCCTCAAAATGTATATGTGGACTAAGTGGATTTATCAAGTTCCACATAATGAATTTCATAATATATGGATCTATAATATTTATATATAGTAATATAAATCCATCGAAGTTAGTTGCTCAGTTAATTCAAATGCCCAAGATAAAATGTTTCTATGATTTTAAAATTGTCGGTTTCTATTTTAACTCATTCCAATATTTACTTAGAATACGAGGGACAATTTATTGCATCCTTTTGAAGCAATATTTATATTTCTTATTTGCCAAAAATTGAATTATGAGGCTTGATCATTCCTCATTTCATTTGGAATGAAGAAAATAATGCATGGATGAATGCATTAAGAGGCATGATTAAACTAGGCATGTGACAACTATGCTCAAAGGAATATACCCAAGCTCAAGTCCGCGACTTCCATGAGCTACTACAACTTTTACACTCGCTATATGAGTCCATTCTATGAGACTCATGACCCCGAATAGTACCTCGACTAGGTGCAGAAGATGAAGACCTACCTCAAGCTACTTGAAGTCCCTTCCAAAGATCAAGTGAAGTGCACCACAAGAAACTTCCATGACTATGCGTCTACATGGTGGCTTCATACACCTTCAAAGAGCTTAGACATGAGTTGGCCCAAGACAAACAGAGTGATGCGGCGGGAGTTTGTGCCTTCTATAACCCACAACATCTTCAATGCCAATTGTATAACACCATACAAGGATACAAGTCCCTCAATGAGTACTTCATGGAGATGAAAAAAGCCTTAAGGCGAGCCGGTGTGGACGTCTCGTTTAGATGATGTTCCACTTCATGATGGGTTGAACAACGACATCGCCAAGACTATGTTCAACAACACCTACAAGTGTATCGATGACCTCTACATTGGTCCTCTCAAGGCGGTAGAGGAACTCAGTAAGGCTAAGGCTTATCCACCACAAGTGCACTTCGCAACGACCAAGCTCCAAGAAGACGAGCACGAGGATGGTACCACCAAGATGTCAAAGCCTAACGAGTTCCAAGAGGATGCTCTCACGTTCTACTTTACCGCCATCCCTCTTTCTGGCATTCATGATGTTGAGTCTACCATGCCTATTTTTGAAAATGGCACGGTGACGACTACGACTATGAAGCAACTCAAGGAAAATGCTTTGGAGGCGAGCGACAAGGCGGCAATCAAGGATGATGCTTCCATTTTTTAGGCGAGAGTGAGATGATCGAGCATGGGATTTCCCCTTCGGTGATGGAGGCAAGTGATGATGTGCCATCTTTGTCCTTCATCCACGGTGACACTGACGAGATGGTTCGGCATGAGATTTTCCCTTCGATCACAACGGTGTTTCGAGATGAGTTGAGAGACTTGTGCCAATATATTGAGAGTGAGAATGCCTTCACCACTAGCCCCATATATGATGAGTTCCCCCAATTCCCATGTGAGGGCCACAACCCCCACCACTTGAGTGAGATGAGTGACGACCATATGTGACATTGAGTGCACCTACTTTGAGCGAGTGTGTGAGCGACCACATGGAGAGTGTGAGGTATTTGATAGGGCATGTGACGCCATTTCAATTTCTAACAATTTAACATACATCTCTATTGTTTCATCTCATGTGGTCCAAGGTCTACTATATGATGATGCGTCGATCCTCGACGACTTCGTCCCTCCTTTGTACAAGATGGTGGCCATGATGGAATATGATGCACCCCTTACCCACGCACATGGTTCCATCATGATGATGATGACCACGATTTGGTCTTTACCACCTCACCTACACCACATGAGTGGAATGAAAAATGTAACATAGGTGATGGTGAAGCTCTTGTACCACTAGTGGACACTGATTGCTTGCATGATGTTGATCCACCTATTGCCACACTTCATGATTATGTGACTTCCTCATGGGATGAATTACCCATTTATGATGAGTTTAACGATTCTCGTGTGGATTCTATTAGCTGTGAGTCCAAGTTGCATAGGATATCTTGTGAAAACTCTATAGGTCACATCTTGTTCGACAATCCGCTTGACTTGTCATATGCTATGCATGAGATCACCCATATCGCATCTTTGCAATCTCATCGTAGTAGCCATGCATATGCCATTAAATTAAACCCAATTTGCACATATGTCATAGATAACAAGCCCATGGTCATTTGTTTTTATTGTGATGAAATTGACATGCTTCCTTTGCATCATTTATGCATTTTTTTCTCATATGCCATGCCATGATCACCATGCTTTGTATATGCATTGTTTGGATGTTTCCCATATTCTCCATATTATGATTCCGCTATTGCTCATGGGGAGACCCCCATAGTTTCCTCACGCCTATTAGAAAATTTTGTCCATCCTACACTTTGCATGATCCACATATTTGTGTGCACAATATGCTACCCATGAATAAAAATACTATTGATGTGCCATATATTTCCATGCTCAATTTGTGTCCTCGTCATGTTATACACAACTATTCTTTTATGATGGATCACATGTTCCTATGCCATGCATCGAATTACTTTGAGCATTCTTTATCTAGTGCTAACTCTCATCCGCGCGCTATCTTCTGAGAAAAAAGGAATACCCTACTCTCTCACCTCAGCCGCCGACCTAGACATCCCTAGAACCGCCACCCTGACCGAACGCGTCGCTGCCCCAACCGCGCCGCTGCCCTGATGACCCACAAGTATAGGGGATCTATCGTAGTCCTTTCGGTAAGTAAGAGTGTCGAACCCATCGAGGAGCAGAAGGAAATGACAAGCGGTTTTCAGTAAAGTATTCTGTGCAAGCACTGAAATTATCGGTAACAGATAGTTTTGTGATAAGGTAATTCGTAACGGGTGGCAAGTAACAAATGTAACAATGGCGCAGCAAGGTGGCCCAATCCTTTTTGTAGCAAAGGACAAGCCTGTACAAACTCTTATATAAAGAAAAGCGCTCCCGAGGACACATGGGAATATATGTCAAGCTAGTTTTCATCATGCTCATATGATTCACGTTCGTTACTTTGATAATTTGATATGTCGGTGGACCGGCGCTTGGGTGCTGCCCTTACTTGGACAAACATCCCACTTATTATTAAACTCTCTCGCAAGCATCCGCAACTACGAAAAAAGAATTAAGATAAATCTAACCATAGCATTAAACATATGGATCCAAATCAGCCCATTATGAAGCAACGCATAAACCAGGGTTTAAGATTTTGTCACTCTAGCAACCCATCGTCTACTTGTTACTTCCCAATGCCTTCCTCTAGCCCCAAATAATGGTGATGTGTCATGTAGTCGACGTTCACATGACACCAATAGAGGAGAGACAACATGTATCTTATCAAAATATCAAAAGAATACCAAATTCACATGATTACTTATAACAGGACTTATCCCATGTCCTCAGGAACAAACGTAACTACTCAAAAAGCATATTCATGTTCATAATTAGAGGGTTATTAATAATCATTAAGGATCTGAACATATAATGTTCCACCAAATAAACCAACTAGCATCAACTACAAGGAGTATATTAACACTACTAGCAACCCACATGTACCAATTTTAGGTTTTGAGACAAAGATCGGATACAAGAGATGAACTAGAGTTTGGAGAGGAGATGGTGCTGATGAATATGTTGACGGATATTGACTCCCTCTCGATGAGAGGATCGTTGGTGATGACGATGGCTTTGATTTCCCCCTCGGGAGGGAAGTTTCCCCGGCGAAATAGCTCCGTCGTAGCTCTAGATTGGTTTTGTCGAAGTTTCGCCTCGAGATAGCGGTGCTTCGTCCCAAAAGGTCTGGTATGGTTTTTTCCAGGTCAAAACCCTTCATATAGCAGAAGATGGGCACTGGAGGCCAGCCATGGGGCCACAAGCCTGCAGGGCGCGGCCAGGGGCTAGGTCGTGCCCCCTGGCTAGTGATCTCCTGGTGGGTCCCCTCCGGTATTTCTTTCGCCCATTATTTTTTATATATTCCAAAACAATTCTCTATAACTTTTCAGGACTTTTGGAGCTGTGCAGAATAGGTCTCTAAGATTTGCTCCTTTTCCAGTCGAGAATTCGAACTGCCAGCATTCTCCCTCTTCATGTAAATCTTGTAAAATAAGAGAGAAAAGACATAAGTATTGTACTATAGTGTGTATTAACAGCCCATAATGCAATAAATATTGATATAAAAGCATGATGCAAAATGGACGTATCAACTCCCCCAAGCTTAGACCGCGCTTATCCTCAAGCGAAAGCCGAGATCAATAAATATGCCCACATGTTTAGAGATGGATGTGTCGATAAAATAAAATACGGACACAAGGGCATCATGATTATCTTTAGAACAACAATACATATTGATAAAGAATATCTTATACTAAAGTAACAATTCAGTCACAAGGTAAAATATGAATCAAGAACTCTATTGAGAACTAACAAACTATGATTTCACTCATTGAAGCAATTCCAATTTATCGCAACATAGGAAAGAGTCAATATAAGAGCTTGTAAGGCAAATCCACATACTCAATCATCTTATGGTCTTTCATAATTTCTAACACTCACGCGGTACCTATGAGGTCAAAGCTTCAATTGGACACAGAAAGATAGGGGCTTATAGTTTCCCCTCCCAACTATTTACCTCAAGGGTAATGTCAACAATAATAACTCAAGATCACACACATCCGAGTGGTTATATTTTTCTAGATCATTCCCCAACACATGACGCTTGCCAAAAGATAAAGACGAAATAAAGGAAATGGTGAAGATCACCACGACTCTTACATAAAGGTAAGTACTAGAGAAGTAAATGTAACAGATAGGCCATTCGCAAAGGGAAGCAGAGGTTGTCATGCGCTTTCATAGTTGGATGTGCAATCCTTTAATCCAAAAGAACGTCACTTTATATTGCCCCTTGTGATAAAGACCTTTATTATGCAGTCCATCGCTTTTATTTCTTCTATATCACAAGTTCGTATACAGTTTATTTTCCTCGCACTAATAAACCACACATATTTAAGGACCAAATTTTAGTGCTTGCACCGATGACAACGTACTTGGAGGATATTACTCAATCCATAGGTAGGTATGGTGGACTCTCAAAGCAAAACTGGGTTAAAAGTTTTTGGATGCACAAGTAGTATCTCTACTTGGTGTGGGAGTTTCTCGCTAATATGAGGTGGAAGCGAGCAACACAAGTTGAAGGATCTACAACCATATAACTCCTATTCGAAAAACATAACTCATTATGTTGTCTTCCTTGTCCAACATCAACCTTTTGGAATACGATATTTTAATGAGTGCTCACAATCACAAAATATGTCTAAGAGAATATATTTATATGTGAACCTCTCTTTCTTTATTACTTCCTCATAATTTCAATAATGACCAATAGCTTTGTTGGTCAACTCACAACAAATTTCAACCGACATACTTTTTGTTTGTGAAGTCATCACCCCTCATAAGATCATTATGCATGTTCTTTTGCTTTTATTCTATACTTCTTTCTATTTCTTTTTCTTGAGATCATATGGCAAGCAAGCAAAGCCCTTGACTCAAAACTACTCTCTATTATATAACTCTCGGACTTGCTTACATAGGGGGAACAAAAAGAAAAATCAAAACTAGAACACACTAAAACTTTACTCTACTGGATCATGATATAACTAAAAGGATCGAACGAAGAAAAACAAAAAAGGTAAAAAAGTGTGATGGTGATACGATACCGGGGCACCTCCCACAAGCTTGGCACAAGCCAAGGGGAGTTCCCATACCCATCTGTTCAGCTGTCTTTCTTTGGAGGTGGTGATGTTGGAGTTGTGGGTGAGGTTGGAAGTTTGTCCTCCATCTTCCAAGGCATGTGCTCACCATTTTGAAAAAATGAACTAGTCTCCGGAATCCTCAAGCCTGCAGCCAAACTCATTTTCTTAAATTTGTATTCATACTCACAGTTTTGGTTTTGCAGGTCATAGATCTAGGCTTGGAGGTGCTCGATTTTCTCGTAAATCTTGAAGACATGATCCCGGAGGTTCTTGTTGTCCAGCTTGTGCTTATGGTAAACTCCACGATCATCAGGTGATTGGAATTAAGTCCTCGTTCCACCATCCCTTAGCACTTGAAGACTTGTTGCTCCATTGCTTCGAGCCTTGCCTCCATGCTTCCAGTCTTCTTTGGTCCCTCAACATCACGGATGTGCAGCACCCCCTCATGCATCTCAATGGTTTGAGGGTGTTGCAGCACCTCCGCAAGGTAGGGGTTGATGACCCTCTCAAAGAACTTGTCCTCCAGAGCACTTGAAGACGTCATGTTGATCTAAATCTGTTACAGAAACTACTCAAAAAGAAAAAAGGAGATATTATCGTGATACGAAGGTCAAAACCTTTGAGGGATTATATAATGAATTTTGACCGACCCGAAGGAGTCTTCCACAAGAAAACGGAGTCTGGAGGGTGCACAGGGTGGCCACAAGCATGCACGGCGCGGCCAGGGGGTAGGCCGCGCCCCCTGGCTTGTCGCTTCCTCATGCACGCTTCAGATTGCTTTAAATTTTCCTAATTTTTTAATATTCATAAACTGGTAAAAATTGCCATAGAAAATGTTTTGGAGTTGGTTTGCTTACCATAGCACATACATATTCCTTTTGGGGGTCCGAGACGTTCTGATAGGTCTCCCTAATGTACTCTTTTGGAATTATGGTATTGATAATATTAGTTTCAACATTTATGGGAGTACATGAGATATAATATTTGATTCTTTGCCCATTTACCAGCTTCGGATTTGTGCCTTCGACATTGTTGATCTTGATGGCACCAGAGTGATATACTTCCTCAATAATGTGAGGACCTTCCCAATTAGAGAGAAGTTTTCCTGCAAAAAATCTTAAACGAGAGTTGTATAGCTAGACATGGTCACCTACATTGAATTCACGCTTTTGTATCCTTCTATTATGCCATATCTTAACCTTTTCTTTAAAAAACTTATTATTCTCATAGTAATGGGTTCTCCATTCATTAGGTGAGCTAATGTCAAATAACCTCTTTTCACCAGCAAGTTTGAAATCATAGTTAAGTTCTTTAATTTCCTAATAAGCTTTATGTTCTAGCTCTAGAGGTAAGTGACATGCTTTACCATAGACCATTTTATAAGGAGACATACCCATAGGGGTTTTGTAAGTTATTCTATAAGCCCATAATGCATCATCTAGTTTCTTAGACCAATTCTTTTTAGATCTATTAACGGTCTTTTGCAAGATCAACTTAATTTCTCTATTACTCAATTCTACTTGCCCACTAGACTTAGGATGATAAGGAGATGCAACTCTATGATTAGCATCATACCTAGCAAGCAATTTACGGAAAGCACTATGGATAAAGTGTGAACCACCATCAGACATTAAATATCTACGGACTCCAAATCTAGGGAAAATAACTTCTTTCAGCATTTTAATGGAAGTGTTATGATCAACACTACTAGTTGGAATAGTGTCTACCCATTTAGTAGCATAATCAACAGTGACTAGAATATGAGTTTACCTGTTGGAATTTGGAAAAGGTCCCATATAATCAAAACCCAAAACATCAAATGGTTCAATAACTAGAGAGTAATTCATAGGCATTTCGTGACGTCTACTAATATTACCAGATATTTGACATTCATCGCAAGACAAGACAAACTTACGAGCATCCTTGAAGAGAGCAGGCCAATGAAAACCAGATTGTAATACCTTGAGTGCAGTTCTATCTCCAGCGTGATGTCCTTCGTAGGCCTCGGAGTGACACTTGTATAGGATTTGTCCCTGTTCATGCTCAGGTACACAATGTCTAATAATACCATCTACTCCTTCTTTATAAAGGTGTGGATGGTCCCAAAAGTAATGTCTTAAATCATAGAAGAACTTTTTCTTTTGTTGGTATGTGAAACTAGGCGGTATAAATTTAGCAACGATGTAATTAGCATAATCAGCATACCAAGGAGCATAGCGTGAAGCATTTATGAATGCTAATTGTTCATCAGGAAAGCTATCATCAATAGGTAGTGGGTCATCAAGAACATTCTCGAATCTAGACAAGTTATCTGCTACGGGGTTATCAGCGCCCTTTCTATCAATAATATGCAAATCAAATTCTTGTAGCAGAAGAACCCATCTAATAAGTCTAGGTTTACCATCTTTCTTTTCCATAAGGTACTTAATAGCAGCGTGATCAGTTTGAACAGTTACTTTGGAATCAACAATATAAGGTTTAAACTTATCGCAAGCAAACACAACTGCTAAAAATTCCTTTTTAGTGGTAGCGTAGTTTCTTTGAGCATTGTCTAGAGTTTTGCTAGAGTAATGGATGACATTTAATTTCTTATCAACTCTTTGTCCTAGAACAGCACCAACACCATAATAATTCAAAGGGTAGGTTCCAGTCAGGTGGTTGAACAACATGTGCAGTTATCAAGGCTTTCTTAAGAATTTCAAATTCTTCTACACAATCATCATAAAAACAAATGAACATCCTTTTGCAAAAGTTTTGTAAGAGTCTTAGAAACTTCAGTGAAGTCTATAATAAATCTCATATAAAAACCAGCATGACCAATGAAACTTCTTATACTTTAATATTTGTTGGACAAGGCATCTTTTCAATAGCATCAACTTTAGCTTTGTCAACTTCAATACCTCTTTCAGAGATTTTGTGTCCCAAGACAATGCCTTCATTAACCATAAAGTGGCACTTCTCCCAATTCAAGACAAGATTAGTTTCTTCACATCTCTGCAAAACTCGATCAAGGTTGATCAAGCAATCATGAAAGGAAGTTCCATAAACGGAAAAATCATCCATAAAAACCTCAACAATCTTTTCACAAAAGTCGGAGAATATAGCCATCATACATCTTTGAAAGGTAGCAGCTGCATTGCATAAACCAAAAGGATACGTCTATCAGCAAAGGTACCGAAAAGGCAAGTAAATGTGGTCTTCTCTTGATCCTCTTTTGATACGGGTATTTGAGAGAAGCCAGAGTAACCATCTAGAAAGCAAAAATGTGTATGTTTGGATAGTCTTTCTAGCATTTGAGCAATAAAAGGTAGCGGGTAATGATCTTTCCTAGTAGCTTTATTTAGTTTCCTGAAGTCAATTACCATTCTATATGATGTAACAATTCTTTGTGGGATCAATTCATATTTATCATTAGGAAGAACGGGACTAACCCATCTACTATCAGCAATAGGATAAATTATACCTGCCTCCAGAAGCTTTAATATTTCATTTCTTACCACTTCCTTAATTTTAGGATTTAATCATCGTTGGTGATCAACAACTGGTTTAGCATCAGGCTCCATATTGATTTTGTGCTGACATAGAGTGGTACTAATGCCCTTATGATCATCAAGAGTATATCCAATAGCGGCACGGTGCTTCCTCAAAGTTTCCAGTAATCTCTTTCCTTCATGCTCTGAAAGGTTGGCACTAATAGTAACAGGATATATCTCTTTTTAATCAACATAAGCATACTTCAGAGTATCAGGTAATTGTTTAAGCTCAAACACGGGATCACCCTTGGGTGGAGGAGGATCCCCAAGTATTTCAACAAGTAGGTTGTGTTTCAGAATAGGCTGATGGTCAAAGAAAATCTTATCTATTTCATTCCTTTCATTCATATGCATATCATTTTCATGGTCTAGAAAATATTGTTGTAATGGATCTGTAGGAGGCACAGGATAGAAGCGAGCCAAATAATTTCATCTTTACTAGGCAATTCTTTGTCATGGGGTTGTCTGCGAAATCTAGAGAAATTCAACTCATGAGATGCATCCCCGAAACTTACAGTAACCATTTCTTTTTCACAATCAATCTTAGCATTAACAGTATTCAAGAAGGGTCTACTGAATATAATGGAACAAAAATCATCTTGCAGGGAACCAAGAACAAGAAAATCAGTAGGATACTTTATTTTCCCACACAAGACTTCAACATATCTAACAATCCCAATTGGTGAAATACTATCTGTATTAGCAAGCTTGATGGTAACATCAATTTCCTCTGATTCGGCTGGTGCAATATCATTTATACTTTCTTGGTATAAGGTAAAGGGAATTCCACTCACACTAGCACCCACATCAATAAGCCATGATAACAATTATCTCCTATTTTAACAGAAACAACAGGCACGCCAACAATAGGTTTATGTTTACCATTAGTATCAGGTCTAGCAATTATAGCGGCTTCATCACAAAAGTGAATGACATGCCCATCAATATTATAAACCAAGAGATCTTTAACCATAGAAATATTAGGTTCAACATTAATTTGTTGAGGAGGTATATGTGTTCTAGTACAACTCTTATGAACCACAATGGAAGCTTTAGCATGTTCCTTAATCCTAACAGGAAAAGGGTTGTTTCTCAATATAAGCAGTAGGAATAATAGGATCAGCATTATAAATAATAGTTTCTTCTTCAACTTTAATGGGTTGAACCTATTTAACTTCAATGGGAGGATGATATTTAAACCACTTCTCCATGGGGAGATCAACATGAGTAGCAAAAGATTCACATATTAAAGCTACCACCTCAGAGTCAAGTCCATATTTAGTGCTAAAATCACGAAAAGCATCGGTGTCTACAAAGGATTTAACACAATCAAACTTAAGGCTTATACCTGACTCATTACCTTCGTCGACTTCCCAATCTTCAGAGTTGCATTTAATTCTTTCAATAAGTCCCATTTGAATTCAATATCTTTATTCATAAAGGAATGAGCACAAGAAGTGGTGAGCATGGATTGATCATTATGAGAGAGCCGAGCATAAACATTCTGAATAATAATTTCTCTCGATGGCTCATGATTGGTGCATGAATATAAAATTGACTTAAGCCTCCCCCAAGCTTGAGCGATTATTTCTCCTTCACGAGGCCAAAAATTATAGATATAATTCCGATCATGATGAACTAGTTGCATAGGATAAAACTCCTCATCAAATTCCAATCTCAATCAGTTGTAGTTCCATGATCCAATATCATCACATAGCCTATACCATGTCAACACCTTTTCCTTCAAAGATAAAGGAAAGACCTTCTTATTTACATCATCCTCAGGCAGACCTGCAAGCTTAAATAATCCACAAACTTCATCCACATAGATTATATACAAATCAGGATGTAGTGTTCCATCTCCTACATAAGGATTAGCTAGCAGTTTTTCTATCATACCCGAAGGAACTTCATAATAAATATTTTCAGTAGGTGCACCAGGTTGAGGAGCATATCTTTGTGCTTCCGGTCGGGGTGAAGATACCCCGAACAAGCCCCTCAAAGGGTTATATTCCATAGTGCCAAGTGATAGTAAATTTCAGCACACTATATAAAATTTTCCTTACCAAGTTCCACTTACCGAAGGCGCTTCACTCCCTGGCAATGGAGCCAAAAAATATTCTTGATGACCCGCAAGTATAGGGGATCTATAATAGTCCTTTTGATAAGTAAGAATGTCGAACCCAACGAGGAGCAGAAGGAAATGACAAGTGGTTTTCAGTAAGGTATTATGTGCAAGCACTGAAATTATCGGTAACAGATAGTTTTGTGATAAGGTAATTCGTAACGTGTGGCAAGTAAAAAATGTAACAATGGTGCAGAAAGGTGGCCCAATCCTTTATGTAGCAAAGGACAAGCCTGGACAAACTCTTATATAAGGAAAAGTGCTCCCGAGGACACATGGGAATTTACGTCAAGCTAGTTTTCATCATGCTCATATGATTCACATTCGTTACTTTGATAATTTGATATGTGGGTGGACCGGCGCATGGGTGAAGCCCTTACTTGGACAAAAATCCCACTTATGATTAACCTCTCTCGCAAGCATAAGCAACTACGAAAAAAGAATTAAGATAAATCTAACCATAGCATTAAACAGATGGATCCAAATCAACCCCTTACGAAACAACACGTAAACTAGGGTTTAAGCTTCTGTCACTGTAGCAACCCATCATCTACTTATTACTTCCCAATGCCTTACTCTAGGCCCAAATAATGGTAATGTGTCATGTAATCGACGTTCACATGGCACCACTAGAGGAGAGACAACATATATCTTATAAAAATATCGAACGAATACCAAATTCACATGATTACTTATAACAGGACTTATCCCATGTCTAGAGGAACAAACGTAACTACTCACAAAGCATATTCATGTTCATAATTACAGGGGTTTTAATAATCATTAAGGATATGAACATATAATCTTCCACCAAATAGACCAACTAACATCAACTATAAGGAGTAATTAACACTACTAGCAACCCACATGTACCAATCTGAGGTTTTGAGACAAAGATCGGATACAAGAGATGAACTAGGGTTTGGAGAGGAGATGGTGCTGATGAATATGTTGATGAAGATTGACCCCCTCTCGGTGAGAGGATCGTTGGTGATGACGATGGCTTTGATTTCCCCCTCCGGGAGGGAAGTTTCCCCAGCGGAATAGCTCCGCCCAAGCTCTAGATTGGTTTGGTCGAAGTTCTACCTCGAGTCGGTGCCGCCTCGTCCCAAAAGGTCTGATATGATTTTTTCTGGGTCAAAACCCTTCATATAGCATAAGATGGGCACCGGAGGCCTGTCAGGGGGCCCACAAGCGTGCAGGGCACGACCAGGGGGTAGGTCGTGCCCCCTGGCTTGTGACCTCCTGGTGGGTCCCCTCTGGTATTTCTTTCGCCCATTATTTTTTATATATTCCAAAACAATTCTCCGTAACTTTTCATGACTTTTGGAGCTGTGCAGAATAGGTCTCTAAGATTTGCTCCTTTTCCAGTCCAGAATTCTAGCTGCTGGCATTCTCCCGCTTCATGTAAATCTTGTAAAATAAGAGAGAAAAGGCATAAGAATTGTACCACAATGTGTATTAATAGCCCATAATGCAACAAATATTGATTTAAAAGCATGATACAAAATGGACATATCATGCCCCGACCGAACGCGTCGTCGCATTGACCTAACGTGTCGCCGCCCCAACTCACCGCGCCGCCCCCTCGACCGCGTCGCCACACCGACCTAGTCATCACCCCGACAAACCGCGGTCCCGCTCTGGCCGGTCGCACCGCCGCCCCACCATGCTGTAAGCGACGCCGTTCGCCAGAGGCCATTGCATAGATCCCTATAGGCTATTACGCACCACCCTTTCAGGAGCAGCAGCTGAAAGCACAATTGCTCCCTAAGGTGGTTTTGATAATTGATCACAACATGTGCATCATTGGACTAATGAGCTTATCCAAGTATATTTTAGAAAAGTTCAAAGAATCCTTGGCTGAAGGATTGTGAGGACAAACCCCTTGAGGAAGGAAGGAATAGGATTGGCTCAAGCTTCAAGCAAGAAGACTCTACATTTTACATTTGTGAGAAATCACTTTAGTCCATAGGAAAGCCAATACTATTAAAAGGGGGTGAGGTATTAAGATGAATTGGTTGCTCAATTGCTTAGAGATAGCCACCAAAAATACTCAGTCATTCTCCCACAAGATATCTCTTTCCAAAGCTAAACCAGCAAAAACGCTGCCACCAATATTTTCCACTTGGCCCTACCGGTTTTCCACCAAACGAATCCTTCGCCAAACCCTAATCTCTCGGTACCACCAACTTCCATATCGGTGCCACCGAGATTCAGTGAGCAACTTTCTGTTGAGAAAATTCCAAGAATTGGAATTTCCGAGAATGGAATCGGTCTCACCTAGATTTGGAAACGGGTCTAGGTCATCGCATCGGTACCACCCAGATTCATATATTGGTCTCACTGAGAATTCAAAAGTTGCCACATTTTCTACAACTCGGTACCACCGAGATTCCTTTTGGTGTCACCGAGTTGGGCAATAATGTTGTAACGGTTGAATTTTGGGAGATGCCTATATATACCCCTCCACCTCCCCTCATTCGCAGAGGAAGCACTCAGAACACACACCCACTTGCCAGATCCATATTTCTGAGAGATAGCCACCTACTCATGTGTTGAGATCAAGAGATTCCAATACAACCATTTGAAACTTGATCTCTAGCCTCCCCAAGTTGCTTTCCACAACATCAATCTCTCCTACCCATGCCAAATCTGTGAGAGCGTGATTGATTGTTAAGGAGACTATCTATTGAAGCACAAGAGCAAGGAGTTCATCGTTCTACCGCATATATTACCTTTAGGAGGGTGGTGCCTCCTAGATTGGTTAGGTGCCACTTGGGAGCCTCCTACTTCATGTTGTGGAGTTGAACCAAGAAGTTTGTAAGGGAAAGGAGATCGCCTACTTCGTGAAGATCTACCTCGAGTGAGGCTAGTCCTGTGTGGACGTAAGCCATGGTGGAATAGAAAAGGCCGCTTCTTCGTGGACCCCTTGTTGGTGTAGCCCTCTATGGACTCTCGCAGTTGTTACCCTCCATTGGTTGAAGTCTCCACTAATATGGACATACGATAGCACCACCTATCGTAACCACGCCAAAAATCGGTGTGTCAACCTTTGCGTTTGATTTTCCTACCTCACCCTCTACATTACATTTGCATGTCCTTACTTTCCACTCCTATACTCTTAGATATCCATGTGTAGGGTGAACTTGACTAGTCATAATTGCTAAAACTGGTCCACAACTAAAATTGGGAAAAGGCTAAGTTTGTATCTTGTCAAGTAGTCTAATCACCCCCCCCTCTAGACATACTTTTGATCCTACAGGTGGTATGAGAGCTTTGGTCTCCATTGCATTGGTTTCAAAACCTAGGAGAGTATGGCGTCTAGTGAGGAAAATTATCACCGTAGAGGTCCATATTTTGTTGGTACAAACTTTGCTAGTTGGAAGCATAAGATGAAAATGCATATTATTGGTCATAATCCTGTCGTTTGTGTTGTTGTTCGTGTTGGTGTGCAAGGTGATTTCTTCGGAGAAGGAAGAGGATGCCCCTGTGCTAATGAAGCCGAGAGCTCATATTCCACTACACAGTGTTACTCACCCAACTGCTCAGGACATGAAAAAGAGAAGATATCAAGGACTCAGGAAGTGGAGATCGGTTGATCCATATGTTGTGAGAAAGAGAACTGTTGTAGATCCCCGCTTTCACACAAAGGAGCAGCAAGATTTCTATGAGACTGTGTTGCTTGATAAGAGTCCTGCAGTCAGCGACATGAGATATGTCGATTGGGAATATATCAAGTCCAATGAACATTATTTTCCCCATGCAACAGAAAACTTAAGGCTAGTCGGTATTGAAGATTTTGTTGGTAGAGAGATGACTGCATGAAATGATGAGATGATCATGCAATTATATTCCACTGCTCATTTCTATTCTGATGGAAGGATTGTATGGATGACTGAAGTTCACCGGTATGAGTCTACCATGGATTAGTGGGCCACTATCAGTGGTGCTCCAAAGGCACAAGAAGGAGATCTGGATGTGTACTCAGAACCCAAGATGAATCATAAATATGTGGCAAAATGTACAAGCTAGTGCCCCATAAGTATGTACACACGCACAAGTTTGGCTCTGCATATTTCTTGCAAGCAGGGATACCTACTACAAACACCATTATGAGATACACCCTCATGCCCAAATCAGGAGATGATAAGATGATTAGAGGTTATTCCATCAACATGTTGCATCATCTAGACACCCACACCCGGTTCAGAGTGATGGACTTGATAGTTGAGACTGTCAGGAGGACTGCTGCAGATCAAAAGAGATCCTATGGATATGCTCCATATATTCAGATGCTCATAAATGCCAAGATTGGCAAGCATGCATGTCTACTTGATCGTCCCCACCTGGCACTTCAGCCAGAGTTTGAAGATATTGAAGTTGTGATGGACCCCAGCCATCCCAGCTCAGCTACAACTCGAGAGGCAGCAAAGGCATGGGCTGCTAGAAACGCTCCAGCTATAATAAATACAACAGTTTGGTTATTATTATAATTCCTGTATCAAGATAATAGTTTATTATCCATGCTATAATTGTATTGAATGAAGACTCATTTACATGTGTGGATACATAGACAAAACACCGTCCCTAGCATGCCTCTAGTTGGCTAGCCAGTTGATCAATGATAGTCACTGTCTTCTGATTATGAACAAGGTGTTATTGCTTGATAACTGGATCACGTCATTGGGAGAATCACGTGATGGACTAGACCCAAACTAATAGACGTAGCATGTTGATCGTGTCATTTTGTTGCTACTGTTTTCTGCGTGTCAAGTATTTATTCCTATGACCATGAGATCATATAACTTACTGACACCGGAGGAATGCTTTGTGTGTATCAAACGTCGCAACGTAACTGGGTGACTATAAAGATGCTCTACAGGTATCTCGGAAGGTGTTAGTTGAGTTAGTATGGATCAAGACTGGGATTTGTCACTCCGTGTGACGGAGAGGTATCTCGGGGCCCACTCGGTAATGCAACATCACACAAGAGCCTTGCAAGCAATGTAACTTAGTGTAAGTTGCGGGATCTTGTATTACAGAACGAGTAAAGAGACTTGCCGGTAAACGAGATTGAAATAGGTATGCGGATACTGACGATCGAATCTCGAGCAAGTAACATACCGAAGGACAAAGGGAATGACATACAGGATTATACGAATCCTTGGCACTGAGGTTCAAACGATAAGATCTTCGTACAATATGTAGGATCCAATATGGGCATCCAGGTCCCGCTATTGGATATTGACCGAGGAGTCTCTCGGGTCATGTCTACATAGTTCTTGAACCCGCAGGGTCTGCACACTTAAGGTTCGACGTTGTTTTATGCGTATTTGAGTTATATGGTTGGTTACCGAATGTTGTTCGGAGTCCCGGATGAGATCACGGACGTCACGAGGGTTTCCGGAATGGTCCGGAAACGAAGATTGATATATAGGATGACCTCGTTTGATTACCGGAAGGTTTTCGGAGTTACCGGGAATGTACCGGGAATGACGAATGGGTTCCGGAAGTTCACCGGGGGGGGGGGGGGCAACCCACCCCGGGGAAGCCCATAGGCTTCGGGGAGACACACCAGCCCTTAGTGGGCTGGTGGGACAGCCCCAAAGGGGCCTATGCGCCAAGGATAAGAAATCAAAGGAAAAGAAAAAAAAGAGGGAGGAGGTGGGAAGGGAGGAGGACTCCCTCCCACCAAACCTAGTCCAACTCGGTTTGGGGGGGGGGAGAGTCCTCCCCCTTGGCTCGGCCGACTCCTTGGGGGTCCTTGGACCCCAAGGCAAGGCCCCCCCTCCCTCCTCCTATATATATGTAGCAATTAGGGCTGATTTGAGACGACCTTCTCACGGCTGCCCGACCACATACCTCCACGGTTTTTCCTCTAGATCGCGTTTCTGCGGAGCTCGGGCGGAGCCCTGCTGAGACAAGGTCATCACCAACCTCCGAAGCGCCGTCACGCTGCCGGAGAACTCTTCTACCTCTCCGTCTCTCTTGCTGGATCAAGAAGGCCGAGATCATCGTCGAGCTGTACGTGTGCTGAACGCGGAGGTGCCGTCCGTTCGGTACTAGATCGTGGGACTGATCGCGGGATTGTTCGCGGGGCGGATCGAGGGACGTGAGGACGTTCCACTACATCAACCGCGTGCTCTAACGCTTCTGCTGTACGATCTACAAGGGTATGTAGATCACTCATCCCCTCTCGTAGATGGACATCACCATGATAGGTCTTCGTGCGCGTAGGAAAATTTTTGTTTCCCATGCGACGTTACCCAACAGTGGCATCATGAGCTAGGTTCATGCGTAGATGTCTTCTCGAGTAGAACACAAAAGGTTTTGTGGGCGGTGATGTGCGCTTTGCTGACCTCCTTAGTCTTTTCTTGATTCCGCGGTATTGTTGGATTGAAGCGGCTTGGACCGACATTACTCGTACGCTTACGAGAGACTGGTTTCATCGTTACGAGTAACCCCCTTTGCTCAAAGATGATTGGCAAGTGACGGTTTCTCCAACTTTAGTTGAATCGGATTTGACCAAGGAGGTCCTTGGATGAGGTTAAATAGCAACTCATATATCTCCGTTGTGGTGTTTGCGTAAGTAAGATGCGATCCTACTAGATACCCTTGGTCACCACGTAAAACATGCAACAACAAAATTAGAGGACGTCTAACTTGTTTTTGCAGGGTATGATTGTGATGTGATATGGCCAACGATGTGACGTGATATATTGGATGTATGAGATGATCATGTTGTAATAGAAATATCGACTTGCACGTCGATGGTACGGCAACCGGCAGGAGCCATAGGGTTGTCTTTATACTAACGTTTGTGCTTGCAGATGCGTTTACTATTTTGCTAGGATGTAGCTTTAGTAGTAATAGCATAAGTAGCACGACAACCCCGATGGCAACACGTTGATGGATGATCATGGTGTGGCGCCGGTGACAAGAAGATCGTGCCGGTGCTTTGGTGATGGAGATCAAGAAGCACGTGATGATGGCCATATCATGTCACTTATGAATTGCATGTGATGTTAATCCTTTTATGCACCTTATTTTGCTTAGAACGACGGTAGCATTATGAGGTGATCTCTCACTAAAATTTCAAGACGAAATTGTGTTCTCCCCGACTGTGCACCGTTGCTACAGTTCGTCGTTTCGAGACACCACGTGATGATCGGGTGTGATAGACTCAACGTTCACATACAACGGGTGCAAAACAGTTGCGCACGCGGAACACTCAGGTTAAGCTTGACGAGCCTAGCATGTGCAGACATGGCCTCGGAACACATGAGACCGAAAGGTCGGTCATGAATCATATAGTTGATATGATTAGCATAGGGATGCTTACCACTGAAACTACTCTCGACTCACGTGATGATCGGACTTGGGATAGTGTAAGTGGATCATGAACCACTCAAATGACTAGAGAGATGTACTTTTTGAGTGGGAGTTTAGCATATAATTTGATTAAGTTGAACTCTAATTATCTTGAACATAGTCTAAGTCCACTTTGAATATATTTGTGTTATAGATCATGGCTCACGCGACAGTCATCCTGAATTTTAATACGTTCCTAGAGAAAGCTAAGTTGAAAGATGATGGAAGCACCTTTGTAGACTGGGCTCGTAATCTTAAGCTAATCTTACAAGCTGGGAAGAAGGATTATGTCCTTAATGCTGCGCTAGGAGATGAACCACCCGCTACGGCTGATCAGGATGTTTAGAACGCTTGGTTAGCACGTAAGGAGGACTACTCAATAGTTCAATGTGCAGTCTTGTATGGCTTAGAACCGGGACTTCAACGTCGCTTTGAGCATCATGGAGCATTTGAGATGTTCCAGGAGTTGGAGTTTATCTTTCAGAAGAACGCCCGGATCGAGAGGTATGAGACCTGCGATAAATTCTATGCTTGCAAGATGGAGGAAAACTCGTCTGTCAGTGAACATGTGCTCAAAATGTCTGGGTACTCAAACCGTCTAGCTGAACTGGGGATTGAACTCCCGCAAGAAGCTATCACTGACAGAATCCTTCAATCACTGCCGCCAAGCTATAAAGGCTTTGTGTTGAACTACAACATGCAAGGGATGAACAAGTCTCCCGGCGAGTTGTTTGCGATGCTGAAAGTCGCAGAGTCTGAACTCCGTAAAGAGCATCAAGTGTTGATGGTGAGCAAGACCACTAGTTTCAAGAGAAACGGCAAAGGCAAGAAGGGAAATTCGAAGAAGAGCGGCAAGCCTGTTGCCAATCCGCCGAAGAAACCCAAGGCTGGACCTAAACCTGAAACAGAGTGCTTCTGTTACAAGGGTATGGGTCACTGGAAGCGCAATTGCCCCAAGTATCTGGAAGATAAGAAGGCAGGCAAAGAAAAATCAGGTATATTTGATATACATGTTATTGATGTGTACTTAACCGGCTCTCGTAGTAGTGCCTGGGTATTTGATACCGATTCTATTGCTCATATTTGCAACTTGAAGCAGGAACTGCGGAATAGACGAAGGCTGGCGAAAGACGAAGTGACGATGCGCATAGGAAATGGTTCCAAGGTTGATGCAATCGCCGTCGGCACAATGTCACATCAGCTACCATCGGGATTAGTGATGAACTTAAATCATTGTTATTTAGTGCCTGCGTTGAGCATGAACATTATATCTGGATCTTGTTTATTGCGAGACGGTTACTCTTTTAAGTCTGAGAATAATGGTTGTTCTATTTCTATGAGTAACATCTTTTATGGTCATGCACCGAATGTGAGAGGATTGTTCATATTGAATCTTGATAGCGATACGCATATACATAACATTGAGGCCAAAAGAGTTAGAGTAAACAATGATAGCGCCATATTTTTGTGGCACTGCCGCTTGGGTCATATTGGTGTAAAGCGCATGAAGAAACTCCATGCTGATGGACTTTTGGAGTCACTTGACTTTGATTCACTTGACACGTGCGAACCATGCCTCATGGGCAAGATGACTAAAACTCCGTTCTCCGGAACAATGGAGCGTGCAAGTGACTTGTTGGAAATCATACATACCGATGTGTGTGGTCCAATGAGCGTAGAGGCACGCGGCGGATATCGTTATTTTCTCACCTTCACTGACGATTTGAGTAGATATGGTTATGTCTACTTGATGAAGCACAAGTCTGAAACATTTGAAAAGTTCAAGCAATTTCAGAGTGAAGTGGAAAATCATCGTAACAAGAAGATCAAGTTCCTGCGGTCTGATCGTGGGGGTGAATATCTGAGTTTCGAGTTTGGTGCTCACTTAAGACAATGTGGAATTGTTTCGCAGTTAACACCGCCTGGAACACCACAGCGTAATGGTGTGTCCGAACGTCGTAATCGTACTTTGTTAGAGATGGTGCGATCTATGATGTCTCTTACTGATTTGCCGTTATCATTTTGGGGTTATGCATTAGAAACAGCTGCATTCACTTTAAATAGGGCACCATCAAAATCCGTTGAGACGACACCATACGAACTGTGGTATGGCAAAAGGCCAAAGTTGTCGTTTCTTAAAGTTTGGGGATGTGATGCTTATGTCAAAAAGCTTCAGCCTGAAAAGCTAGAACCCAAAGCGGAAAAATGTGTCTTCATAGGTTACCCAAAAGAGACAGTTGGGTACACCTTCTATCTCAAATCCGAGGGCAAAGTGTTTGTTGCTAAGAACGGAACTTTTCTCTAGAAGGATTTTCTCTCGAGAGAATTGAGTGGGAGGAAGATAGAACTTGACGAGGTTGTCGAACCTCTCATCCCTCTGGATGGTGGCGCAGGGCAAGGGGAAACCTCTGTCATTGCGACGCCGGTTGAGGAGGAAGTTAATGATGATGATCATGAAACTCTAGTTCAAGTTTCTGTTGAACCACGCAGGTCGACGAGATCACGCGCTGCTCCAGAGTGGTACGGTAATCCCGTCTTATCAATCATGTTGTTAGACAACAATGAACCTGCAAATTATGAGGAAGCAATGGTGGGCCCAGATTCCAACAAATGGCTAGAAGCCATGAAATCCGAGATAGGATCCATGTATGAGAACAAAGTGTGGACTTTGGAGATACTACCTGAGGGCCGCAAGGCTATTCAGAACAAATGGATCTTTAAGAAGAAGACGGACGCTGACGGTAATGTGACCGTTTATAAAGCTCGACTTGTGGCAAAGGGTTTTTCACAAGTTCCAGGAATTGACTACGATGAGACTTTCTCTCCCGTGGCAATGCTTAAGTCCGTCAGAATCATGTTAGCAATAGCTGCATTTTTCGATTATGAAATCTGGCAGATGGATGTCAAAACGGCATTCCTTAACGGTTTCCTTAAGGAAGAGTTGTATATGATGCAACCCGAAGGTTTTGTCGATCCTAAAAGTGCTAACAAGGTGTGCAAGCTCCAGCGATCCATTTATGGACTGGTGCAAGCATCTCGGAGTTGGAACAAACGCTTTGATGAGGTGATCAAAGCATTTTGGTTTATACAAGTGGTTGGAGAATCTTGTATTTACAAGAAAGTGAGTGGGAGCTCTGTGGCGTTTCTAATATTATATGTAGATGACATATTACTGATTGGAAACAACGTAGAGCTTTTGGAGAGCATAAAAGGTTACTTGAATAAAAGTTTCTCTATGAAGGACCTAGGAGAAGCTGCTTACATTCTAGGCATTAAGATCTATAGGGATAGATCAAAACGCCTGATAGGACTTTCACAAAGCACATACCTTGATAAAGTTTTGAAGAGGTTCAAAATGGAACAGTCCAAGAAAGGGTTCTTGCCAGTGTTACAAGGTACGAGATTGAGTAAGACTCAGTGCCCAGCAACTGATGAAGATAGAGAGCATATGCGCTCCGTCCCCTATGTTTCAGCCATAGGTTCTATCATGTATGCGATGCTGTGCACTAGACCGGATGTTAGCCTAGCCATAAGTATGGCAGGTAGGTTCCAGAGTAATCCAGGAGTGGATCACTGGACAGCGGTCAAGAATATCCTGAAGTACCTGAAAAGGACTAAGGAGATGTTTCTCGTGTATGGAGGTGACGAAGAGCTCGCCGTAAAAAGTTAGGTCGATACAAGCTTTGACACAGATCCGGATGACTCTAAGTCGCAAACCGGATACGTATTTATTCTTAATGGGGGTGCAGTAAGCTGGTGCAGTTCCAAGCAAAGCGTCGTAGCAGATTCTACATGTGAAGCGGAGTACATGGCTGCCTCGGAGGTGGCTAAGGAGGGTGTCTGGATGAAGCAGTTCATGACGGATCTTGGAGTGGTGCCAAGTGCACTGGATCCAATAACCTTGTTCTGTGACAACACTGGTGCCATTGCCTTAGCAAAGGAACCAAGGTTTCACAAGAAGACCAGACACATCAAACGACGCTTTAACCTCATCCGCGACTACGTCGAGGAGGAGGACGTAAATATATGCAAAGTGCACACGGATCTGAATGTAGCAGACCCGCTGACTAAACCTCTTCCACGGCCAAAACATGATTGACACCAGAACTGTATGGGTGTTAGATTTATTACAATGTAATTCACATGGTGATGTGAGGGCTAGATTATTGACTCTAGTGCAAGTGGGAGACTGTTGGAATTATGCCCTAGAGGCAATAATAAATGTATAGTTATTATTATAATTCCTGTATCAAGATAATAGTTTATTATCCATGCTATAATTGTATTGAATGAAGACTCATTTACATGTGTGGATACATAGACAAAACACCGTCCCTAGCATGCCTCTAGTTGGCTAGCCAGTTGATCAATGATAGTCAGTGTCTTCTGATTATGAACAAGGTGTTATTGCTTGATAACTGGATCACGTCATTGGGAGAATCACGTGATGGACTAGACCCAAACTAATAAACGTAGCATGTTGATCGTTTCATTTTGTTGCTACTGTTTTCTGCGTGTCAAGTATTTATTCCTATGACCATGAGATCATATAACTTACTAACACCGGAGGAATGCTTTGTGTGTATCAAACGTCGCAACGTAACTGGGTGACTATAAAGATGCTCTACAGGTATCTCCGAAGGTGTTAGTTGAGTTAGTATGGATCAAGACTGGGATTTGTCACTCCGTGTGACGGAGAGGTATCTCGGGGCCCACTCGGTAATGCAACATCACACACAAGCCTTGCAAGCAATGTAACTTAGTGTAAGTTGCGGGATCTTGTATTACGGAACGAGTAAAGAGACTTGCCGGTAAACGAGATTGGAATAGGTATACGGATACTGACGATCGAATCTCGGGCAAGTAACATACCGAAGGACAAAGGGAATGACATACGGGATTATACGAATCCTTGGCACTGAGGTTCAAACGATAAGATCTTCGTAGAAAATGTAGGATCCAATTTGGGCATCCAGGTCCCGCTATTGGATATTGACCGAGGAGTCTCTCGGGTCATGTCTACATAGTTCTCGAACCCGCAGGGTCTGCACACTTAAGGTTCGACGTTGTTTTATGCGTATTTGAGTTATATGGTTGGTTACCGAATGTTGTTCGGAGTCCCGGATGAGATCATGGATGTCACGAGGGTTTCCGGAATGGTCCGGAAACGAAGATTGATATATAGGATGACCTCATTTGATTACCGGAAGGTTTTCGGAGTTACCGGGAATGTACCGGGAATGACGAATGGATTCCGGGAGTTTACCGGGGGGGCAACCCATCCCGGGGAAGCCCATAGGCTTTGGGGAGACACACCAGCCCTTAGTGGGCTGGTGGGACAGCCCCAAAGGGGCCTATGCGCCAAGGATAAGAAATCAAAGGAAAAGAAAAAAAAAGAGGGAGGAGGTGGGAAGGGAGGAGGACTCCCTCCCACCAAACCTAGTCCAACTCGGTTTGGGGGGGGAGAGTCCTCCCCCTTGGCTCGGCCGACTCCTTGGGGGTCCTTGGACCCCAAGGCAAGGCCCCCCTCCCTCCTCCTATATATATGGAGCAATTAGGGCTGATTTGAGACGACTTTCTCACGGCTGCCCGACCACATACCTCCACGGTTTTTCCTCTAGATCGCGTTTCTGCGGAGCTCGGGCGGAGCCCTGCTGAGACAAGGTCATCACCAAACTCCGGAGCGCCGTCACGCTGCCGGAGAACTCTTCTACCTCTCCGTCTCTCTTGCTGGATCAAGAAGGCCGAGATCATCGTCGAGCTGTACGTGTGCTGAACGCGGAGGTTCCGTCCGTTCGGTACTAGATCGTGGGACTGATCGCGGGATTGTTTGCGGGGCGGATCGAGGGACGTGAGGACGTTCCACTACATCAACCGCGTTCTCTAACGCTTCTGCTGTACGATCTACAAGGGTACGTAGATCACTCATCCCCTCTCGTAGATGGACATCACCATGATAGGTCTTCGTGCGCGTAGGAAAATTTTTGTTTCCCATGCGACGTTCCCCAACACCCCAGCCATCCTAGCTCAGCTACAACTCGAGAGGCAGCAAAGGCATGGGCTGCTAGAAACGCTCCAGCTTCAATCGCACATCTCAGGACCACAGATGAGCAGATGTCATTCTTAGTCAGCACCATCCAAGGGATGGAGAAGAAAAAATTTGAGATCTTGCTGAACCAGAAGAGCCTCGAGAGGATCATGGATACTAAATTTCATGACTACCACTATTGAGTAGCTCCAGCATGAATTTGATTTCTGTGCATATATCCCGCTCTAGCAGTGATGATGAAGAGTCGCCTCTTCCTACTAATACTCAGTTCACTACCCAGACAAGGTCAACGGTTGTGCCAGTTCCGAAAGCAAGACCAACTTCATCAGCTCAAGCTTCAGCACCAATAGCTCCTGCTCCTGCACCTCCAATGTCTACACCTCCAGCTCCAGGGACATCTGCAGAAGCCTTCGTCGATGCTCTCATGTCCACTCCATTGTTAGATACCAGAGGAGATAGAGACTCGAGAGATGATTAGTTCTAGACCTTTGAACCTTTTTGTAACTTATTCCCAAAGGGGGAGAAATGTATATATCAAATAGGCTTCGAGAGGGAGAGCTTCACATTTTATTTGCTCTCATTTAGTTTTTCAAAACTTATGGTCTTTTGGTTGACTTTATCCATTTGGGAGAAGTGTATGATCATATACTTTGTTTGATTGTTGCTACCATGTTATTACCTTTGAGCTATCTACTTGATGACAATTCACTTGCTTGTTTGGTGTTATGTGCATTATTATTCATTCATATCATTTATGCGCACCACCAAGTTGTATGTGACATGGAAGAGTGACCCATGATCCTAACCAATTGTGCATTTGCATTCAAATGCAAATTTAAAATAATGCACGCCCTTATGGGTAGCTCTTGCTTTTCACATACTTCTGAAAGCGTTGATTCTAATCATTGATATATCTTTCGTCGAAGCTTTAATCTATATGTTGTCATCAATTACCAAAAAGGGGGAGATTGAAAGCACAATTGCTCCCTAAGGTGGTTTTGATAATTGATCACAACATATGCATCATTGGAATAATAAGCTTATCCAAGTATGTTTCAGAAAAGTTCAAAGATGCCTTGGATAAAGGATTGTGAGGAGAAACCCCTTGAGTAAGGAAGGAATAGGATTGGCTCAAGCTTCAAGCAAGAAGACTCTACATTTTACATTTGCGAGGAATCACTTTGAGTCCATAGGAAAGCCAATACAATTAAAATGGGGTGAGGTATTATGATGAATTGGTTGCTCAAGTGCTTAGAGATAGCCACCAAAGATACTCGGCCATTCCCCCATAACATATCTTTGTCCAAAGCTAAACCAGCAAAATCAGTGCCACCAATATTGTCCACTAGGCCCTACCGATATTCCTCCAGACAGATCCTTCGCCAAACCCTAATATCTCGGTACCACCAACTTTCATATCGGTGCCACCGAGATTCAGTGACCAACTTTCTATTAAGAATATTCGAAGAATTGGAATCTCCGAGATTGGTATCGGTCTCACCGAGATGCGGAAACTGGTCTAGATCACCGTATCGGTACCACTCAGATTCATATATCAGTCTCGCCGAGAATTCAAAAGTTTCCACATTTAGTGCAACTCGGTACCACCGAGATACCTTTCGGTATCACCAAGTTGGGAAATAATGTTGTAATGGTTGGATTTTGGGGGATGCCTATATATACCCCTCCACCTCCTCTCATTCACAGAGGAAGCACTCGAAACACACACCCACTTGCGAGATTCATATTTCTGAGAGAGAGACACCTACTCATGTGTTGAGATCAAGAGATTCCAATCCAACCATTCGAAACTTGATGTCTAGCCTCCCTAGTTTCTTTCCACAAGAACAATCTCTCCTACCCATGACAAATCTGTGAGAGCGTGGTTGAGTGTTTAGGAGACTATCTTTTGAAGCACAAGAGCAAGGAGTTCATCATTCTACAACATCTATTACGTTTTGGAGGGTGGTGCCTCCTAATTGGTTAGGTGTCGCTTGGAAGCCTCCTACTTCGTGTTGTGGAGTTGAACCAAGAAGTTTGTAATGGTAAGGAGATCACCTACTTCGTGAAGATCTATCGTAAGTGTGGCTAGTACTGTGTGTACATAAGCCATGGTGGAATAGACAACACTACTTCTTCATGGACCCCCTGTGGGTGGAGCCCTCCATGGACTCTTGCAGTCGTTACCCTCCATGGATCAAAGTCTCCACTAACGCGGACGTACGATAGCACTACCTATCGCAACCACACCAAAAATCACCGTCTCAATCTTTGTGTTTGATCTTCCTAGCTTACCCTCTACATTAAATTGCATGTCCTTACTTTCCACTTCTATACTCTTAGATATGCATGTGTAGGGTGAAATTGACTAGTCATAATTTCTAAAACTGGCCCACAACTAAAGTTGGGAAAAGGCTAAGTTTTTATCTTTTCAAGTAGTCTAAGCACCCACCCTCTAGACATACTTTCGATCCTACAGCGGCATCGTCCGCCACGCGAGGAGCAGCAGCGTCGTCCGTTGCGCAGAGGAGGTGCATGACGGTCCCGCACCACTCACACGGAGAAGCAGCCTGGATGTACCACTCGCAAGGGTCCACCTCAACGGTATGTTTCAGTTTCAGACTTTTAGCTGCTTGTTGTTCATTTCGTCCATGTTTTAGGAGCTCAATGTCCATGTTTTATTTCTTTTTTCTATTTGATATGTAGGTTCGTAGTGAATGCCTATTTTTACAGCAACATCGATATTCCGAATCTCTACATTTTACTTACTAGTCTGTGAATCATTTATGAAGGTGTATTCACCATGGACAAAAGGTGGATGGATGAGCCTAGGTATAACACACAATTTTAGTGGTTATTGGACGCTTAGCAATTATTTAACTACATCTGATCTGATGCATATGTATGTTTTTGTAACATGTAGGCACACAAAGGTGTATCTCGAAGGGGTTGAAAAATTCTTAAGCTTTGCAGTTAGCAATTCATCGAGAAACAAAATATTATGTCCTTGTAAGAACTGTTCACACTCATTTTGGAATGAAGAAATAGAGGTGTGTGAGCATCTGGTATGTGAGGGCTTTCTGCATGGATATAAAATTTGTATTTTTCATGGACAATCTAGTTCTACTTTCTTGAATGTTCCCGACGCTCATGAGAATGAGGTTGAGGAGGAGTCAACCGAAGAGGATGACATTTTTTATTTGCATCGAGACTTAGGGGGCGGTTTAGATATGGAGGGGGACTTCGAAGATGACATAGTTTCTGAGCATACTAATGCATATTTAGAAGCTCTTGAAAAGTTAAAAAATGACTCTGGTCAAGAGCTATATCCTGGGTGTAAGAAGTTCTCAAAACTGTGTTTCTTAATTAGACTACTTCATGTCAAATTACTTGGTGGATGGTCAGATAAAAGTTTTAACCTACTGCTAGATCTACTTAATGATGCTTTTCCTGAAGGATCTCACTAGCAAAGAACAATAATGAAGCTAAGAAATAGGTGAAATGCCTAGGACTTGGATATGTTAGTATTCATGCATGTGAACATGATTGCATCCTCTTATGGAAAAACCATGCTAAGGCTAATGTTTGTCCAGTATGCAATACTTCATGACAGAAATATGAAAATAATATCTAGATGGAAAACGTGTCCACGAGGTACGTAGGAAGGTTCTTCATTATTTTCCAATAAAGAAAAGGTTGTAGAGGTTGTTTATGTGTTCTAGAACAACAGCTCTCACCACATGGCATGATAAAGAGTGTACAAAAGATTGTTTGGTCAAGCATCTAGCTAATTTTGCTCAATGGAAGTATTTTTACGAGTTACATACGGAATTTCATGAGAACAACCGCCATTTTAGGCTTGGATATGCATTAGATGGTTTAATCCTTTTAGATCCAATAACGTTAATTATAGTGTTTGGCATGTTATCTTGATTCCTTACAACTTCCCGCCTTGGATGTGCATGAAGCAATCAATTTTTTATCACAGTGATTATTCTTGGTAAACATCCTCCTGGTGGTGATATGGATGTTTATCTAGAGCCGCTAGTTGATGATATGGTAGATATGTTTCTTCATGGTGTCAGAACATACGATGCTTCGAAAGAAGAGTTCTTTGATTTTAAGGCTGCCATATTGTGGACCATTCATGATTTCCTGGGCCTAGGACATACAGCTAGTTGTACCACCTCTGGTGAAGGAGCTTGTCCTGAATTTCATTCTGACAGATGCTCTCTTAGGTTGAATAATGGTAGCAATACATGCTACATGCGGCACCGCATGTTCTCACATGAAGACCACCCCTTTAGGTCCAACGCCCATTCTTTTGATGGCCTTGTTGAGCATAGGCCAGCACCAATTCCTCTCTATAGATTAGAAATTGTTGCTCGGGCGGAAGATGTGCATACGGTTTTTGGGAAGGATCCATCCGGGAAGAAGAAAACCAAGCGGAAGAGCAAGGATAATGAGCCACTAATAGTTTGGAAACGGAAGTCTATTTTGTTCAGGCTGCCATATTGGGAGAGCTTGTTGCTGTGTCACAACTTAGATGGCATGCACATAGAAAATAATGTATGTCAGAACACAATCAACACATTATTGTGCATTGATGGGAAATCTAAGGATAATTTGAACTCTTGCTTGGACCTTTAAGCTCTAAATGTTGGAAGTGGCCTTCATCATGTTGAACTTGAAGTACAAGATAAATTTTATTTACCTCCAGCACCTTATGAAATGAATGTTGCCCAACAGAACTTATTTTGCGGAGTATTTCAAGGAGCTAGATTCCCTTACGGGTTAGCAGCTGATATACATGTGAAAGGATCGATATGGTTGGCTAGAGGGGGGGGGTGAATAGACAACGACCACTTTTTAATTAATCTTAGCAAGTTAAGGTAAACACTATACGGGTTCACAAATAATATGACAATGAGGTGAACCCTATAGAAGCTAACAACGAGAGCTATTAAGACTACTAAGATATAGTCACACGCAAAAGCAAATACAAAGTAAAGGATAGAGATAACCACAAGTGGAACCGATGGAGACGAGGATGTGTTACCGAAGTTCCTTCCCTTTGACAGGAAGTACGTCTCCGTTGGAGCGGTGTGGAGGCACAATGCTCCCCAAAAAGCCACTAAGGCCATCGTATTCTCCTCACGCCCTCGCACGATGCAAGGTACCGTGATTCCACTATAGGTGCCCTTGAAGGCGGCGACCGAACCTTTACAAACAAGGTTGGGGCAACTCCACACAAAGCTTGGAGGCTCCCAACAAGACCACGAAGCTTCACCACAATGGAATATGGCTTCGAGGTGACCTCAACCGTCTAGGATGCTCAAACACCCAAGAGTAACAAGATCTGCAAGGGATAGGTGGGGGAATCAACTTTTCTCTCGGTGGAAGTGTGGATCTAGGCCTTCTCAACCAATCCCTCAAGAATCAACAAGTTTGATTAGCTAGGGAGAGAGATCGGGCACTTTTAAGCTTGTGGAGCAACAATGGAGCTTAGAGAGGTAAGAGATCAAGTTCCTCAGCTAGAAGAACCCTTTATATAGTGGGGGGAAAATTCAGACCGTTTTCCCACTCTCTGCCCGAGATCCAGCGGTACTACCGCTGGGAAGGAGCGGTACTACCGCTGTCTGGCGGTACTACCGCTGCATGCAGCGGTACTACCGCTGGAACCGGCGGTACTACCGCTGGGGCCTCCAGCGGTACTACCGCTGGAACCGGCGGTACTACCGCTGGGGCCTCCAGCGGTACTACCGCTGGAGCAGCGGTACTACCGCTGGCCCTTGGTAGTGTATAAACACTACTACCGCCGAGAAAGTCTTCGCAAAAGGGTCCGTCCACGAACTACCGCTAGGCAGGTGGAACAGGGCACCTGGAGCGGTACTACCGCTGACCAGGGGCGGTACTACCGCCAGCCAGCGGTACTACCGCTGACCAGGGGCGGTACTACCGCCAGCCAGCGGTACTACCGCTGGATACAGCGGTACTACCGCTGGTAGTCCAGCGGTACTACCGCTGGGGACCATTTTGCCGAGACGCAAAGAACAAACAGGCGAGGGCCGCTCCAAGGATAAAGGAAAGGGAGAAAATAGAGGTGTGCGTGTGCAAAGATAGATTCCACCCAAACCTTTCCACTACGGATCCCCTCTTAATAGTACGGCTTTCCTATGACTCAAATGAAGAGAATCTAGGATAGCGCCGTGCTTCTGTTCCCGAAGAGAGGAGTCGTGTCGTCTTGTGCCGTTGACGAATGTTGCCTGAAACCTTGACACACACGATTAGTCCTGTATGGTACTGTCATCAATCACCAAAATTACTTAAGCATAAATTATGCCTCAACAATCTCCCCCTTTTTGGTGGATTGATGACAATACCGGATTTGCATGGATAATAATATGAGAATAAAAAGGATGGAGATATAAGACATATGACTCACAGCATATGATGGAAATAAATCTAAACTCACATAGGGTAGATCATGTCTCACACACGATAGCAAACAAAGCAAACCAAGTTCAAAGCAAATCAGCAAAGCAATGCAAAGTTCGAAAGAAATCAAATCCCTAGACTCTCTCCCCCTTTGGCACAAGACACCAAAAAGGGGCACACCTAATGTCACAGGTAGCTACTCCTCGTCCTCCGGATCACCAGACTCGTCGGTCCCCTCCTGGTCAGTCTCCTCCTCATCTTCCGCCTCATCACCCGACCACTGGTACCCCTGAGCCTGCATCCAGGTGGCCTCCGGCGTGATGTCGTCCTCTGAGCCACTGGAGATGTCCACATCCAAGGTCCTGAGAACACGCTTATGCCTCTGGCGGCTCTGCTTCTCAGCCACGTGTGACTGATACTGACCCTTGGCCTGCATACAGAAGAGAGTCTTCATCTTGTCCTGCAACTTGATAGCCCAAGATGGCATGGCAGACGAGCGGGGCTGAGAGGCAGGTCCTCTACCAGCAGCGGTCTCTGTATCTGTGTCCATTTGCTGAGAGGAGGAAGATGGGTTGGTCCACTTATCCTTGATGCGCAGCTTGATTGGGTCATGCACAATATAGTCAGACTGTGCGTAGAGCACCTCTCCCGGAAATGCCTGTTGCCACTTGTGGCAGATGTAAGCAAACAGGTAAGGCCCGTAGATAGGGACCTTACGGTTGATAATGCAGTTCCATAGTTCTGTGAACATCACATCTGCAATATCCAATTGAGCAGACTCCACAGACATAGCCTCCTCACATAGTAACAACATCTCAGCCAAGACGCCATGGACCTCATCGAAGTTACCACTCCGAGGGAAGAGGGTGTTCCGAAAGATGCGGTGCATAATGTCTAGGTGCTTGGGAAGTACCCCCTTCCTCAGATATAGTTGCTGCAGTCTGTCCTTTGCAAGGCCCTTATTAGCGGGGACTGGAGCGTGAGGACGCAGCCCAAGAGGGGTGTCAGCACCCTGAAAATCAATGTGCAAGAACTGCATGAACTCTGACCAGGAACCAGTCATCTTCTGTGACCCAGTCATCCAAATCATGGAGCGCTGTTCATCATGGGAGAAATGAACAGTGACGTAGAACTGAGCAACTGCCGTGGGATCAAAATCTGTCTTGAAGGTGATGATGTTTTTGAGCCCCATCTTGTCAATCAAAGCAAGAGCATCACCAAAGTAATCTGTATGCCGCTGAAGATGTGCCAAATCAATCCACTGGACAGAGATGTAGTTCTTCTTGAAGTTTCCAATGACATCTCGATATATCCTGCAATGGTCCTTAACCCAGACATTTTCAACTCCCTCGATCGTCTCCCTCTCCTGGAGATAGTGGTTCTTGGTGCGAAACTGCAGAAACTCTTTAGGAGACATTGCTCGGATGTTCACCCTCTTGTCCTTGTGGGCAACCTTCTTGAAGGACTTCTTCTTAGGGGGGAGACCAGACGTGGCAGACCCCTCGGGCGCCTCTGTGTTGCGAAACTGTTTGGATGCCGTGTCCCGTGGGGGGTTCGAACGGCGAGCAGAGCCACCTGTGACACAGACCACAAAGCGAAAAAGAGGCAACACGAAAAGTCAAGGCAATGGATCTTGAAAGTGCAGAGAAAAGAAACAAAAGAAAAACATGCATTGCTAAGCCCAAGAAGAAAACACCGTGAATGCTCCTGGCAGTAGTACCGCCACACCTGGCGGTAGTACCGTCAGTCCTGGCGGTAGTACCGCCAGCTCTGGCGGTAGTACAGCTGGAAGTCCTGGCGGTAGTACCGCCAAACCTGGCGGTAGTACCGCTGGGGTCACAGCGGTAGAACCGCTACCCCCGGCGGTAGTACCGCTGGGTCCTGGCGGTAGTACCGCTGGGGGTTTGACTGTCAGATCTTGACATATAAAACTCGTATTCTAGGGCATGGACTGAATATATAATCATTAATACGTATACATCAGCCCTATTGTCAAACGGAACACATGGTAACACGAGGTACAAACATGCATAGGCAAGAGAGAGCACGTTTTAGATCTAATCAAAAAGGTTCAAATATCCAATCTAAGACGATGAAGCCCTAAATCACGGCAGCAATCTTAGCAACAAGCCATTGGATCAACAAGATGAATGCAATCCCCAATGCTCCTAACCCTAGAACACGAAAAACAACCAAATAAAAGAGGGGAGGAGCTTTTGTTACCGGGATTCATGGCTTTGGAGGAGGAAGAAGAAGTAAATCAGCCCTTCCACACCAACGGGAAGAGAGGGCTCCTCCAAGAAAGATCCAAACAGCGGGTTTTCGGGGTAGGGGAGGGAGGAGCCGCGAGGAAGAAGAAACAGATTGAAAATCGGGCTCCCCCTCCCTTTATATAGCCCAAGGGGTATGGGCAGCGGTAGTACCGCTGGGTCCAGCGGTAGTACCGCTAACCTGGCGGTAGTACCGCTGGAGTACAGCGGTAGTACAGCTACATAGCGGTAGTACCGCTGGAGTGCAGCGGTAGTACCGCTTGAGGTCCTGGCGGTAGTACCGCTCCCCCTGGAGGTAGTATCGCTCCCCTCGAAACCCTAGAAATATTCCGGCCGGCCGAGTTAGATTTTGAACTCTGGCGGTAGTACCGCTAACCATGGCGGTAGTAACGCTGGGGTCCTGGCGGTAGTACCGCTACCCCTGGCGGTAGTACCGCTGGGGTCCTGGCGGTAGTACCGCTACCCCTGGCGGTAGTACCGCTACCCTGGCGGTAGTACCGCTGTACATGTTTCAACACGGCTAGGGAAGGCGGGAAAACTTGGGCATATGACAAGTGAGAAAAAGGGATGACTTCTAAGAAGAGGTATCGACTTGTCATAGTATATCCTCTCCTTTATACGTAAGAGAGGATGGAGGGGCGGTGGCCGAGGCCACCTATGTTTGAGACAATGGTATGACACCGCGAAGAATTATCCTTGGGTTCATGACCAATGCTCGTCCTTGAGGCACAAGTGCCATTTGAAAATGGCTAAAGTAAAAGACTAGATTGATTTACGCATAATGGGGGGAGGGAGAGTTCATTGAGAGAACAACACTCCCCCTATGTCCATGCCTACATCTAGACCAAGATGAAATGTGAAGTGAGGTGCAATATGCCTAGTTTCAATCCACATTACTCGAATCAATGATATTTAGCTCGTGCCTTAACTCCCGGAACCTTGCTTCATCAAGTGGCTTGGTGAAAATATCTGCAAGTTGCTCTTCAGTGTGAATGAAGTGAACCTCAATATCACCTAGCTTGATATGTTCACGGATGAAGTGATGACGAATATCAATATGTTTGGTTTTGCTATGTTGCACTGGGTTGATGGAGATCTTGATGGCGCTTTGATTGTCACATAGAAGAGGCACTTTGTCACAAGTGACACCATAATCCTTTAAAGTTTGCCTCATCCATAGCAATTGTGCACAACAACTTGCAGCTGCCACATACTCAGCTTCGGTGGATGATAAGGGGACACAGTTCTGCTTCTTTGACGACCAACTTACCAAAGAGCGACCAAGGAATTGGCACCCTCCAGATGTTGACTTCCTCTCCACACAATCTCCAGCCCAGTCTGAGTCAGAATAGCCAACTAGATTGAAGTTTGCTCCTTTGGGATACCAGAGGCCAAAGTTTGGGGTATGAGCCAAATATCGAAAGATTCGTTTGACAGCCATGTAATGACTTTCTTTTGGTGCGGATTGAAACCGTGCACATATCCCTACACTCAACATAATATCCGGTCTAGATGCACAAAGGTAAAGGAGGGATCCAATCATGGAGCGGTATACCTTTTGATCCACTGCTTTACCATTGGGATCACTGTCAAGCTTGCATCTGGTTGGCATGGGAAACTTGACCGGTTTGACATCTTCGAGCTCGAACCGTTTGAGCATGTCTTGAGTGTACTTGGCTTGTTTGATGAATGTCCCTTCTAGACCTTGCTTAATCTCGAATCCGAGGAAAAACTTCAACTCTCCCATCATGGACATCTCAAACTTCTCAGTCATTAGCGCGGCAAATTCTTCATTGAATGAAATGTTAGGAGAGCCAAAGATAATATCATCAACATATAGTTGGCATATGAATAAATCCCCTTTAACCCTCTTAGTAAAAAGAGTGGGATCAATCTTCCCAATTTCAAACCCACGATCTTGTAACAACTCAGTAAGGTACTCATACCACGCGCGTGGGGCTTGTTTAAGACCATAGAGTGCCTTATTGAGTTTGTACACATGATTTGGGAGCTTGGGATGTTCGAATCCCGGGGGTTGTTTGACATATACCAACTCATTTAAAGGACCATTAAGAAATGCACTTTTCACATCCATTTGCTGTAATTTGAAGTTATGATGAGAGGCAAAAGCAAGTAGCATGCGAATAGATTCTAGCCGAGCGACAGGGGCAAAGGTTTCACCGTAGTCGATACCCTCGACTTGGGAGTAGCCTTGAGCCACCAATCTTGCCTTGTTTCGAATCACAATTCCATTTGCATCTTGCTTGTTCTTGAATATCCATTTGGTCCTGATGACATTATGTTCCTTCGTTGGTCGTGGCACTAGATCCCATACTTGGTTGCGCTCGAAGTTGTTAAGTTCTTCGTGCATGGCCATAAGCCAATCCTCATCATCGAGCGCTTCCTGTACCTGTTGAGGTTCACAATACGAGACAAACGCGTGATGCTCACAATAATTCCAAAGTTGTTGACGGGTAGATACTCCCCTTTTTAAACTACCAAGAACATTCTTCATAAGATGTGACTTGACTTTCAGCTTGTTCGCATTCTTGGCTGCTCGACGCTCCAAGAGTTCTTCATTAGATAACAGAGGAGCATCGACTTGTATCTTTTGTTTGCCCTTGCGTCTTGAGCCGGTTGTTTGAGCTCCAGAAGGGAATTGTGAGACAGTCTCCTGATCACTTTGTCCTTCGACTTGAGCAGGTTCACTAGTTTGATCTTGTATTAGTGGTTGCTCTTGATCTTGATCTCGTGTTGGTTCAAGGTCTTGGGGCAGTGCTTGAGTGGGCATATCACCATTGTTAGACAATTGATCTTGACCGAGAGCTTGATCAACTTGTTGAGAGTCTTCTCTTTGTTCATCGGAAGCGTGTGGGGCTTGTGGGGGTGATGGCTCCACTTGAGTAGAGCATTGTCCTTCTCCTTCGGCCATAAGGGGTTCCTCAATGGGGAGTATTTGACCAATCCCCATTCTTCTTATGGCTTCGGTAGGAATTTCATCACCTATATCACAAAGACCACTTTGCTCCACTTGGGAGCCATTATTTTCGTCAAACTCCACGTTACACGTCTCCTCAATTAGTCCGGTGGACTTGTTGAGGACATGGTAAGCATGAGAGTTTGTAGCATAACCAACAAAGATACCCTCATGTGCTCTAGAGTCAAATTTAGCTAACCGAGCTCCCTTTTTAAGAATGAAACACTTACAACCGAATACCCGGAAGTACTTGAGATTGGGTTTGTTTCCAGTTAGAATCTCATACGGAGTCTTGTTCAAGCCTTTGCGTATGTAGAGCCGATTGGACGCATGACATGATGTGTTGATGGCCTCTGCCCAGAAGTTGTATGGAGATTTGAATTCTGCCATCATTGTTCTTGCAGCGTCTATCAAGGTCCGGTTCTTTCTTTCTGCCACGCCGTTTTGCTGAGGGGTATATGGTGCAGAATATTGGTGCTTTATTCCCTCATCACCTAGAAACTCATCTAGGGTATAGTTCTTGAACTCGGTGCCGTTGTCACTCCTAATCATCAAAATCTTTGCTTCATATTGACGTTGCGCTTCATTGGCAAAGTTGATGACCGTTTGTTGCGTTTCACTCTTCCTTTTGAAGAAATATACCCAGGTATATCTTGAGTAGTCGTCAACAATTACTAAGCAATACTTTCTGCCTCCAAGACTATCGAATGTTGGAGGACCAAACAGATCCATGTGAAGAAGTTCCAATGGCCTCTTAGTGTAGATAAGAGTTGATGGACGATGAGCAGTTTCATGAATCTTTCCTTCAATGCAAGCACTGCAAACACGATCTTTAGCAAAGCTCACATTTGTTAGTCCACGAACATGGTCCCCTGTCAGAAGACTTTGCAAAGACCTCATATTGACATGAGCTAAACGGCGATGCCAAAGCCAGCCCGCGTCAACTTTAGCCATTAGACATGTCGCAGTCTTAGTGGGTCGCTTTGAAAAGTTTACCACATAGAGACCATTTTCGACATGTCCAACATAGGCTACTTTGAGAGTCTTGCTCCTTAGGAGGACCACAGTGTCAATATTAAAGAATGTGGAAAAACCCATGATTGCAACTTGACGAACGGAAAGTAAATTGTAGGCAAGAGACTCAACAAGCATGACCTTCTCAATAGACAAATCTTGAGAGACGACCACCTTACCAAATCCCAATACCTTTGACGAGGATGCATCAGCGAATTGGACATGGGTAGGCATAGATGGAGAAGGGTGCACATCCACCACTAAGTCCTTGCTTCCGGTCATATGATTTGTTGCTCCACTATCGAGCAACCATGACACCCCACCGGAAGCAAACTCCTGCAATAGATCAAGGCTTGGTTTTAGGTACCCATTTTTTAATGGGTCCTTTCATGTTAGAGACAAGGGTCTTAGGAACCCAGATAGCCCATTCAATATCTTCATCGTAGGAACCAATAAATCTAGCATAAACATGCCCATCACTAGCACAACATAACACATAAGAGGAATTGAGTTTGCCGGCTGTGTTAGTAGGAGCGGCTTTGCCCTTCTTGAGGTTCCCATAGTCCACCTTGTTCCTGTTCACCTTCTGAGTACCCTCACCCTCCTTGACAAAGATGTCCATGAGGGTGAGAGATCGTTTGCTCTTGTTCTTCCTTTTACCTTTTGACTTGGAGGTAAGTCCAATTCCTTCCTTTCCTACGACACCCTTTTGAGTGCTCAAGAGATTGTTCAGACTCTTCTCACCTTGTCTGCATGACACAAGGCCCTTCTCAAGTTTCTCCTTTAACTTGGCATTTTCTTCCACAAGGTGAACATGCTCACAACAAGGGTTAGTTGCACAAGTATTATCAATTAGCACAAAGGGAGGACAAGTAGAGATCTCCTTGGTAAGCTTTGCTTGGAGTTGATCATGAGACTCTTTCAAAGCGAAATGAACACCTTTCAAGGCTTTGTGGGCCTTGTCAAGTATGTCAAACTCTTCTTTGAGTCTGTCACGGCCAACCTCAAGAGCATACTTTTCAGATTTAAGCATGCGAGTAAGAACAACATCATGATCCAGTTTCTTTTGCATTTTAGTGCAGTCATCGTTATATGACTCCTCAAGAGCCAGACGAAGAGTGCGCTCTTCTTCAAGAGTACTAGATAATTCAGCAATTTCATCGGCATAGTCACGACTATGTCCATGAAGCTCGGAGATGGTCTCGTCATGAAACTCAATAAGGTCAGTGGCCTCACCCAATTGTTCCAAGAGAGCAACAAAATGCTTCTTGGTTTCTCCCTTAATAGTGCATAGAAACTTATCAAGATCATGTTCATTAAGTTCTCCAACATCACTATCTTCTACACAATTTAACAATGAAGGAGTAGAAGTAATGTTGGTCTTAATGAAAGAAGTTACCTGATTGGTACCTTTTGCCATGAGGCACTTGGTGATGTGGTTCTCGTTGAGGGCGTTGAAAAGAGACACCTTCTGGGAAGGGGTAGTGGCTATAGCAACAGTTGCCGTTGCCACTGTATCATCATCATCATCAGAAGGATACTCCTCCAGGGCCACCATTCCTTTTGGGTGAGGTTTCTTCACAAAGTTGTTCTTGATTGGAAATGATTTGGTTTTGTCTTTGCGAATGAGCTTGCCTCCATTGTCTTCTCTCTTCTCATATGGACATTCTGCCACGAAGTGACTCACGTTGCCACAGTTATAGCATGTCCTTACTCGTTGTTTGGGTTTGAACCCACTTGAGTTGTTCTTGTTGAAGGTTGGTCTTGAGTTCCTTTCATTTCCCCAGAATTGCCTTGATGCAAGAGCCATGTGCTCATGATAGGCATACTTTGTGTCTTCCGGGCAGCTCTCCTCTTCCTCATCTTCTTCTTCTTCTTCAAGCATTACTCTTGCTTTCAACGCAAGTTTGGGTGAAGAGATTTTTGATCGGACACGAGCAAGTGCATTGTCGGCAGTTTCGTTCATGATTGACATTGCAATGAACTCATCCAACACTTCACTGGAAGACAAAGAGTGAAAGTCTGGCCGCTGACGAATGACAGATGACATGGCTTTGTTGAAAGGCATGATGGCTTTGAGAAACTTGCGTTTGACCCAAGTGTCATCCACATCCTTACTTCCATGATCCTTTAGTGCCACGGCAATAGCAGTCACCCTCCGATAGAGATCACGAGGGTCCTCTTCTTCCTTCATCACAAACTCATCGGCCTGATCAAGTATCACTTCATAGTTGGATCGTTGAATACTTGAGCTTCCCTTATACAACACCATAATATGCTCCCAACAATCCTTGGCCAATGTAAAGGGACGTAAGTGGGGTAGATCTTCAGGTGGCACAGCAGACTGAAGGATAAACAGCGCAGAGTGATTATATTGATTGTCTGCATCTTCTCTTGGAGTGAGGTTGCTTGGGTCATGGGGGTAATATCCTTGCTCGATAATTCTCCACAAGTTTGTTGAGCTGTGATTCAAATGAGACTTAATAGAAAATACCCAGTTAGCAAAGTCACCTTTCACAAGTTTAGGAGGAGGACCAACCGGATTAAGACGAGGTGCGAGAACGGGTCCTCCATAAGTCATGGGAGGTGGAACAGAGGCATGTGTTCCAGTCCCATCCTTTTCGTGAGGTGAAGCAGGTTGCATACCTTTAGCCGCTTCCTTAGAGGAGTTGGCCTCCGAATCGGAAATGGTGGGTTTAACCACTAAAGCCGGTTCGGGTGAACTTCTAAGACCGTCAATTAATTCCTTAAGCATGGTTTTGACTTCGCTCGTCAAGGACGTCTTGAGGGCTGCCATAGCCGTATTCAAGTCGTCCCTTGTGACCGAAGTCAAGTCCATGCCCTCGGGTTGCCCATGGTTCACTTCCTCTTCGCCTTCCATACTCTTCGGGTGGTTAAACCCTTAATAAAGAGACGTGGCTCTGATACCAATTGAAAGGATCGATATGGTTGGCTAGAGGGGGGGGTGAATAGACAACGACCACTTTTTAATTAATCTTAGCAAGTTAAGGTAAACACTATACGGGTTCACAAATAATATGACAATGAGGTGAACCCTATAGAAGCTAACAACGAGAGCTATTAAGACTACTAAGATATAGTCACACACAAAAGCAAATACAAAGTAAAGGATAGAGATAACCACAAGTGGAACCGATGGAGACGAGGATGTGTTACCGAAGTCCCTTCCCTTTGACAGGAAGTACGTCTCCGTTGGAGCGGTGTGGAGGCACAATGCTCCCCAAAAAGCCACTAAGGCCACCGTATTCTCCTCACGCCCTCGCACGATGCAAGGTACCGTGATTCCACTATAGGTGCCCTTGAAGGCGGCGACCGAACCTTTACAAACAAGGTTGGGGCAACTCCACACAAAGCTTGGAGGCTCCCAACAAGACCACGAAGCTTCACCACAATGGAATATGGCTTCGAGGTGACCTCAACCGTCTAGGATGCTCAAACACCCAAGAGTAACAAGATCCGCAAGGGATAGGTGGGGGAATCAACTTTTCTCTCGGTGGAAGTGTGGATCTAGGCCTTCTCAACCAATCCCTAAAGAATCAACAAGTTTGATTGGCTAGGGAGAGAGATCGGGCACTTTTAAGCTTGTGGAGCAACAATGGAGCTTAGAGAGGTAAGAGATCAAGTTCCTCAGCTAGAAGAACCATTTATATAGTGGGGGGGAAATTCAGACCGTTTTCCCACTCTCTGCCCGAGATCCAGCGGTACTACCGCTGGGAAGGAGCGGTACTACCGCTGTCTGGCGGTACTACCGCTGCATGCAGCGGTACTACCGCTGGGGCCTCCAGCGGTACTACCGCTGGAACCGGCGGTACTACCGCTGGGGCTTCCAGCGGTACTACCGCTGGCCCTTGGTAGTGTATAAACACTACTACCGCCGAGAAAGTCTTCGCAAAAGGGTCCGTCCACGAACTACCGCTAGGCAGGTGGAACAGGGCACCTGGAGCGGTACTACCGCTGACCAGGGGCGGTACTACCGCTGGCCAGCGGTACTACCGCTGACCAGGGGCGGTACTACCGCCAGCCAGCGGTACTACCGCTGGATACAGCGGTACTACCGCTGGTAGTCCAGCGGTACTACCGCTGGGACCAGCGGTACTACCGCTGGGGACCATTTTGCCGAGACGCAAAGAACAAACAGGCGAGGGCCGCTCCAAGGATAAAGGAAAGGGAGAAAATAGAGGTGTGCGTGTGCAAAGATAGATTCCACCCAAACCTTTCCACTACGGATCCCCTCTTAATAGTACGGCTTTCCTATGACTCAAATGAAGAGAATCTAGGATAGCGCCGTGCTTCCGTTCCCGAAGAGAGGAGTCGTGTCGTCTTGTGCCGTTGACGAATGTTGCCTGAAACCTTGACACACATGATTAGTCCTGTATGGTACTGTCATCAATCACCAAAATTACTTACGCATAAATTATGCCTCAACAACATGGTAATGTGCATGTCAAGGAAAGGAAAATAATTGGGCTAAAGAGCCATGACAACCACATCTTGATGCAGCATTTGCTACCACTTGTTGTGAGAAGGCCAATGCCCAAAAAAGTTAGTGCATCCTTGAGTCGTGTTACAATTTCTTCAAGAAGATCTACTCGCATGTTATTTCTATTAGTGATATGGAACAGCTAGAGGCTGAAATACCTAAGACCTTGAGCATTCTCGATACTATATTCCCTCCATCCTTTTTTGATATCATGGTACACTTGATGGTGCATCTTCCAGCCTAAGCCAAAATAGCTGGACTAGTGCATTTTCCCAACATGTTTCCAATAGAGAGGTAATTGTCACCGACCACTTGTGTAGTAGCAAAAGTATGCTTCTTCTGCAAATAAACATAGACATTTGATTTGTTTATCATGCTGTAGGTATTTGTGTCGGTGTAAGGGTTTTGTTCATACTAGACGATATCCAGGGGGATCTATTGCCGAGAGCTATTTATTGGATGAGACTCTTGCCTTTTGTTCTCGGTATTTAAAAGGTGAAACTCGGTTCACTTGACAAATTAGAAATGATCAAGGTATGGTTATGGAAACCAATAGTACCACACCTTTCTTCAGCAACCTTAGTCGATGATTAATTGGCGAGCATTATGTATTACTCGACAAGAAGACTTGGATTCAAGCTCATAGATATGTATTGTTTAACTACGACCACATAGAACTTTATTTGAAGTAAGATATCTACTTTTTTTCAATTTGCATTTTATTTATGCTTTTTGTTGAAGTAATGAATAATTTGCAGCAAAAATAAGGAATATCTTTCCTCGGATGGTCTTAAAATAATCGACAAATTAATCATGTCCATCATGAGTCCTTCCATGAGTGGTTTAAGAAGCATGTTAGTGCTCGCATGTATCTATTTTCTTGTGATGTATATATATGGAGCGAGTTCCACCCAATTTGAAAATTACTATATTCCATACTCATAGGTGGAAGAAATGGGTGACAAAGTGCCAGAGGAGATAAGTAATTTAGCCCAGGGCCATTCAAAGTTGCACAACAGTTTAGTAGCTTGGGGTAACTTCTATGAATTTCAAGCATTTGATCAATACTGGTGAAAATATATCAGATGAGCCTTTCATTTTATTGTTGCAAGCAACTCAAGTTTTCTATGTTGAAGACCCAGTTGATGATGAATGGGTTATTGTTAGCCACTACAATCCAGGGGGCTCATATGCCATGCATGAAGCTGAAGATGAGGATGTAGAGATTCGTATGCTAATGGTTCATCCACATATCTATTCATGTTTTCATGATGATCTTCAAAGTATGATTGTGCTACAACACACATAGATGGGGGATTTGTGTAGCTAAAAAATCTAAAAAGTAAGGGGTGTTTGCATTATTTCCTTGTGTTCTGGTCTTCTTGATATGCATATTTTATCCACTATTGTTTGTTAAGCATCTTGCTCTAACATTTGTCACTTGCAGGAAAAAAGATGGTAGGAACAAGAGGAGGAAGTGAGGTCCCTCTTATTGACGAAGCTTCAAGGCTTGCCAATATTGTAGAAAATGAGAGAAAAGTGAGAGCTCTTATTGAACTCAAAAGGAATGAAGCATTGGGGGGAACAAGAATCCCAGTGAGAAAGCAACTTCATTACAACCAACCAAAAAATATAAAGGTTGTGTATGTCTCATTGTTCACATTCAATGTACTTCTCATTGTTTACATTCAATGTACTTCGTATCATTTATATTTTTTTTCCTTGCCAAATAACTGCACACATGAAGTTGCAAATGGAGGGCGTAATCTTCGTTCCCAGTCAAGGTTGAACCAAGATGGTGAAGATGCCAATAATTAACCCATAGGACATGGCTCAGATGATATTCAAGGTATTCTAGTGCAGCTCCATCATTCTCAATTTCTACACACTTCATATTTATGATTGCATTTTCTCACTCATTCCTTTTGAATTGTAAAGAAAATGCTTCAGCTGCGATTGTACAACAAAAAAAGAAGAGAGGAAGGGGTCCCACTGAATTAAGGAAGAACTATGATACATACCAACCTAAACAAAAAGTCAAACTAAATGAGTATTATCATCCTATTGGTAGGAACGGTACAACATTAGTTAATTTCATTGGAACATTGGTAAGTAAGAAATTGTCGGTTTTAGTTGAGGACTGGAGATATATTGACCCACAGGCAAAGTTAAAGCTATGGGATGACATAAAGGTAGTTTAGATGGTCAAAATAGTTTTTCCCATTGTCTTCTATTTTTGCTAGCTGGCTTTTACTAAATGACTTCATTTTCATATTGGTCCAGTCATATTTCAAGGTGGATGAATCTACTTTGGATTACTTTATGGTCACTACTACAAAAAAATGAAGAAAATTTCAATTACACCTAAAGGAGAAGTTTGTTGCCACATTGACTAATGAGGAACTTATGGAAAGACTTGATTTAAGGATCAAAAAGCAAGATTGGATACAAGTTATCGACCAGTGGAGAAAACCAGTATTGGAGGTAAGGCACAAACTTCTATACTTTGGGTTGGAATTGAACTAATGTCTTCATGTCATATCCTAGCTTAACTCATTGTTGGCATGTTTTTAGGCTAGCAGTGCTAGAAACAAAAAACTCGTTCCAATTTGAAATTTCTACATGTAGACGGCACCAAGAGTTTTGCTCGTGTTGGTCATGATATGGTAAACTCAACTACTCAAGCACTTCTTGAAAGTGAAGCATCACATCAGTTTTGGTTACTTTGGTTACTAGTGAAACAAATTGGTTGCAGGCTCTAAAACTTGGGTACTATCCAGGCAGAGACAAGAAATTTGTCGAAGCACATACAAGTCGGAAAATCGGAGTTCCCACCCCACTAGTTGTGCCGCTAATATAAATTGGAAAAAATAGTCCCCTGCATATATGATTATATTTCAACTTGCATAGAATAGATTCTTTATTTCCTTATTGGCTGCTACACATTTTGTATTGCCATATAAAATATATACCATGCATGTAGCTTCATCATGGAAATAACTTGAGGTGCCTTGTTTGCTTTGTTCTTGTAGAAGAAACTTCAAACTAAAGTTGCACTCCACCTAGAAGGAAAATTATCTTGAGGTAGGGGATCTTTATGCACATACTTTTGGAGAGAAGGAACCAAGAGGACGTGTACGTATGTTGGGTAGGGGCCCAACTCCACATAGTGTGGGCGTGCCTGGAACCGAAGTTAAAGTGCCAACAAAGTTGCAATGCAAATGCAACTTTGTCAAAGAGCTGAACAAGCAGTTTCTACTCTACATGAGAAAATGCAAGCAATGGAATGACGCGTCGATGAGATGCATCACATCATGTTTTCACAAGGAAGTCACAGTGTTGACATGCCCACACCTTCGCCTCCAAATTCTGTCTCTCATCCCGTGGTAGAGTGCTTAGTTGTCTACTTTTGTTAACATATATGAATCATAGGTACACTAAATCATTTTATTTTTGTGTCCCCCCATAGTTATCATGTATTGTAACAAATGATGACGATGAGGAAGAGGAACATGAGGGTCATCATGATTCAGTCCAGGAAGACGAAGGCTTGATCATCCAAAATTGTATACCATCTAGCTGTAATGTTGCATCCACACATTTACCACCTAGAAGCCATGTAGCCACTCCATGCGTCTGTCAGGCCTCTCAAGCCTCTCACAATCAATAATACCTTGTAATTATCTGATATTTTATATACATATATCTTGTTCTATTTTATTTGCTAATAGATGATGCATGATTTAGGTTGGTAGGGATGTCATATTATATCATTTGGTTAGATCTCATCCTGTGGCGAAGGCAATGGTTATCTCAATCACCAAGAAACCATAGTGGGAGGTTAAGTTATTGGGCTGCAATATTACGAAGTTCTTGTCAACATTGTATTGAAAAGAGAGGTGGAACTTCCTCGTGTATACGATGGAATGCAAACAATGGGCGATGCTCGGCACATGTCCATTGCATGGCCATCAAATAGGGTAAAAAGATATATTATACATTTTCCTGTTCTAGTGTAAACTATCACATGATGTTAACTAATTGTTTTTTGTAGATCAAACCTTGCTCCAAGTCACGGTTCTCATCATCACAGAGTTCAGGTATTATTTCTCTCAATATCACCATGTCTACCACACTTAGAATTGAGAGCAAGGAGTACACCACTACCAGTACCTATAGTGCTTCCTCCTTCAATGGATATTTTGCATTGGCTTTTTAAAATTTTGTGCAAGGACATGCCTGTACATGCTTTCAAGCATAAATAATTTTGCATATAATGTACATGTTGTCGAAGATATTAACACATGCGTGTACATGTTGTCGAAGATACTAACACATGCATGTACATGCTCTCGAAGATACTAACAAATGGCTACCTTTTTCTCTTATGTTGTATATACTGTACATGTTATTTTTTCAAAAAAAAATAGTATTTTTTTTTTGAGAATGGAATTTAAATTGTTAATCTATTTGCTCCATTCTCATATACAGATGACACATTATTTTTTTATCTGGGCACTTGATAGGACTAAAAAACTATTTTTTAACGCAGAAAAGTATTAGTCCATCTCGTTGAAATTATAGATTACATGCATATTTATTTAATATATGTGATACCCTTTTTATCATCTCTTTTGGACTAAAATATGCATCAGTATTATGGTCTATAAAATCAGTCTCTTTCATCTTGTGTGCTTTGCATTTTCTAAGATTGCTCAAAGATACATGCTCTTTTGTAGGGACAAATGGCACAAAGTTGGAAGTACTGAGGTTGATATAGGATGTTCCACTAAACACTTTTGTCCATAACATGGAACATTGTCGATGCATTTTGTTCATATGGAAGTTGATGTCGCCTTGATCAAGGACTGGGTATCTTTCATAATATTTTGTAGTAGTCAAGTGATCAAATGATTGGTCTCTTAAGAACATGCTCATCATATTTTTTAACAGTACAAGACATGAATGTTGACTTGGGTATTTTCTTAATTGTTTTAGCTAACTTGAGTGAAGAAAAATAATGCATCTTCTATGTATGTTGAATGAATGTGTTCGCTCATATCTTTTGATGAATGAAACTATGCAATTGGAATCATTTATATATGTTAGAATGAATGCATTGGAAGTTATCTTGTGATGAATGTAAGAGTGCAATTGCATTTGCATTTATGCTGAAATGTATAACCCCCGCACTAAGTGTGTCGGTAGAATTGTTGCATGTCACATTATCTGTTGGCATAACATAACAGCAGGTAAACTGTTGGAATAGAAATGGTCGATGCATTATATGTCGGTGCATGTAGTATCGGATAGACTGTCGGCGTGTGTATGGCGTCACACAAACCATCGTCATAACACAGTGTTAGAGGAACCGTCGGCATAGAGATGTCTGACGCCATAGAAATGTTTGTCGGGAAAGATCCCACCAATGTTGTCATGTTATCAATCGGCAAAGACCTTTCTCGGCAGGACTATAGGCGACGCCTTCTTTCTGTCACTATAAATCTCCGTCGATAGAAAATGTGTGGTCGAAAGTCACCTATGATGACAGATTGTTCGACGCTGCTTTGAGTGTCGTGGTGTAGTGTACATGGCCCTCACTATGGGTTATTGTCCATTATATATCATTTGCCCATATTTCCATACTCACTTTGCATGATATGCTCATTTATATGACATTGCCATGCATTTGTGTCCCATGCTTTGCATATCACATGACACTTGATTATATGACTGTTGGCGAACATCGCATGGGAAACACAAAAAAATCCTACGGTCACCAAGATCAATCTATGGAGACTAACATCTATGAGAGGGGGGAGTGAATCTACATACCCTTGTAGATCGCTAAGAGAAACCGTATAAAACATGGTTGATGTAGTCGGACGTCTTCATGATCCAATCACGGTCCATCGCGTGATCTCATCACGATTCGTCCCACAAACCCATCAGGATCCGTCCCGATCTAGTGCCGAACGGACGACACCTCCATGTTCAGCACACGTATAGCTTGATGACATTCTCCACCTCCTTGATCCAGCAAGCGACGGTGGACAGGTAAATGAGTTCTCCGCCAGCATGATATCATGGCGGCGGTGGTGGTGGAGCATTTCCGGCAGGGCTTCGCCAAGCAATACCAAAACCTATCCAGAGAAAGAAGACGATCTATGGAGAAGAGGGCAGCACATCGCTTTTTAGGTGGTGGCTGCCCTCAAAACCTCTACTATATAGAGGAGGAAGGGGTAGGTGGGATTGCCTTGGCCCCTCCTCCAAGGAGGAGAGGTTCGGCCGAAGTAGGGGAGAGTCCACCTCCCACAAGGTAGGTGGACACCCTTGGGAGGACTCCTCCTCCACCTCCTCTTTCAAGACTTGGCGCATGGGCCTCTTGAGGTTCGCTTCCCAAGCCTGTAAGTGCATCTAGTGCCCCTTAGTGATTTTGGTGGTTCGAAGACTTATAGGTTAAGAGACTCATGTGTTTGTGAGAGTACACAGGCTCTATAAGTCGCTGAGGAGTTTGAGTTATTCGATGAAAATCGAACCCTAAAAATGTATGTCTTCGGGTGAAGACTTTGGTCATTCCTTGAAGACTTTGATCCCGAAGAAATTGATATTCCTCATGAAGAAATTGAAGATGAGGAATTCGGTGTGTCCTGAAGAAAATACACTAAAGACTTTGAAGCTTGAAGATTTACTCTTTCTGTTTCATTTTCTTTACACTTGAGTCATAGGAACACCGTAGTGTTAAAGTGGGTCGAGGTAAAACTATGGAACGAATTTCCTCATGATGCTCAACCCAAACCTACATCTACCAAAGCCTCAGAGTAAGGAATATGAGAGACATGAGGACTTCCACAGTTGAAAGTTCCGACCGTTGTCGCGCCACGTGCCATCTGTCACAGATCTTATCCACCCAACGGTCATATTATTAAAGGGCATTTATGTCAAATCATGTCGAGATACTCCCCGGCTATAAATAGCCACCCCCACAACCACTAGTTGGTTGGCTGCTCTGAGAGAAACTGACACTAGTCATTTAGAGTAACCCAAATTCCTCAAGAGTCTTCAAGCAAAAATCATCAAGTGAGGAAATACCCCAAACACCCAAACCAAAACCCAAGTGATTGAGCATCAATGAAGAAGTAATTCCTGAGTGGAACCGATGCTTGTTACCTCTGAGGATTGTTCATCCTCCAGACGGCTAGGCGTCATGGTCTAGAGCATCCAGCAGTCAATTTTGGATTGTCGGTGTTGGAAATATGCCCTAGAGCAATGATAAATAGTTATTATTATATTTCCTGTTTAAAGATAATCGTTTCTTATCCATGCTATAATTGTATTGAATGAAAACATAGATACATGTGTGGATACATAGACCCAACAATGTCCCTAGCAAGCCTCTAGTTGGCTAGACAGTTGATCAAGGATAGTCAAGGTTTCCTGGCTATGTGCAAAGTGTTGTTGCTTGATAACTGGATCACATCATTAGGAGAATCATGTGATGGACTAGACCCAAACTATGAACGTAGCATATTGATCATGTCGTTCTATTACTATAGTTTTCTGCCGTCAACTATTTGTTCCTATGACCATGAGATCATGTAACTCACTGGCACCAGAGGAATGCCTTGTATGTATCAAACGTCACAATGTAACTGGGTGACTATAAAGGTGCTCTACAGGTGTCTCCGAAGGTGTCCTTTGAGTTAGTATGGATCAAGACTGGTATTTGTCACTCCGTGTGACGGAGAGGTATCTCGGGGCCCTCTCGGTAATATAACATCACACACAAGCCTTGCAAGCAATGTGACTAAGTGTACATCACGGGATCTTGTATTATGGTACGAGTAAAGAGACTTGCTCGTAACGAGATTGAAATAGGTATGCCGATACCGACGATCGAATCTCAGGCAAGTAACATACCGAAGGACAAAGGGAATGGCATACGGGATCATATGTATCCTTGACACTGAGGTTCAACTGATAACATCTTCGAATAATATGTAGGATCCAATATGGGCATCCAGGTACCGCTATTGGATATTGACAGAGGAGTACCTCGGGGCATGTCTACATAGTTCTCGAACCCGCAGGGTCTGCACACTTAAGGTTCCGCGATGTTTTAGTATAGTTGAGTTATATGCGTGGTTACTGAATGTTGTTCGGAGTCCCGGATGAGATCACGGATGTCATGAGGGTTTCTGGAATGGTCTGGAGACGAAGATTGATATATATGATGACTTCATTTGGTTATTGGAAATTTTTCGGGCATTAGCGGGAATGTACCGGGAGTGACGAATGGGTTCTGGAAGTTCACCGAGAGGGGGGGCAACCCTCCCGGGGGTAGCCCAAAGGACTTATGGGTGGCGCACCAGCCCTTAGTGGGCTGGTGGGACATCCCAATAAGGCCTATGCTCCATAAGAGAAAAACCAAAGAAAAAAAAGAAAAGGTGAGAAGGAAGAGAAGGACTCCACTTTCCAATCCTAGTTGGACTAGGATTGGAGTAGGACTCCTCCTCTCCCTCTTGGTCGGCGCACCTTGAGGACTTGGTCCTCAAGGAAAGTCTCCTCCCCCTCCCTCCTATATATAGTGGTGATTTAGGGCTGATTTGAGACAACTTTGCCACAGGCAACTCAGATCTACACACCATAGTTTTACCTCTAGATCGTATTTCTACGGAGCTCGGGCGGAGCCCTGCAGGAGTAGATCCTTCACCACCACCGGAGCGCCGTCACGCTACCGGAGAACTCATCTACTTCTCCCTCTTTCTTGCTGGATCAAGAAGGCCAAGATCATCGCCGACCTGTACGTGTGCTGAACGCGGAGGTGTCGTCCGTTCGGCACTAGATCGGAGCGGATCGTGGGACAGATCGCGGGACGGTTCGTGGGACGGTTCGCGGGTGGATCGAGGGACGTGAGGACGTTCCAATACATCAACCGTGTTTCTTAATGCTTCCTGTTGTGCGGTCTACAAGGGTACATAGATCCAAATCTCCTCTCGTAGATGGACATCACCATGACAGGTCTTCGTGCGCGTAGGAAAATTCTTGTTTCCCATGCGACGTTCCCCAACAGTGGCATCATGAGCTAGGTTCATGCGTAGATGTAATCTCGAGTAGAACACAAAGGGTTTTGTGGACGGTGATGTTCAATTTGTTGCCCCTTAGTATTTTTTGATTCGGCAGTATTGTTGGATTGAAGCGGCCCGGACCAACATTATTCGTACGCTTACGAAAGACTAGTTTCATCGCTTGACACACAACTTCATTGCATAAAGATGACTGGCGGGTGTCGGTTTCTTCAACTTTAGTTGAATTGGTTTTGACCGAGGTGGTCCTTGGAGAGGTTAAATAACAATTTGCGCATCTCCGTTGTGGTTTTTGCGTAAGTAAGATGCGGTCTACTAGATACCCATAGCAGCCACGTAAAACATGCAACAACAATTAGAGGACGTCTAACTTGTTTTTGCACGGTATGCTTGTGAGATGATATGGCCAATGACGTGATGTGATATATTGGATGTATGAGATGATCATGTTGTAATAGTTAATATCGACTTGCACGACGATGGTACGGCAACCAGCAGGAGCCATAGGGTTGTCTTTGAACTAACGTTTGTGTGTGCAGATGCGTTTACTATATTGCTAGGGCATAGCTTTAATAGTAATAGCATAAGTAGCACGACAACCCCGATGGCGACACGTTGATGGAGATCATGGTGTGGCGCCGGTGACAAGAAGATCATGTCGGTGCTTTGGTGATGGAGATCAAGAAGCACATGATGATAGCCATATCATGTCACTTATGAATTGCATGTGTTGTTGTGATAGCCCGATGCCGACGTTCCAGAAGATTCCCCTTCTATTCTGTTTCGTCGTGTGTCTATTTTCTTTTGTCGCATTATCATCGCATCATTCGCATCATGAGCATTGCATCGGCATATCGTCGCCGCCAGTTTTCAAAACTTGCATCCGTTGTTAGTTGCCGGTTCTCGTCGTTGTCTGTTCTGAGCCCGACCGCACACACACGAGCCCGCGGCATCGTCAAAACCCTGTTTTAAAAGTGTGTTGAAAACTTTCTCTGATCGAGGTGAAACTTGGCATGCGTTGTGATTAGTTATAGGTAGGCCGCCTGTCAAATTTCGTCGCGATCGGAGTCCGTCTGGTACTTGAACGGTCGACCGTAGGGGCACCGTATTCGGTCTACCGTCGAACGTCTATCGGTGTTTTAAAATTCGTTGCAGCGCCGCCCGTTCTTCCTCTCGTCTCCGGATATCCACTCTACACGGCCTCGTAACCGTTCCCACGTTCGGAATCGTCCGAATCCGACCACACGGTTGGATCCGGAATGAAATTCCGGCTAACCTAGCCCCCCCCCCCATTTGTCTATATATAGACCCCCTCTTAATTTAGACAACCTCTCTCCATCTCTCCTCGAAATCCGCACCAAACCCTAGCCCCCCACTCTCTCTCCTCTGCCAGCCAACGCGGGCCCGCCGAGCCCATCCGAGGCCCGCCCGGGCCCGAGCCGCCGCGTCCCGTTCTGCCCGGATCACCCCGCCGTGCTGGCTCCTCCCTGCCCCGATCCCAGCAGCTCCCCATGCCCCGCCTCCGGTCAACCTCGGCTGCCGGTGCGCCGCTGCCGCCCGCCGGAGTAGGCATGCCCCCGCCGGGTCCATCCCCGCGTGCAGGCGGCCAGAGAGCGTCGCCGCCATGCCCACCATCGTCGCCAGATCCCATGCTCCTCCCTGTCGTCGTCGCGTGCGCCGCCAGATCGGGCCGCCGCCTCGCGCCAATCGCCGGTCCCTCCGCCCTCAGACTCCCGTCGAATCCCGGCGCTGCTCCCTCGCTCCCGTCGCCAGGATCCTGCCACGTCGAGGTCAACGCGCCGCCAGCAACTCCCATCGGGAGGAGGAGGATGAGCCGAGGGCTCGCTCACGCGGTCGCGAGTTGGGCCAGCGCCCCGCAACCGCTCTCGAGGCCGCCACGTGGGCTAGAGCGCCCCATGGCCCAATTGGCTCCGACGGCCTGCCTCCTCTCCAGGAGCCCCTCGGCGCACTGCCTCCTCAAGGCCCGCTAGGTGAAATCCCCCAGCCCCTTTATATTACGCATAGGCTCCTCTTAGTTATTTTTACGCCTCAGTTTCGGCCCAATAGCTATTATAGGATTTATTTTTCGGTATAGATAATTTAAGGATTTAGGCATATATTAGTATCCCTGTATCTTTTAATCCGTAAATCGGATCACGACATGTAGCATATGGTTTTGGTGTAGTTTTGCGTGTAGAATCCGATTATAAAACTTGCATATTTGTTTGACGTGTTTTAGCGTGCCGTATGCCTAGAATCGCGTGTTGTTCCAATAGGTTTCGTCCCGTATTTATTTTCGCGCAAGATCGGATTTCTCGAATGCCTTAGATAAAATTTCCATGTTTTAGGAACCCTCTTACCATGTATTTTAGAGCGTTCATTGGTATTTTTGCGTGTAGGGATTGCCGCTAGTTTATTTTTCCGTGCTTAGGTTATTATCTCGCATTTACGTGTGGCATTATTTTATTGTGCAACCCCACATATTTTATATGTTTTCGGGTAGAAAATCCATGGAATTTTTCTGTGCAATTAGTTTTAGCTTTTGAGTAAGTTAGTTCGTGCGATATTTTGCTATGTAGCCCTCTTGTCTTTTTCGTAGGATTTATTCCGTGCTTCGTTTGAAGGAGTTGTCAACTAGAGAGTTGTTCTTGGGTGCTTACTCTAGCCCCTGGTATTTTTGGTTGCACTAGATATGCATGTTTAGGTGTGGTTTGATTGCCCTCAAGTTGCTAGAAATAGTGTTGATTTGGAGGTGCTGAAATATTTCTAAGTCTGAGATCTGTTATATTTGGTTGATGTCTTGTCTTGCTTGTAACTTGTGATCTATAGCTCTTTTGAGGTTGGTGCAATGGAGTTATTTGTATCCCTTGTGTTTCCCTAGCATGTTGTGAATTTTCATGCCATTTGGAGCCATATAGCTATAGGTTTTGCTGCTGTCAATATGCCTTCAGATCGAAAACTACAGCTTCAAAAACTGCTATTTTCACTAAGTCCGAAATAGTGTGTGTAAAGCCATTTTGTGACTTCTTTTCCTAGTGTTCCTTGCTGCCATGCTAGTTGTTCTTAGTCGTTTGTTGTAGTGCTTCTTGCCCTCTTTCGTGTCATGCCTTGGTTGATTATATTGGAGTTGAGTAGCTCATAGTTGTGGGGCGTAGATAATGGTCTGTGGCTGATTTTGGCAGATTGTAGTGATTTCTTGTTTTGCTCGTAGTTGTTGAACCGTAGCTCCGATTTGATCGTGTCCTACATGAAACTTGCTTAGAATCTCGTGTAGTTTCATTTTCTCTTGCTGGTTGTATGTTTTGAAGTGCTTGTGACCGTCGTTGCACACAGATTGCATTCATGCCATCATAACTTGCGGTGCTTGTAACTTTTCATCCGTAGCTCCGTTTTAGATGTTCTCTATGTGTAAATTGCTTGTCTCGACGCGTAGAATCACGTGAAGCTATTTGTTTTTCTGTTTAACAACCAATTAAATGTGTTAGTTCGGATCTGGACAGAATTGTAAATTAACATGTGAGGTCGTCTCGGAGATGCTATATGTCATTTCCGACCTTATTTAAAATGCCTAGATAGGTAGTTTAATTACGCTTCACCTCTTGCCATGTCTAACCACATTTAATATTGCCATGTACCTAATCGGGATAGAACCAAATAAATAAACGTGGAGTTTCGTCAATATGCAACTCGTTGCATATTGAACTTCACTTAATGTGTAGTATTTGGTTGTTGTGAATTGTCATGCCATGACTTGCACGTATTCAGCTGCTCATGCATCATTTGTGTTGTGCATCATGTGGTGAATATCGTGTGTTGATTCTTGTTTCCGGTTTGCTTTGTCTCGATAGAGTTCCGCAAGCGTGTCGGATTGTGAGGACCCGTTCGACTACGTCGGTTCGTCTGCTTCACGGAGTCGTTCTTCTTCCAAGCGGGATCTCAGGCAAGATGACCATTTCCCCACATACCATTACTATCATTGCCATGCTATTTTACCGTTTCTATCGATTATGTCGCGTTTCCTACCACATGTTAAATATCAGCCTCTCAACAATGCCATGATAAACTTCAACCTGTTCGACCTAGCAAACCACTGATTGGCTATGTTACTGCTTGCTTAACCATGTTGTTTGCATTGCTAGTTGCAGGTGTAGTTGCTTCCATGTGAAAACCTGGGTTCCTTGTCATATCACCATATTAAATGCTATTTAATTTAATGCACCTATATAGTTGGTAAAAGGTGGAAGGCTCGGCCTTTCTAGCCTGGTGTTTTGTTCCACCTTTGCCCCCTTAGTATTGGCTACCGGTGTTATGTTCCATAATTGAGCGCTCCTAACACGATCGGGGTTGTTATGGGGACCCCCTTGATAATTCGTTTTAGATTAAAGCTGGTCTGGCAAGGCCTAACATTGGTACTATTTTCCCAACATAATAATTTTGATAATACTGAAATGCATAGGGAGTTAGTGCTACCCGAGGAGTAATTCTACATAATATAGGTAGGGCCAGTGCTGATGGTGCTGGTCCAAAACAGAGCACCGTGCGGGGCCAACCCGGGGCAACTCGGGAGATTTCTATCAGGCCACCGTACGCTTCGCTTATCCGTCGTGTCCTGAGAACGAGATACGCGGCTCCTATCAGGATCGTCGACACGTCGGGCGTCCTTGCTGGATTAGTTTTACCTTTGACGAGATATCGTGTGCATCGGGATTCTGGTGATGCTTTGGGTAATCTCAAAGTTGAGGTTTTCCACTACGGAATCTGACGAGATCGCGAGCTTCATGATTGAGGATTTCTATGCGGCTTGTGGTAATTTGTGATGGACTAGTTGGAGCAACCTTGCAGGGTTAAATCTTTCGAAAAGCCGTGCCCGCGGTTATGTGGCAACGTGGAAACTTTGTTTAACACTGGTTCTAGATAACTTGAAGTTAACTTAATTAAAATATGTCAACTGTGTGCATAACCATGACTATCTCTGCCGTGAGTTCCTTCTCCGATCAAAGACACGGTGGGGTTATGTCTGACCTAGGTAGGTGTTCAGGATCATTCATTTGATCATCCGTAGTTCACGTCCGCTATGCGTAGATCTTCCCCCTCTTATTTCTTGTACTCGTAAGTTTAGCCACCAAACATATGCTTAGCCGCTGCTGCAACCTCACCACTTAACCATACCTCCCCCATTAAGCTTTGCTAGTCTTGATACCTTTGGAAATGAGATTGCTGAGTTCCCTTTGACTCACAGATTACTACAACACCAGTTGCAGGTACAGGTAAAGGTTACTTGACGCGAGCGCGTTGATTGTTCATTTGGAGTTGCTTCTTCTTCTTCTTCATCGATCTAGGATGGGTTCCAGGCCGGCAGCCTGGGATAGCAAGGATGGACGTCGTTCTTCTTTTCTCATTTGTTTTCGTCCGTAGTCGGACCCTGCTCTTCTTCATGATTATTATGTATTGTACTGTTGTGACTCTGCTGTAGCTTGTGGCGAGTGTAAGCCAATTCTATATATATATATATATATATATCTTCTTTTTCGATACATGTACTTGTAACGATATCCATTCTTGCGACACGATGCGATGCGTTTCTATCCCTGACGAGGCCTCCGTGCCAAATTGAGGATATGGTCGCATCTTGGGTGTGACAAGTTGGTATCAGAGCAGTACCGACCTAGGAGCCCCCTTGATTGATCGAACTTGGCCGAGTGGAGTCTAGTGAAATACTGCTTTGAGTCTAGTTATATATCGGAGAGTAGGATTCTTTTTTCTCCTGTTCTATGCTCTGGTGAGGAATCTTGACGTAATAATTCATTCCACTCCTCTTCTCAGTCAAAAAATTTTAGGATCACACGGATATTCTTGGGATCTATATGATGCTGATGTGACGGAGTTCTGTCTTGGTGCCTCCTGTCTGACTTGATTTTCTTCCGGGGAGTTGAGCTCCAGGGGATTCTTGAGCACATCGTTATCATTCAGATTTCTCAGTATCTCCGAACGAAGGATGTTCGTAATTGCTTCAATACTAGTAGTCGCGAGATAACCCTGATGTCCCCAGTACTGGTGCAGATTGTTCGGGAGTACTTCCATACTTTGTATCGTTGTGATCATGAGGGTCTGTAGTAGATGAAGGTCCGAGATTCTGGTCGTGTGTTGACGGATGTGATACAGGTGACGAGTTAGTATAGGAGTTGTGTGTTATTACTCCTTGTATCCATGTACCAGATTGCATGACCATATATTTCGGGAATTCATAGGTGGGAATTCTAGTAGTTGCTTATAGGACAATCTTCTAACAAATGCATGATGTTAGGTTGGGGTTCGACATCTAGTGGATTTGTTTGTTCACGGTCGACTTACAGTGGTACACGTTGTGTCTAAGGAGTCCTTGTAGCTTGCTATGACTCGGGGACGCTTCGTATGTCGGGTGCACTGCCTTGCACTTGATGGCTACTGTAAAATCGAGCCTGGTGATCTTGTCCACGAAAATATCGGACGAAATCTTTCTCATGAGTTTGTTCTGGCTAATTGCAAGCCGCATCCGTTGTTTTTGTTGGAATATGGTAATTCAAGTTGCTTCGATGTCAAGCGGTGACTTCAGATTTTTTCTAAGCAGTGTTCTCATATTCATATGAGAGTGCTAATCCTTTTGCTCAATCAATTGTCTTGTCAATTCTTGTCAACCGGAGTTGTTATATCAATTCTTTTCAACCGGTGTGCTTCTCCTCAACTGAATTCTATCCTCTCCAATCTTGCAAGATCATTCTCTCATTTTATTCCGGAGTTCATCTCACTTGTTCCGAGTTGTCTTTGTTTTTCCCCGCCCTCCCACCCTTTTCTTCAGTGATTGGATTTTCATCCAAAAGTTTTCTTTTCATTGTTGCTTCAGCTATCTTTTATTCCGTGCCGTATCCGGTGATTCATTGTGAAGATTCTGAGGAGCTTCATGTTCATCTTTGTTCATTCTTGTCATCCGTACCGGTGAATTTAATTCAGGTTTCCGTGTTCATCATATTCCTTTCGTCCTTGTAATTCTTTCCGGTGTTGGAAATTCTTATCTAGTCTTCTGTTGGCATTTATCTCTATTCTTTCCGGAGCATTGAAGATATCCCAGTGGTTTCTTGTTATCAATTCTTTCAATTATTTCGAGGTGCTCAACCTCATCAAGTTTCATTTGTACGGTGCAATATCCCTCTTTCTAGCAATCTTTTCAACGGTGGTTTCTTTGAGTGGGCCCATAACCCACAGGTTTTTCCCGGGATCTTTTAGCTCTTCTAATATTTCCCGGACATCTCTAATTCTTTTTAACTATGACGTAAGTATGGATTTCATCAGTCATATCCCTTCTCCAAGATCTATTCGAATTAATTCTCATATTTGGCTCAACCTTTCATTCTTCATTATTCCGGAGTGTCTCAGTTATTCTCGGTGGTTTTCTCCTCATCATGTTTCAGCTTTGAAGATCGAAAGAGTGTTTCTCTCAGTCTTGCTCCATTCTTGTGAAGATTGTCATCTCAGCTTCGTGTTATCCTCTCATTTGTTCCAATCATGAGTATCCTTTTCTTGCTATCCGGTGCATTTCTGTGTTGTTTTCATTCTTGATCCTCCGAAGGCCATCATTTTAGAAGACTTCTTTGTTCTCAGCATGCAGCTTTCGTTCTCTAATTCTTCTCAATTTTTGTCTCTTCGTTCGTCTCTCAATTATTCTGGCGCCTTGTTCTAGTTTTTCTCTCAGGTGGCTCATGATCTCTTCATTCTCTTGTTTCTCCATTAATTCGTGGCGTTCCCTTTCAATTCTGAATTCTTACAAGTGCTTCCCTGAATTATGCCTCAAGTGGTGCTTATCTCTCTGCCTCTTCAAGATTCATTTCTAGAAGAATAAGTCGTATGCTAAATCCGTTGCTTGTCATCAATTAAACTTGATGAAGGATGAGCATAACATAATTCTTATTATTGTCCTTCCTTCTTCCAAGAGATTTCAATTCTTCTTCCGGAGGACTCATGATATCAATTCTTTTCTCAAGTGCCTATATTTCTTTTCCGGAGTTCCAAGTTCTTTTAAGTATCTCTTTGTGAGGCTTCATCTAAATCTTGGCAAGGTCATAATCTTATTCTTTTCTACCTTCATATTTGTTGCATCATTCAGTTGTATACGGAGGTCCTTCATGGTGGTTCGTCAAGATTTCATTCATTCTCAGGTGTTCTTCAAGAATATTATTGGAGAACCTCAAGATTTCTTCTCTTGCATTTCCAAGTGCATTTGTTCTTCCTTTTCCTTTGAGGTGGTATTATAGCATTTTGGTTAGTGTAGGAGTCTCGAAGAGATTTCCTTTCAAGAATGAGATAATTAAACCCACCAATTCTATGATCATGAGATATTTTCAACCCATGAGTTCTTCATTGGGCTATCTTGGTTTCGATTCACCTAAATCTTTTCCTATGGATTGTCGCTATCATGGTGCTTGTCATTAATCCAAGTTCTCAATGTATCCTCTTGGTGTAAGAAGTTTTGATATCTTTGCTTTCATCTATCCTTGTTTATTTTAGTGGTTGGTTGTCACCTCATATATGTTGAGATGATCTTCATAAGCCCACTACTATCTTGTTCTTTTCGTTGTTGGTTTTCCAACTACTATGTCAATTCTCTGTTCGGAGGCTCTTAAATTCTATTGTGATGATAGTTGTCATTGTTTTCTTCATTCTCTTCTTCCGCTTGAGTTAGTTCTTATTCTCTTGTTCCGGAGGCATTGTGATGTTGCTCTTTTGGGTCTATTATGTTGTTCTATCAATATCATGGTGTTCCCTTGTTCTATTTAGTTGTTTGATATGAATATTGTCTAATTCTCTCTTCTTATCGAATTTTTGTCCCATTTTCCTACCGAAGTGCTGCCGAAATTTTCCGTGAATTCTTGCTTCTTTATCTTATCAGTCCTCATCTCCTTAGCAACCTTCAGGGGTCATTGGTTTCACTCGTTTGTCAAAGAAGCGACTAAGTTTTTACCTCTTGTTCTTTCTCATCCTCTCCCCCTTTCATTCTTGGATCTCGGGTAGAGATCCTCTTGTAGTGTAGGAGAGTTGTGACAGCCTGATGCTGACATTCCAGAAGATTCCCCTTCTATTCCGTTTTCGTCGTGTGTCTATTTTCTTTTATCGCATCATCATCGCATCGTTCACATCATCAGCATTGCATCGGCATCTCGTTGCCGCTAGTTTTCAAAACTTGCGTCCGTTGTTAGTTGTCGGTTCTCGTCGTTGTCCGTTCTAATCCCGACCGCACATGCACGCGCCCGCGGCATCGTCAAAACCCTGTTTTAAAAGTGTGTTGAAAACTTTCTCTGATCGAGGTGAAACTTGGCATGCGGTCACGATTAGTTATAGGTAGGCCGCCTGTCGAATATCGTCGCGATCGGAGTCCGTTTGGTACCCGAACGGTCGACCGTAGCGGCACCGTATTCGGTCTACCGTCGAACGTCTGTTGGTGTTTTAAAATTCGTTGCAGTGCCGCCCGTTCTCCCTCTCGCCTCCGGATATCCACTCTACACAGCCTCGTAACCGTTCCCGCATTCGGAATCGTCCGAATCCGACCGCACGGTTGGATCCGGAACGAAATTCCGGCTAACCTAGCCCCCCCCCATTTGTCTATATATAGACCCCCTGTTAATTTAGGCAGCCTCTCTCCATCTCTCCTCGAAATCCGCACCAAACCCTAGCCCCCCACTCTCTCTCTCCTCTGCCAGCACCGCGGGCCCGCCGAGCCCATCCGAGGCCCGCCCGGGCCCGAGCCGCCGCGCCCCGTTCTGCCCGGATCACCCAGCCGCGCTGGCTCCTCCCTGCCCCGATCCCAGCAGCTCCCCGTGCCCCGCCTCCGGTCAACCTCGGTCGCCGGTGCGCCGCTCCCGCCCGCCGGAGTAGGCATGCCCCCGCCGGGTCCATCCCCGCGTGCAGGCGGCCACTGAGCGCCGCCGCCATGCCCACCGTCGTTGTCGGAGCCCGTGCTCCTCCTTGTCGTCGTCGCCTGCGCCGCCAGATCGGGCCGCCGCCTTGCGCCAATCCCCGGTCGCTCCGCCCTCGGCATCCTGTCCAATCCGGCGCCGCCCCCTCGTTCCCGTCGCAAGGAGCCTGCCACGTCGAGGTCAACGCGCCGCCAGCAACTCCCTCGGGAGTTGGAGGATGAGCCGAGGGCTCGCTCGCGCGGCCGTGAGTTGGGCCCGCGCCCCGCAACCGCTCTTCAGGCCGCCGCGTGGCCCAGAGCGCCCCACGGCCCAATCGGCTCCGACGGCCTGCCTCCTCTCCAGGAGCCCCTCGGCCCACTGCCTCCTTAGGGCCCGCTAGGTGAGATCCCCCAGCCCCTTTATATTACGCATAGGCGCCTCTTAGTTAATGTTACGCCTCAGTTTCGGCCCAGTAGCTATTATAGGATTTATTTTTCAGTTTCGATAATTTTAGGATTTAGACATATATTAGAATCCCCGTATCTTTTAATCCGTAAATCGGATCGCGACATGTAGCATATGGTTTCGGTGTAGTTTTGCGCGTAGAATCCGATTATAAAACTTGCATATTTGTTTGACGTGTTTTAGCGTGTCGTATGCCTAGCATCGCGTGTTGTTCCAATAGGTTTCGTCCCGTATTTATTTTTGCGCAAGACCGGATTGCTCGAATGCCTTAGATAAATTGTCCATGTTTTAGGAACCCTCTTACCATGTATTTTAGAGCGGTCGTTGGTATTTTTGCGTGTAGGGATTGCCGCTAGTTTATTTTTCCGTGCTTAGGTTATTATCTCGCATTTACGTGTGGCATTATTTTTGTTGTGCAACCCCACATATTTTATATGTTTTCGAGGATTTTTCTGTGCAATTAGTTTTAGCTTTTGAGTAAGTTAGTTTGTGCAATATTTTGTTATGTAGCCCTCTTGTCTTTTTCGTAGAATTTATTTCGTGCTTCGTTTGAAGGAGTTGTCAACTAGAGAGTTGTTCTTGGGTGTTTACTCTAGCCCCTGGTATTTTTGGTTGCAATAGATCTGCATGTTTAGGTATGGTTTGATTGCCCTCAGGATGCTAGAAATAGTGTTGATTTGGAGGTGCTGAAATATTTCTAAGTCTGAGATCTGTTATATTTTGTTGATGTCTTGTATTGCTTGTAACTTGTGATCTGTAGCTCTTTTGAGGTTGGTGCAATGGAGTTAGTTGTATCCCTTGTGTTTCTCTAGCATGTTGTGAATTTTCATGCCATTTGGATCCCTGCAGCTATAGGTTTTGTTGTTGTCAATATGCCTTCAGATCGAAAACTGCAGCTTCAAAAACTGCTATTTTCACTAAGTCTGAAATAGTGTGTGGGAAGCCATTTTGTGACTTCTATTCCTAGTGTTCCTTGCTGCCATGCTAGTCGTTCTTAGTCGTTTGTCGTAGTGCTTCTTGCCCTCTTTCGTGTCATGCCTTGGTTGATTATATTGGAGTTGAGTAGCTCGTAGTTGTGGGGCGTAGATAATGCTATGTGGCTGATTTTGGCAGATTGTAGTGATTTCTTGTTTTGCTCGTAGTTGTTGAACCGTAGCTCCGATTTGATCGTGTCCTACATGAAACTTGCTTAGAATCTCATGTAGTTTCATTTTCTCTTGTTGGTTGTATGTTTTGAAGTGCTCGTGACCGTCGTTGCACACATATTGCATTCATGCCATCATAACTTGCGGTGCTTGTAACTTTTGATCCGTAGCTCCGTTGGAGATGTTCTCTATGTGTAAATTGCTTGTCTCGACGCGTAGAATTGCGTGAAGATATTTGTTTTTCTGTTTAACAACCAATTAAATGTGTTAGTTCAGATCTGGAAAGAATTGTAAATTAACATGTGAGGTCGTCTCGGAGATGCTATATGTCATTTCCAACCTCATTTAAAATGCCTAGATAGGTACTGTAATTACGATTCACCTCTTTCCATGTCTAACCACATTTAATATTGCCGTGTACCTAATCGGGATAGAACCAAATAAATAAACGTGGAGTTTCGTCAATATGCAACTCGTTGCATATTGAACTTCCCTTAATGTGTAGTATTTGGTTGTTGTGAATTGTCATGTCATGACTTGCACGTATTCAGCTACTCATGCATCATTTGTGTTGTGCATCGTGTGGTGAATATCGTGTGTTGATTCTTGTTTCCGGTTTGCTTCGTCTCGATAGAGTTCCGCAAGCGTGTCGGATTGTGAGGACCCGTTCGACTACGTCGGTTCGTCTACTTCACGGAGTCGTTCTTCTTCTAAGCGGGATCTCAGGCAAGATGACCATTTCCCCAGATACCATTACTATCATTGCCATGCTAGTTTTACCGTTTCTATCTATTATGTCTCCTTGCCTACCACATGTTAAATATCAGCCTCTCAACAATGCCATGATAACCTTCAACCTGTTCGACCTAGCAAACCACTGATTGGCTATATTACTGCTTGCTTAACCATGTTGTTAGCGTTGCTAGTTGCAGGTGTAGTTGCTTCCATGTGAAAACATGGGTTCCTTGTCATATCACCACATTAAATGCTATTTAATTTAATGCACCTATATACTTGGTAAAAGGTGGAAGGCTCGGCCTTTCTAGCCTGGTGATTTGTGCCACCTTTGCCCCCTTAGTTTCGGCTACCGGTGTTATGTTCCATAATTGAGCGCTCCTAACACGATCGGGGTTGTTATGGGGACCCCCTTGATAATTTGTTTTAGATTAAAGCTGGTCTGGCAAGGCCCAACATTGGTACTATTTTCCCAACATAATAATTTTGATAATACTGAAATGCATAGGGAGTTAGCGCTACCCAGGAGTAATTCTACATAATACAGGTAGGGCCAGTGCTGATGGTGCTGGTCCAAAATAGAGCACCGTGCAGGGCCAACCCGAGGCAACTCGAGAGAGTTCTATCAGGCCACCGTACGCTTCGCTTATCCGTCGTGTCCTGAGAACGAGATACGCGGCTCCTATCGGGATCGTCGACACGTGAGGCGGCCTTGCTGGATTAGTTTTACCTTTGACGAGATATCTTGTGCATCGGGATTCCGGTCATGCTTTGGGTAATCTCAGAGTTGATGTTTTCCACTAGGGAATCCGACGAGATCGCGAGCTTCGTGATTGAGGATTTCTATCCGGCTTGTGGTAATTTGTGATGGACTAGTTGGAGCACCCCTGCAGGGTTAAATCTTTCGGAAAGCCGTGCCCGCGGTTATGTGGCAACGTGGAAACTTTGTTTAACACTGGTTCTAGATAACTTGAAGTTAACTTAATTAAAATATGCCAACTGTGTGCGTAACCATGACTGTCTCTTTCGTGAGTTCCTTCACCGATCGAGGACACGGTGGGGTTATGTTTGACGTAGGTAGGTGTTCAGGATCATTCATTTGATCATCCGTAGTTCACGTCCGCTATACGTAGATCTTCCCCCTATTATTTCTTGTACTCGTAAGTTTAGCCACCAAACATATGCTTAGCCGCTGCTGCAACCTCACCACTTAACCATACCTCACCCATTAAGCTTTGCTAGTCTTGATACCTTTGGAAATGAGATTGCTGAGTCCCCTGTGGCTCACAGATTACTACAACACCAGTTGCAGGTACAGGTAAAGGTTACTTGACGCGAGCGCGTTGATTGTTCATTTGGAGTTGCTTCTTCTTCTTCTTCTTCGATCTAGGATGGGTTCCAGGTCGGCAGCCTGGGATAGCAAGGATGGACGTCGTTCTTCTTTTCTCATTTGTTTTTGTCCGTAGTCGGACCCTGCTCTTCTTCATGATGATTATGTATTGTACTGATGTGGCTCTGGTGTAGCTTGTGGCGAGTGTAAGCCAATTCTATATATATATATATATATATATATATATATATATATATATATATATATATATATATATATATATATATATATATATATATATATATATATATATCTTATTTTCATTACATGTACTTGTAACGATATCCATTCTTGCGACAGGACGAGATGCGTTTCTATCCCTGACAAGGCCTCCATGCCAAATTGAGGATAGGGTCGCATCTTGGGTGTGACAGTTGTTAATCCTTTTATGCACCTTATTTTGCATAGAACGACGGTAGCATTATGAGGTGATATCTCACTAAAATTTCAAGACGAAATTGTGTTCTCCCCGACTGTGCACCGTTGCTATAGTTCGTCGTTTCGAGACACCACGTGATGATCGGGTGTGATAGGCTCAACGTTCACATACAATGGGTGCAAAACAGTTGCACACGCGGAACACTCGGGTTAAGCTTGACGAGCCTAGCAGGTGCAGACATGGCCTCGGAACACATGAGACCGAAAGGTCGAGCATGAATCTTATAGTTGATATGATTAGCATAGATATGCTTACCACTGAAACTATCATCAACTCATGTGATGGTCGGACTTGAGCTAGTGAAATTGGATCATGTACTAATCAAATGACTAGAGATATGTACTTTTTGAGTGGGAGTTTAGCAAGTAATTTGATAAGTTAAACTCTAATTATCTTGAAGATGGTCTAAGTGCACTTTGAAAATGTTTGTGTTGTAGATCAATGGCTCACGCGACAGTCACCCTGAATTTTAATACGTTCCTAGAGAAAGCTAAGTTGAAAGATGATGGAAGGAACTTTGTAGACTGGGCTCGTAATCTTAAGTTGCTCCTGCAAGCTGGGAAGAAGGATTATGTCCTTAATGCCGTGCTAGGAGATGAACCACCCGTCGTGGCTAACCAACATGCAAAGAACGCTTGGTTAGCACGCAAGGAGGACTACTCAGTAGTTCAATGTGCAGTCTTGTATGGCTTAGTGTCGGGACTTCAATCTTGCTTTGAGCTCCATGGAGCATATAATATGTTCCAGGAGTTGAAGTTTATCTTTCAGAAGAACGCTCGGATGGAGAGGTATGAGACCTCCAATAAACTCTATGCTTGCAAGATGGAGGAGAATTCGTCTCTCAGTGAACATGTGCTTAAAATGTGTGGGTACTCAAACCGTCTAGCTGAGTTGGGGATTGAACTCCCGCAAGAGGCTATCACTGACAGAATTCTTCAATCACTGCCACCGAGCTATAAGAGCTTTGTATTGAACTATAACATGCAAGGGATGAACAAGTCACCCGGCGAGTTATTCACGATGCTGAAAGTCGTAGAGTCAAAACTCCGTAAAGAGCATCAAGTGTTGATGGTGAATAAGACTACTAGTTTCAAGAGAAACGACAAAGGAAAGAATGGTAATTCAAAGAAGAGCAGCAAGCCTGTTGCCAATCCGACGAAGAAACCCAAAGGTGGACCTAGGCCTGAAATGGTGTGTTATTATTGCAAGGGTATGGGTCACTGGAAGCGCAACTGCCCCAAGTATCTCGCTGATAAGAAGGCGGCCAAGGAAAAATCAGGTATATTCAATATACATTTTATTGAAGCGTACTTAACCAGCTTTCGTAGTAGTGCCTGGGTATTCGATACCGGTTATGTTGCTCATATTTGCAACTTGAAACAGGAACCGCGGAATAAGCGAAGGCTGCGAAGGATGAAGTGACGATGCGCGTGGGAAATGGTTCCAAGGTTGATGCAATCGCCGTCGGCACAGTTTCACTTCACTTACCATCAGGATTAGTTATGAACTTAAATAAATGTTATTTAGTGCCTGCGTTAAGCATGAACATTATATCTGTATCTTATTTATTGTGAGATGGTTACTCGTTTAAGTCAGAGAATAATGGTTGTTCTATTTCTATGAGTGATATCTTTTATGGTCATGCACCCAATGTGAGAGGATTGTTCATATTGAATCTTGATAACGATAATACACATATACATAACATTGAGACCAAAAGAGTTAGAGTTAACAATGATAGCGCCATGTTTTTATGGCACTGCCGCTTAGGTCATATTGGTGTAAAGCGCATGAAGAAACTCCATACCGATGGACTTTTTGAGTCACTTGACTTTGATTCACTTGACACGTGCAAACCATGCCTCATGGGCAAGATGACTAAGACTCCGTTCTCCGAAACAATGGAGCGTGCAAGTGACTTGTTGGAAATCATACATACCGATGTGTGTGGTCCATGAGTGTGGAGGCGCATGGCGGATATCATTATTTTCTCACCTTCACTGACAATTTGAGTAGATATGGTTATGTCTACTTGATGAAGCACAAGTCTGAAACGTTTGAAAAGTTCAAGAAATTTCAGAGTGAAGTTGAAAATCATCGTAACAAGAAGATCAAGTTCCTACGGTCTGTTCGTGGGGGTGAATATCTGAGTTTCGAGTTTGGTGCTCACTTAAGACAATGTGGAATTGTTTCACAGTTGACACCGCCTAGAACACCACAGCCTAATGGTGTGTCCGAACGTCGTAATCGTACTTTATTAGAGATGGTGCAATCTATGATGTCTCTTACCGATTTGTCGTTATCGTCTTGGGGGTATGCATTAGAGACAGCTACATTCACTTTAAATAGGGCACCATCAAAATCAGTTGAGACGACACCATACGAATTGTGGTATGGCAAAAGACCAAAGTTGTCATTTCTTAAAGTTTGGGGATGTGATGCTTATGTCAAAAAGCTTCAGCTTGAAAAGTTGGAACCCAAAGCGGAAAAGTGCATCTTCATAGGTTACCCAAAAGAGACAGTTGGGTATACCTTCCATCTCAAATCCTAGGCAAAGTGTTTGTTGCTAAAAACGGAGCTTTTCTTGAGAAAGAGTTTCTCTCGAAAGAATTGAGTGGGAGGAAGATATAACTTGATGAGGTTGTCGAACCACTAATTCCTCTTGATGGTGGCGCATGGCAAGGGGAAACCCCTGTTGCTGCAGTGGCAGTTGAGGAGCAAGTTGACGATGATGATCATGAAACTTCGTATCAAGTTACTATCAGACCTCGCAGGTCGACAAGATCACATACTGCTCCTGAGTGGTACGGTAATCCTGTCTTAACGATTATGTTGTTGGACAACAATGAGCCTCGAATTATGAAGAAGCAATGGTGGGCCCGGATTCCAACAAATGGCTGGAGGCCATGAAGTCCGAGATAGGATCCATGTACGAGAACAAAGTGTGGACTTTAAAAGTACTACCTCAAGGCCGCAAGGCTATTCAGAACAAATGGATCTATAAGAAGAAGACAAACGCGGACGGTAATGTGAGCGTTTATAAAGCTCGACTTGTGGCAAAGGGTTTTTCACAAGTTCAAGGAATTGACTACGATGAGACTTTCTCACCGGTAGCGATGCTTAAGTCTATCCGAATCATGTTAGCAATAGCTGCCTTTTACGATTATGAAATCTGGCCGATGGATGTCAAAACAGCGTTCCTTAACGGTTTTCTTAAGGAAGAGTTGTATATGATGCAACCCAAAGGTTTTGTCGATCCAAAGAATGCTAACAAATTATGCAAGCTCCAACGATCCATTTATGGACTGGTGCATGATACGTCTCAAACGTATCTATAATTTTTGATGGTTTCATGTTGTTATCTTGTCATCTTTGGATGTTTTATGTACCTTTTATATCTTTTTTGGGACTAACTTATTAATTCAGTGCCAAGTGCCAGTTCCTGTTTTTTCTGTGTTTTTGGCTCTTTTCCGATCTGATTTTGGACGGAGTCCAAACGGAATAAAATCCCCGAAATAAATTTTTCCCGAACGGAAGAAGATCAGGGGGCTTGAGGGCCAAGCCAGGTGGGCTACAGGGGGCCCACAAGCCTCGTGTCCGCCACCAGGGGGCGGCGGCCAGAAGGCTTGTGGCCTCCCTGGCGCCCCCCTGATCTAGCTCCTTCGCCTATATATTCCCTAAAATACAGAAAAAAAATCAAGGGATCCACGAAAATACTTTTCCGCACCCGCAAGCTTCTGTTTCCACAAGATCTCATCTGGAGACCCTTCCCGGTGCCCTGTCGGAGGGGACTTTAAAGTTGGAGGGCTTCTACATAAACATCATCGCCCCTCCAATGACTCGTGAGTAGTTCACTTCAGACCTACGGGTCCGTAGTTAGTAGCTAGATGGCTTCTTCTCTCTCTTGGATCTTCAATACAAAGTTCTCCATGATCTTCATGGAGATCTATCCGACGTAATCCTCTTTGGCGGTGTGTTTGTCGAGATGCGATGTATTGTGGATTTGTGATCAGATTATCTATGATATATATTTGAGTCTTTGTTGATTTCTTATATGCATGATTTGATATCCTTGTAAGTCTCTCCGAGTCTTGGGTTTTGTTTGGCCAACTAGATCTATGATTCTTGCAATGGGAGAAGTGCTTGGTTTTGGATTCTTACTGTGTGGTGACCTTTCCCAGTGACAGTAGGGGCAGCAAGGCACACATCGTGTAGTTGCCATCAAGGGTAACAAGGTGGGCTTTGTCGTAGATATGAGATTGTCCATCTACATCATGTCATCTTGCTTAAGGCGTTACTTTGTTCTTTTAGACTTAATACACTAGATGCATGCTGGATAGCGGTCGACATGTGGAGTAATAGTAGTAGATGCAGAAAGTATCGGTCTACTTGTTTTGGACATGATGCCTATAGATATAATCATTGCCATAGATGACGTCACGACTTTGCGCGGTTCTATCAATTTCTCGACAGTAATTTGTTCACCAACCGTCTACTTGCTTTCATGAGAGAAGCCACTAGTAAACACTACGGGCCCCGGGTCTATTCACACCTATGGTTTCCACTTTCGCTTTTACTTTGCTTTGTTACTTTGTTACTTTCAGTTCTCACTTGGCGAACAATCTATAAGGGATTGACAACCCCTTCATAGCGTTGGGAGCAAGCTTTTTGTGTTTGTGCAGGCACTTGTGATACTCCTTCACTGGATCGATACCTTGGTTCTCAAACTGAGGGAAATACTTACCACCGCTGCGCACATCACCCTTTTCGTTTCGAGGGAACACCAACACAAGGCTCCAAGGCCACGGGGGAAATCCTTTGCATATTTGCCTAGGAAGTCCCTTAAGGCATAGCCGTAGCAGAAGGATTCCTGGTGCCATAGCACGTTTCTAGCGCCGTTGCCGGGGAGGAGGATCGCTTGCCGAAGAAGATCAAGACAAGAATAATCTCCCGTCAACATGCCTATTTCTAGCGCCGTTGGAAGGTCTTTTGTTGCAGTAGCAGAAGTATTTCTGGCGCCGCTACCGGGGAAGGAGAGATCTATCCAAGTAGGTCTCACAAACTCATCTCCTGCATTTACTTTTTTGCCAGTTGCCTCTCATTTTCCTCTCCCCCACTTCACATTTGCCATTTTAATTTGCCTTTTTCATTTGCCTTTTTCGTTTGCCTTTCTGTTGCTTGTGTGCTATGTGCCTTCAATATGCTTGCATCTTCGCTTGCTGAAAATCTAGTGATATGGATCCTCATTTACTTGCTAATCGTTTTAAGAGATCCAATTATGTTGATCCAATTGCTAGTGAGTTGAGTGCACTTGACTATCTTTATGGAGTTTTGCTTAAGATGCGTGAATCTGAAAAACGTGATGAAGAAATTCATGAAGTGATTCACGAGGTCTCCTCGAATGAAAAGCATGATTGCAATGGTTTCACTATAAATTCTATTAGTGACAATCATGCTAAAAATATGCAAAACCCTAAGCTTGGGGATGCTAGTTTTGCTATGTCCACTACTTGTTGCAATAATCATGAGTGGGGCGATGATTTTTCTTATGATCTTGAAAATTTGTTTAAGCCTCATGATGAATATGATATTTGCAATATTATTGAAAGTGGGTTTGGAGAAGTCATGACTTTAGTTGATGATAATCCCACTATTTTTGAAGAGCGTCAACTTTGCATGCATGTGGATCATGAAAAGAATATCCTATGTGATAGTTACATTGTTGAATTCGAATATTATCCCACATGTAATTATCATGAGAGAGGAAAATATGGTGGTAGAAACTTTCATATCACTAAATCACCTCTCGTTATGTTGAGATTGCTATTGTCCCTTTCTTCTTCCTTGCATTTGGTAACTATTGGTTGTCTTGACAATCTGTTTTCCTATAAAATGCCAATGCATAGGAAGTATGTTAGACTTAGATGTGATTTTCACATGCTTTATGATGCTCTCGTTGTGCTTCAATTCTTGTCTTTTGTCTGAGCATCATTGAATTATCAATGCCTAGCTAAGGGCGTTAAACAATAGCGCTTGTTGGGAGGCAACCCTATGAATCTATACTTTTTCTTTCTGTTTTGTGTTTTCCACACTTTCATAATTCTGTTATGATTGTGTTTTTTGTGTTTCTTTTTGCGTTTGTGCCAAGCAAAACCATTATGATTAGTCTTGGGGATGATCGTTTGGTCATGCTGGAAAAGACAGAAACTTTCTGCTCACGAAAAGAATTTTCATTTTGTTTATGTAAGAGATTTTGAGTTGATTCTTTTGCAGCTGATTTCTAAGCAAATTCTTCAGACTGTCATAATTTTTCAGAATTTTTGAAGTACCAGAAGTATACGAAATATACAGATTGCTACAGACTGGTCTGCTGTTAACAGATTCTGTTTTTGTTGTGTTGGTTGCTTATTTTGATGAAACTATGGATAGTATCGGGGGTATTAGCCATGGAAGATTGAAGATAGAGTAACCCAACATCAGCATAAGTAGAATTTAAGTTTGCTACAGTACCTAAGGAAGTGGTGGTTTGCTTTCTTATACTAATGTTATCACGAGTTTCTGTTTAAGTTTTGTGTTGTGAAGTTTTCAAGTTTTGGGTGAAGTTCTTATGGACAAAAATATAAAGAGTGGCAAGAGCTCAAGCTTGGGGATGCCCAAGGCACCCCAATAGATTCAAGGATGTCGTAAAAGCTGAAGCTTGGGGATGCCCCAGGAAGGCATCAACTCTCTCGTTTTCAATCCATCGGTAACGTTACTTGGGGCTATATTTTTATTCACCACATGTTATGTGTTTTTGCTTGGAGCGTCTTGTATCGTAGGACTCTTTTTTTGTGTCACAATCATCCTTGCTGCACACCTAGAGAGAGATACATGCACTCACCATGATTTTGTCGAGCTTCACTTATATCTTTTGGTTAGACAATTTAGCTGACATGTGCTTCACTTATATCTTTTGAGCTAGATACTTTTTCCTCTATGTGCTTCACTTATATATTTTAGAGCACAGCGGTGTGTGGCTTGATAGTTGATCTATGCTTTGAAAGTAGTCTCAAAAGGGGTAGTTATCCAAAGGGATACGAAAACTTCCACCTTCATGTGCATTGAATAGTTAGAGAAGTTTGATTAATCTTAATTAGTTTTGGGTTGTGGTTGTGGTAATATTGAAGTTATGCTAGTAAGGTGTTGTGGATCTAGAAATACTTGTGTTGAAGTTAGTGATTCCCGTAGCATGCACATATGGTGAACCGCTATGTGATGAAATCTGAGCATGATTAGTCTTTTGATTGTCATCCTTTGTGTGGCGGTCGGGATCGCGCGATAGTTTATACCTACCAACCCTTAACCTAGGAGTATGTGTTAAATGCTTTGTTTCGATTACTAATAAAACTTTTGCAACAAGTATATGAGTTCTTCATGACTAATGTTGAATCCGTGGTTTAGATGCACTTTCACCTTCCACCATCACTATCTTCTTAGTGTCGTGCAACTTTCGCCGGTGCACAAAACCCACCATTAGCCTCCCTCAAAACAGCCACCATACCTACCTACTATGGCTTTTTCAAAGTCATTCCGAGATATATTGCCATGCAACTACCACCATGACATGTGCCACCACGTCTACATTGCCATTGCGTGATCGTAAGATAGCTAGCATGATGTTTCCATTAATGTCTATGCCATGCTAGATCATTGTCACGGTACACTACCGAAGGCATTCCATATAGAGTCATCGTTGCTCTAAGTTTTGAGTTGAAAGTGTGATGATCATCATTGATGGAGCATTGTCCCATGTGAGGAAATCAAAGAGGCCAAAGATGCCCACCAAAATAAAATAAAATAAAATAAAAAAGAGGCCAAAGGGCCCACCAAAAAAATAAAAAAATGAGAGAAAAAGAGAGAAGGGACAATGCTACCACCTTTCCACACTTGTGCATATTAAGCACCATGATCTTCATGATTGAGAGTCTCTCGTTTTGTCACCACCATATATCTAGCGGGAAATTTTCATTATAAAAATTTGCTTGTATATTCCAATGATAGGCTTCCTCAAAATTGCCTTAGGTCTTCGTGAGCAAGCAAGTTGGATGCACACCCAGTAGTTTTCTTTAAGAGCTTTCACATACTCTTAGCTCTAGTGCATCATTTGTATGGCAATCCCTACTCATTCACATTGATATCTATTGATGAGCATCTCCATAGTTCATTGATATGCCTAGTTAATGTGATCATCTTCTCTTTTTTTGTCCTGCAACCTCCACCACACTCCACACCACTTATAGTGCTAAAACCATGGCTCACGCTCATGTATTGCGTGAGAGTTGAAAAGGTTTGAGAAAGTAAAGGTGTGAAACAATTACTTGGCCAATACCGAGGTTGTGCATGATTTAAATTCGTTGTGCAATGATGATAGAGCATAGCCAGACTATATGCTTTTGTACGGATAACTTTCTTTTGGCCTTGTTATTTTGAAAGTTCATGATTACCTTGCTAGTTTGCTTGAATTATTATTGTTCAACGTCAATAGCAAACTATTGTTTTGAATCTAATGGATCTGAACATTCACGTCACATAATAGGAGTTACAAAGGACATCTATGCTATGTAGCAGGAAAGCATCAAAAATTCATTCTTTATCACTTCCCTACTCGAGGACGAGCAGGAGTTAAGCTTGGGGATGCTTGATACGTCTCAAACGTATCTATAATTTTTGATGGTTTCATGTTGTTATCTTCTCATCTTTGGATGTTTTATGTACCTTTTATATCTTTTTGGGACTAACTTATTAATTCAGTGCCAGTTCGTGTTTTTTCTGTGTTTTTGGCTCTTTTCAGATCTGATTTTGGAACGGAGTCCAAACGGAATAAAATCCCTGAAATAATTTTTTCCCGAACGGAAGAAGATCAGGGGGCTTGAGGGCCAAGCCAGGAGGGCTACAGGGGGCCCACAACCCCCTATCCGCCACCAGGGGGCAGCGGCCAGAAGGCTTGTGGCCTCCCTGGCGCCCCCCTGATCTATCTCCTTCGCCTATATATTCCCTAAAATACAGAAAAAAGGTATCTCGGGGCCCTCTCGGTAATACCACATCACACACAAGCCTTGCAAGCAATGTGACTAAGTGTAAGTCATGGGATCTTGTATTACGGAACAAGTAAAGAGACTTGCTGGTAACGAGATTGAAATAGGTATGCAGATACCGACGATCGAATCTCGGGCAAGTAACATACCGAAGGACAAAGGGAATGACATACGGGATTATATGAATCCTTGACACTGAGGTTCAACCGATAAGATCTTCGGAGAATATGTTGGATCCAATATGGGCATCCAGGTCCCACTATTGGATATTGACCGAGGAGTACCTCGGGGCATGTCTACATAGTTCTCGAACCTGCAGGGTCTGCACACTTAAGGTTCGGCGATGTTTTAGTATAGTTGAGTTATATGCTGGTTGCCAAATGTTCTTTGGAGTCCCGGATGAGATCATGGACGTAACGAGGGTTTCTGGAATGGTCTGTATACGAAGATTGATATATAGGATGACTTCATTTGGTTACCGGAAAGTTTTCAGGCATTACCGGGAGTGACGAATGGGTTCCGGAAGTTCACCGGGAGGGGGGGCAACCCTCCCGGGGGAATCCCAAAGGACTTATGGGTGGCGCACCAGCCCTTAGTGGGCTGGTGAGACATCCCAATAAGGCCTATGCGCCATAAGAGAAAAAACAAAGAAAAAAAGTGGGAAGGAAGAGAAGGACTCCACTTTCCAATCCTAGTTGTAATAGGATTGGAGTAGGACTCCTCCTCTCCCTCTTGGCCGGCGCACCTTGAGGACTTGGTCCTCAAGGAAATTCTCCTCACCCTCCCTCCTATATATAGTGGTGATTTAGTGTTGATTTGAGAAAACTTTGCCACGTGCAACTCAGATCTAGACACCATAGTTTTACCTCTAGATCGTATTTCTGCGGAGCTCGGGTGGAGCCGTGCAGGAGTAGATCCTTCACCACCACCGGAGCGCTGTCACGCTGCCGGAGAACTTATCTACTTCTCCGTCTTTCTTGCTGGATCAAGAAGTTCGAGATCATAGTAGAGTTGTACGTGTGCTGAACGCGGAGGTGTCGTCCGTTCGGCACTAGATCGGAGCGGATCGTGGGACGGATCGCGGGACGGTTCGTGGGACGGTTCGCGGGGCGGATCGAGGGATGTGAGGACGTTCCACTACGTCAACCGCGTTTCTTAACGCTTCCTGTTGTGCGATCTACAAGGGTACGTAGAGCCAAATCTCCTCTCGTAGATGGACATCACCATGATAGGTCTTTGTGCACGTAGGAAATTTTTTGTTTCCCATGCGACGTTCCCCAACAGCCGGGTGACCGAGTTGGTGAGGGTTTGGAAGTCTGCCTTGAAGACTTACCATGAGTGTTGGGCGTGGACTGTGTGTCCTTAGCTCAAGGAGAATACGGTAGAGACTATGTGTCCCGGGACTGTGTGCCCTTTGGTTTCATTACCAAGCCACTCCAAACTAGACGTACAACTGTCACAGCAGTTGGAACTGGGTCACCAACAACTGTCTTCATCAAGCTACTGGTTCTATTTCTTCAAGTCTCTCATTTCCTAAATTGTATGTTGAAGACTTCCATTTGTGTTGTTTGAAGAATTTGACTGAAGACTTTCTCTGAATTTCTTCAACCTCAAATTCTTCACCTGAGTTAATCTTCACATGCTTATCCTATACTTGTGACGTGTGCAAACCAAATCTCTCAAATCTCGCTGAGTACTTAGCACTAGACATTTTTGCGCTCGTGATCTGGTTCTATTTCTACTACACTCAGTTCATGAGTGAGGAGTTTTTCCTCCTTAGGAATATCCTCAGTGATGAAATTGTAAAAATCGCCTAATCACCCCCCCTCTAGTCGATATAACGAACTTTCAAGGCCCACGAGGGCTGGTGGGTCACCTTCTAGGCCCACGTGCCCCCGGGGGTCGGTGGGGCCCTCCCGATGGACCCCTGGAACCCTTTCGGCACTCCCGGTACAATACAGGAAATCCTGAAACTATTTCGGAACCCGAATACCACTTTCCTATATATAAATCTTTACCTTCGGACCATTTCGAAGGTCCTCGTGGCGTCCGGAACCTCATTCAGGACTCCAAACAACCATCGTTCACCAACACATATAATTCAATAATACCGAAACGTCAGCGAATCATAAGTGTGTAGACCGTGCGAGTTCGAGAACTATGTAGACATGACTGAGACACTCTCCGGACAATAACCAATAGCGGGACCTATATTGGCTCCTACATATTCTACGAAGATGCTTATCAGTTGAACCACGATGTCAAGGATTGAAACAATCCCATATATTGTTCCCTTTGTCCATCCGTGTGTTACTTACCCGAGATTCAATCGTTGGTATCTCCATACCTAGTGCAATCTCGTTATCGGCAAGTCTCTTTACTCGTTCCTTAATACAATATACCGTGACTAACTCCTTAGTCACATTGCTTGCAAGCTCATTGTAATGTTGTATTATCGAGTGGGCCCTAGAGATACCTGTCCATCATATGGAGTGACAAATCCGAGTATTGATTGACGCCAACCCAACAGATACCTCAGAGATACCTGTAGAGCACCTTTATAGTCACTAGTTATGTTGTGACATTTGATACACACAAGGCATTCCTCAGGTGCCCGGGAGTTGTATGATGTCATGGTCATAGAAACAAATACTTGACATGCAGAAAACAGTAGCAATAAATTGCACGATCACATGCGACATTCATAATTTGCGTCTTGTCCATCACATCATTCTCCTAATGATGTGACCCCATTATCAAATGACAACTCATGTCTATGGTCACGAAACCTTGACCATCTTTGGTCAACAAGCTAGTCCCAAGTGTCTCACTAGATTTGACATCCATCTACCAGATTTCATAATTAAAAAATGTTCTGACATCCATCTACCAGATTTCATAAACAAAACCTTCTGGTTGTATCATATACAACCTTTCCTCGAGGAAACCGTCGAGGAAACAATGTTTTGACATCCATCTACCAGATTTCATAATTCAAAAATGCAGCAACTCCTAACATAATTCCAACAAACTTTAGCATCACTACGGGTGAGAAAGTCTCACTGTAGTCAACTCCTTGAACTTGTCGGAAACCTCTTTGTGACAAGACGAGCTTTATAGTAAGATGCACATCAATAACACGTATATCTAATACACTTCTGTTGACGTTGCCAACCTTCTTATCTACCAGGTATCTAGGGCATTTCTGCCTCCGTGATCATTCCCTCGTCATAGAAGCACATAGTCTCGGTTTTGGGTTCAACCTTGGGTTTCTTCATTGGAGGGGACAACTAACTTGTCATTCTTGAAGTTTCCCTTCTTTCCCTTGCCCTTCTTGAAACTAGAGGTTTTTAGTAACCATCAACATTTGACGCTCCTTCTAGATTTCTACCTTCATGGTGTCAAACATCGCGAATAGCTCAAGGATCATCTTCTCCATCCCTCGTATGTTTTAGTTCCTGAGTAGCTTGCTGGCACTAACTTTGGAGAACTATGTCAATCACTATCTCATCTGGAGGAGCAACTCCCATTCGATTCAAGTAATTTTAGCACCCAAACAATCTGAGCACATGCTCAATGATTGAGCTTTTCTCCTTTACTTTGCAGGCAAATAATCTCGTCGGAGGTCTCATACCTCTCAATGCGGGCACGAGCCTAAAATCCCAATTTCAGCCCTTGGAACATCTCATATGTTTCGTGACGTTCAAAATGTTTTGGAGCCTCAATTCTAAGCCGTAAAGCATGATGCAGTGAACTGTCATGTAGTCATTAAAACGTGTCTGTCATATGTTTGCAACATCCATAGCCGGCGATTGGGGGTAGCACACCGAGCGGTGCATTAAGGACATAAGCCTTCTGTGCAGCAATGAGGACAATCCTCAGTTTACGGACACAGTCCACATAATTGGTACTATCATCTTTCAACTCAGTTTTCTCTAGGAACATGTGACAGCCCGAGACCGACGATCCAGAAGATTCCCCCTTTATTCCATTTTCGTCGTGTGTTTATTTTATTTGTCGTAGCATCATCGCATCATCTGCATTGCATCGACATCTCCGTTGCCATCAGTTTTCAAAACTTGCATCCGTTATTAGTTGTCGGTTCTCGTCGTTGCCCGTTCTCATCCCGACCACACACGCACGCGCCCGTGGCGTCGTCAAAACCTTGTTTTTAAAAGTGTGTGTAAAACTTTCTCTGATTGGGTTGAAACTTGGCGTCCGGTCTTATTTTAATATAGGTAGGCCGCCAGTCAATTTTCGTCGCAATCGGAGTCTGTCTGGTACCCGAACGGTCGACCGTAGTGGCACCATATTCGGTCTATCGTCGGACGTTTTTTGCTGTTTTTAAAATCACGTTGCCGGGTAACATTTCCCTCTTGTCCCCGGCTAGCCTACTCTACACAACCACTTAGCCCGTCCCTCGTTCGAGATCGTTCGATTCCAATCACGCGGTTGAAACCGGGGCGAAATTCTGCTAAACCTACCCCCCCCCCCATTGTTATAAATAGGCCCCTCCTCCTAATTTTGGGGCAACCAACCCCCTTGCCTTGAAATCCATGCAACCCTAGCCTCTCTCTCTCCTTCCTCCCTCCTGAGCTCCGCCGCCAGGCCCGCGAGCCCACCTCAGGCCACCAAGCCCGCAGCGCCGCTCCCTGCTCTGCCCGAGCGTGCCCGCAGGGAGGCACCCCCCGAGCCGCTACCTTCGGTCACCTGCGCCGCCCGCGCGTGCCACCGGACCCGCCGGGAACGGAGTCCCATGGCCAGATCCGGCGAGCTCGCCGCCACCCTCGCCGGATCCCGCCGCCCCATGTCCCGTCCCTCGCTCCGTCGCCAGCCGCCGCCAGATCCGACGGGAGACCGGTCCAGATCGGATCCCGCTCCAGTTGACCGACCCGCGGCGCCCCATGGGTCGTGCCTCCGCGATCGGCCTGCTCCGTGCCCAACGCCCTTCCTCGCTGGCCGTCGCCGCCTCGTCGGCCCAGGACGAGGCCCACACGTCGGCCGAGCTCGCCCCCTCCTCCAGATCTGGGTCGAAGCCCAAGGTGAGCACCCCCTCTACCTGCCCATTCAAATGCCCTAGGCGTCTGATAGTTATTTTGCACCTCAGGTTAGGCCCGGTAGTTTATATTTTTTTAGGGATTTTCGGAATTATTAATTCGAGAAAATTGTCGGATATTAAAACGCTCGTAGTTTATTAACCATGTGTCAGATCGAAGTGAGTAATATATGAAACTTGGGTAGTTTTCTGTGTAGATCAATATTTTGCAACTTGCATGCATGTTTGAATTAGTTTGACTTTTCATATGCCTAGTTTTGCGTGCTGTCCTAATAGGTATTTATTCCATAGTTATATTCGTGTGTGTCCGGATTGCTCAAATGTCGTGGATAAAATGCTCATGTTTTTTGGGACCTTTTGCCATGTATTTTAGAGTAGTTGTTTGTATTTTTGCATGTAGCATTCCGTCGCTAGTTTCCTATATCATGTTTAGGACATATTCTCGCATATACGTTTGGCGATATTATTATTTTTGCAAACCCACATGGTACATATGTTTTCGGGGTAGAAAAATCCATAGAATTTAACCATGCATTTAGTTTTAGCTTGTGAGCAAGTTTGTGCGTGTGATATTTTGACATGTTGCCCTGTTGTTTATTTTGTGGGATTTATTCCGTGCTTGATATGAATAAGTTGTCAACTAGAGATTTGCCCTTCGATGTCTAGGCTAGCCTCTGGTAATTTTGGTTGCAATAGTGATCCATGTTTAGGTGTGGTTTGCTTGCTCTCAACATGCTAGAAAATAGTGCTGATTTGGAGATGTTGAAATATTTCTAAGTCTGAAATTGGTTATATTTTGTTGATGTCTTGTCATGAGTTTATCTGGTGATCTGTAGCTCTTTTGAGGTTGGTGCAATGGAGTTAGTTGTAGACTTTAAGATTCTCTAGCATGCTGTGAATTTTCATGCCATTTGGAGTCATGTAGCTTATGGTTTTGCTGCTGTCAATATGCCTTCAGATCAAAAACTGCACTCTCATAAAACTGTTATTTTCACTAAGTCTGAAACTGTGTGTGAGAAGCCATTTTGTGAGTTCTTTTCCTAGTGATCCATGCTTCCATGCTAAATGTTAATAGTAGTATGTTTTAGTGCATCTTGCCCTGTATTGTCTCATGCCTTGGTTGAGCATATCGGATTTGTGTAACTAGTTGTTCGAGAGTGTAGAAAATGCTATTTGGCTGATTTTGGCATATTATGTCTATTTCTTGTTTAGCTCGTAGTTGTTGAACCGTTGCTCCATTTTGATCGTGTCCTATATGAAACTTGCTTAGAATCTCGTGTAGTTTCATAATATCTGGCTGGTTGTATGTTTTGAAATGTTGTGGTTGCCATCTGCACGCATTTTGCATTCATGCCATCATATCTTGCGGTGTTCGTATCTTTTGAAACGTAGCTCTGTTGGAGATGTTCTCTATGTGTAAATTTATTGTAACGACGCATAGAATCACGTGATCCTATTTATTTTGTTGTTTAACAAACATTTAAACATGTTAGTTCAGATCAGGACAGAATTATAAATTAATGAATGAGGTCATCCCGGAGATGCTATATGCCATTTCCAACCTTATTTAAAGTGCCTAGTTAGGTAGTTTAACTATGCTTCACCTCTTCCCATGTTTAACCACATTTAATATTGTCGTGTACCTAATCGAGAGTGAACTAAATGATCCGTATGTGGAGTTTCGCCAATATGCAACTCGTTGCATATTGAACTTCCCTTAATGCGTAGTCTTTGATTGTTGTGAATTGACATGCCACCTGTTAAATATCAGCCTCTCAATATTGCCATGAAAACCCTCAACCTGTTCACAACCTAGAAAATCGCTGATTGGCTATGTTGCCGCTTTCTTAACCTTGTGTTAGCATTGCTAGTTGCAGGTGCAGTTGCTTCCATGTGATAACATGGGTTCCTTGTTATATCACCCTATTAAATGCTATTTAATTAAATGCACCTATATACTTGGTAAAAGGTGGAAGGCTTGGCCTTTCTAGCCTGGTGTTTTGTTCCACCTTTTCCCCCTTAGTTTCGGCTACCGGTGTTATGTTCCATAATTGAGCGCTCCTAACACGATCGGGGTTGTTCTGGGGACCCCCTTGATAATTCGTTTTAGATTAAAGCTGGTCTGGCAAAGCCCAACATTGGTTCTATATTTGCCCAACATAATAATTCTGTTAATACGGAAATGCGTAGGGAGTTAGCGCTACCCGAGGAGTAATTCTACATAATACAGGGAGGGCCAGTGCCGATGGTGCTGGTCAAAAACAGAGCAGCTTATTAACGCTACCCCGGGCAACTCGGCGTTTGGCGTGGTAACCATCACTCATTTGGTGTGCCCTGGGAACGAGATACGCGGCTCCTATCGGGATTGTCGGCACGTCGGTCGGCGTTTCTAGATTAGTTTTACCTTTGACGAATGTCTTGTGCATCGGGATTCCGGTGATGCTTTGGGTAATCTCAGAGTTGAGGTTTTCCACTAAGGAGTCAGACAAGATCGCGAGCTTGATGATTGAGGATTTCTATGCGGCTTGTGGTAATTTGTGATGGATTAGTTGGAGCCCCCTGCAGGGTTAAATCTTTCGGAAAGCCGTGCTCGCGGTTATATGGCAACATGGAAACTTTGTTTAACACTGGTTCTAGACAACTTGAAGTTAATTTAATTAAAACTTGCCAACTGAGTGTGTAACCGTGACTGTTTCTTTCGCGAGTTCCTTCTCCGATCGAGGACACGGTGGGGTTATGTTTGATGTAAGTAGGTGTTCAGGATCATTCATTTGATCATTAGTAGTTCACGTCCGTTATGCATAGATCATCCCCCTCTTTGTTCTTTACTCGTAAGTTAGCCACCTCATACATGATTAGCCGCTGCTGCAACCTCACCACTTAACCATACCTCACCCATTAAGCTTTGCTAGTCTTGATACCTTTGGAAATGAGATTGCTGAGTCCCCTGTGGCTCACGGATTACTACAACACTAGTTGTAGGTACAGGTAAAGGTTACTTGACGCGAGCGCGTTGATTTTTCATTTGGAGTTGCTTCTTCTTCTTCTTCTTCATCGATCTAGGATGGGTTCCAGGCTGGCAGCCTAGGATAGCAAGGATGGACGTCGTTCTTTTCTCGTTTGTTTTTGTCCGTAGTCGGACCCTGCTCTTCTTCGTGATGTTTATGTACTGTACAGATGATACTCTGATGTAGCTTGTGGCGAGTGTAAGCCAATTCCATATATCTCATATTTTTAGTAAATGTACTTGTAACGATATCCATTCTTGTGAAACGACGAGATGCACTTCTATCCCTGACAAGGCCCTCGTGCCAAATTGAGGATAGGATCGCGTCTTGGGCATTAGAAGTTGGTAACAGAGCAGTACCGACCTAGGAGCCCCCTTGATTGATCGAACTTGGCCGAGTCGAGTCTAGTGGAAAATTGCTTTGAGTCTAGTTATATATCGGAGAGTAGGATTCTTTTTTCACCTCTTCTATGCTCTCGTGAGGAATCTTGACGTAAGGATTTAATTCTACTCCTCTTCTCACTCAAAAAAAAATTAGGATCACACGGATATTTTTGGAAGCTATATGATGCCGATGTGACGGAGTTCTGTCTTGGTGCCTCATGTCTGACTTGATTTCTTCCGGGGAGTTGAGCTCTAGGGGATTCTTGAGCACATAGTTATCATTCAGATTTCTTAGTATCTCAGGACGAAGGATGTTCGAAATTGCTTCAACACTAGTAGTGGCGAGAGGAGTCCGGCTTCCCCAGGACTGGTGCAGAGAGTTCCGGATGTATCGCCGTACTTTGTATCGTTGTGATTACGAGTGTCTGATATAGATGAGTTTCCGAGATTCAGGTTATGTGTTGATGGATGTGATACACTTGACGGATTAGTATAGGAGTTGAGTGATATATTACTCCATGTATCCGTGGACCAGATTGCATGACCAGATATTTCGGGAGTTCTTAGGTGGGAATTCAAGTAGTTACTTATAAGACAATCTTCCAACAAATGCATGATGTTAGTTTGGGTTCGACATCTAGTGGATTGGTTTGTTCACGCTCGACTTACAGCAGTTCTCGTTGTGTCTTAAAGAGTCCTTGTAGCTTGCTATCACTTGGGGACGCTTCATATGTCGTGTGCACTGCCTTGTACATGATGGCTACTGTAAGGATCGAGCCCGTGCGATCCTGTCCACAAAAATATCGGACGAAATCTCTCTCATGAATTTGTTCTGGCTTGTTTCGTAAGCCTCATCCTTTGTTTTGTTGGAATATGGTAATTCGAGTTGCTTCGATGTCAAGTGGTGATTTCGAATCTTTCCTAAGTGGTGTTCTCATATTTTTATGTGAGAATGCAAATTCTTTTGCTCATTCAAATTGTCATATCAATTCTTTTTCAACCGGAGTCATCTTGTCAATTCTTTTAAACCGGTGTGTTTCTCTTCAAGTAATTATATCCTCTCCAATTTTGCAAGATCAATCTCTCTTTTCTTTCCGGAGTTCATCTCATCTGTCCTAGTTGTCTTTGTTTTTTGCCTCCATCCCACCCTTTTCTTCAGTGATTTAATTTTCATTCAAGAGTTTTTCTTTTCATTGTTGCTTCCGCTATCTTTTCTTCCGTGTCCTATCCGGTGATTCCTTGTGAAGATTCTCACGAGCTTCGTGTTCATCTTTATCCATTTTTGTCATCTTTTCTAGTGAATTCAATTCAGTTATCCGTGTCATCATATCTTTTTCATCTTTTAAATTCTTTCCTATGTTGGAAATTCTTATCAGCCTATCTTGTTTATTCATTCCTCTCTTTTCTATCCGGAGTGTTGAAGATATCTCAGAAGTTTCTTGTTTTCAATTCTTTCAATTATTTCGAGGTGCTCAACCTCATCTAGTTTTAATTTGTATCGGTGTCGTATCTCTCTTTTGAGCAATCTTTTCAACGGTGGTTTCTTCGAGTGGGCCCATAACCCACAAGTTCTTTTCCAGGATCTTTTCTGGCTCTTGTAATGTTTTCGGAGTTCTCTAATAATTTTCAACTATGACAAAAGTATGAATTTCATCAGTCATATCCCTTCTCCAAGATCTATTCAAATTAATTCTCATATTTGGCTCAACCTTTCGTTCTTCTTTATTCCGGAGTGTCTCAGTTATTCTTGGTGGTGTTCTCCTCCTCATTTTCAGCTTGGACGACCGAAGGAGTGTTTCTCTCAAATCTTGGTCCATTATCTGAAAAGATTCATCATTTCAGCTTGGTGTTATCATCTTGAATTTGTTTTCAAACATGAGTAAATCCCTTTCTTGCTATCCGGTGTTTTTCTGAATTGTTTTCATTCTCGATACTTCGAAGGCCACCATTTCAGAAGATTCTTCGTTCTCAGCTTTCAGCTTTCATCCTCAATTCTTCTCAATTGTTGTCTTTTCGTTCTTCTCTCAATTATTCCGGTGCCTCATTCAAGTTTTCTGTTAGGTGGCTCATGATCTTTTCGTTCTCATGTATCTCCATTCATTCTTGTTATATCCCCATTCAATCCAATTCTTACCGGTGTCTCCTTCAAGACTTCTTCAAGTTTGTGCTCATATCTCTCCTCAATCTTTTCTAAAAGAATAAGTGGTACGCTAAATCTGTGGCTTGTCATCAATTAAAATTGATGAAGGATAAGCATAACATAATTCTTATTCTTGTTCATAGTGATCTGAATTCTTCTTCCGGAGTGGCTCGTGATATCAATTCTTTGTCTCAAGCTGTTCTTCAAGACTCTAGTGGTAGTAGTTCTCAATTTCTTCTTCGTTCCTTTCTTGCCAAGCGCTAATTTATATTCCTTCTAACGGAGGCTTTGTGATGTTGCTCTCTTCAATCTATCATCTTGTTCTGACAAGATCATGTTGGTCCCTTGTTCAATTTAGTTGTTTGTTGTGAATCTTGTCTAGTTCTCCTATCTTATCGAATTTTTGCCCCATTTTCCTACCGAAGTGCTGCCGAAATTTCCTGTGAATTCCTGATTGTTTCTCATGTCATTCTTCATATTTTTGCAACCTTCAAGGATCGTTGGTTTCACTCGTTTGTCAAAGAAGCGACTAAGTTTTACCTCTGCTTTCTCATCATCTCCCCCTTTCCATTCTTGGATCTCGGGTCGAGATCCTCTTGTAGTGTAGGAGAGTTGTGATAGCCCGAGACCGACGTTCCAGAAGATTCCACCTTTATTCTGTTTTCGTCGTGTGTTTATTTTATTTGTCGTCTCCTCATGGCATCATTCGCATCATCTGCATTGCATCGGCATCTCCGTTGCCGTCAGTTTTCAGAACTTGCATCCGTTATTAGTTGTCGGTTCTCGTCGTTGCCCGTTCTGAGCCCGACCACACACACACGCGCCCGCGGCATCGTCAAAACCTTGTTTTTAAAAGTGTGTGTAAAACTTTCTCGGATTGGGTTGAAACTTGGCGTCCGGTCTTATTTTAATATAGGTAGGCCCCCTGTCAATTTTCGTCGCAGTCGGAGTCCGTCTGGTACCAGAACGATCGACCGTAGCGGCACCGTATTCGGTCTATCGTTGGACGTTTTTCGGTGTTTTAAAATCACGTTGTCGGGTGCCATTTTCCTCTCGTCCCCGGCTAGCCTACCCTACACCTCCACTTAGCCCGTCCCGCGTTCGAGATCGTTCGATTCCGATCGCGCGGTTGAAATCGAGGCAAAATTCTGCTAAACCTAGCCCCCCCCCCACTGTTATAAATAGGCCCCTCCTCCTAATTTTGGAGCAGCCAACCCCCTTGCCTCGAAATCCATGCAACCCTAGCCTCTCTCTCTCTCTCCTTCCTCCCTCCTCAGCGCTACCGCTGGGCCCGCGAGCCCACCTCCGGCCCGCCAAGCCGGCAGCGCCGCTCCCTGCTCTGCCCGAGCGTGCCGCGGGGAGGCATCCCCCGAGCCGCTGCCTCCGGTCACCTGCGCCGCCCGCGCCTGCCGCCTGACCCGCCGGGAACGGAGTCCCACGGCCAGATGAGGCGAGCTCGCCGCCTCTCGCACAGGATCCCGCCGCCCCGCGACGGATCCCGCCGCCCCAGGTCACCGTCCCTCGCTCCGTCGCCAGCCTCCGCCAGATCCGACGGGAGTCCGATCCCAATCGGATACCGCTCCCGTTGACCGAGCCGCAACGCCCCGTTGGCCGTGCCATCGCGACCGGATTGCTCCGCGCCGAGCGTCGTGCCTCGCTGGCCGTCGACGCCTCGTCGGCCCAGGCCGAGGCCCAGACGTCGGCCCAACTCGCCCCCTCCTCCAGATCTGGGCCGAACACCGAGGTGAGAACCCCCTCTACCTGCCCTATCCAACGCCCTAGGCGTATCATAGCTATTTTGCGCCTCAGGTTAGGCCCGGTAGTTTATATTTTTTTAGGGATTTTTGGAATTATTAATTCCAGAAAATTGTCGGATATTAAAACGCCCGTAGTTTATTAACCATGTGTCTGATCGGAGCGAGCAATATATAAAACTTGTGTAGCTTTTCGTGTAGACTACTATTTTGCAACTTGCATCCATGTTTGAATTAGTTTGACTTGCCATATGCCTAGTTTTGTGTGCTGTCCTAATAGGGATTTATTCCGTAGTTATATTCATGCGTGTCCGGATTGCTCAAATGCCATGGATAAAATGCTCATGTTTTTAGGGACCTTTTGCCATGTATTTTAGAGTAGTTTTTTGTATTTTTTCATGTAGGATTCCGTCGCTAGTTTGTTATATCATGTTTAGGACATATTCTCGCATATACATGTGGCGATATTATTATTTTTGCAACCCCACATGTTATATATGTTTTCGGGGTAGAAAAATCCATAGCATTTAACTGTGCATTTAGTTTTAGCTTTTGAGAAAGTTAGTGCGCGTCATATTTTGACATGTTGCCCTTTTGTTTATTTTGTGGGATTTATTCCGTGCTTGATATGAATAAGTTGTCAACTAGAGATTTGCCCTTGGATGTGTAGGCTAGCCTCTGGTAATTTTGGTTGCAATAGTGATCCTTGTTTAGGTGTGGTTTGCTTGCTCTCAACATGCTAGAAAATAGTGCTGATTTGGAGATGCTGAAATATTCCGAAGTCTGAAATATGTTATATTTTGTTGTTGTCTTGTCATGAGTTTATCTGGTGATCTGTAGCTCTTCTGAGGTTGGTGCAATGGAGTTAGTTGTAGACTTTAAGATTCTCTAGCATGCTGTGAATTTTCATGCCATTTGGTGTTCTGTAGCTTATGGTTTTGCTGCTGCCAATATGCCTTCAGATCGAAAACTGCACTGTCATAAAACTGTTATTTTCACTAAGTATGAAATTGTGTGTGAGAAGCCGTTTTGTGAGTTCTTTTCCTAGTGATCCATGCTTCCATGCTAAATGTTATTGGTAGTATGTTGTAGTGCATCTTGCCCTCTATTGTCTCATGCTTTGGTAGAGCATATTGGATTTGTGTAACTAGTTGTTCGAGAGTGTAGAAAATGCTATGTGGATGATTTTGGTTTATTATGTCTATTTCTTGTTTAGCTCGTAGTTGTTGAACCGTTGCTCCGTTTTGATTGTGTCCTATATGAAACTTGCTTAGAATCTTGTGTAGTTTCGTTATATCTTGCTGGTTGTATGTTTTAAAATGTTGTGGTTGCCATTTGCACGCATTTTGCATTCATGCCATCATATCTTGCGGTGTTCGTATCTTTTGAACCGTAGCTCCGTTGGATATGTTCTCTATGTGTAAATTGATTGTAACGACGCATAGAATCACGTGGGCCTATTTATTTTGCAGTTTAACAAACATTTAAACATGTTAGTTCAGATCTGGACCGAATTATAAATTAATGAATGAGGTCATCCCGGAGATGCTATATGCCATTTTCGACCTCATTTAAAATGCCTAGTTAGGTAGTTTAATTACGCTTCACCTCTTGCCATGTTTAACCACATTTAATATTGTCATGAACCTAATCGAGAGTGAACTAAATAATCTGTATGTGGAGTTTCGTCAATATGCAACTCGTTGCATATTGAACTTCCCTTAATATGTAGTGTTTGATTGTTGTGAATTGACATGCCATGTCCTGCTTATATTCAGCCGTTCACGCATCATATGTGTTGTGCCTCGTGTGGTGTATATCGTGTGTTGATTCTTGTTTCCGGTTTGCTTCGTCTCGATAGAGTTCCGCAAGGGTGTCAGAAAGTGAGGACCCGTTCGACTACGTCGGTTCGTCTGCTTCACGAAGTCGTTCTTCTTCCAAGCGGGATCTCAGGCAAGATGACCATTTCCCCAGATACCATTACTATCATTGCCTTGCTAGTTTTACCGTTTCTATAGTTTTTCTCGCTGCCAACCACCTGCTAAATATCAGCCTCTCAACATTGCCATGAAAACCCTCAACATGTTCACAACCTAGCAAATCACTGATTGGCTCTGTTACCGCTTGCTTAACCTTGTGTTAGCATTGCTAGTTGCAGGTGCAGTTGCTTCCATGTGATAACATGGGTTCCTTGTTATATGACCCTATCAAATGCTATTTAATTAAATGCACCTATATACTTGGTAAAAGGTGGAAGGCTTGGCCTTTCTAGCCTAGTGTTTTGTTCCACCTTTGCCCCCTTAGTTTCGACTACCGGTGTTATGTTCCATAACTGAGCGCTCCAAACACGATCGGGGTTGTTATGGGGCCCCCTTGATAATTCGTTTTAGATTAAAGCTGGTCTCGCAAGGCCCAACATTCGTTCTATATTTGCCTAACATAATAATTCTGTTAAAATTGAAATGCATAGGGAGTTAGCGCTACCCGAGGAGTAATTCTACATAATACAAGGAGGGCCAGTGCCGATGGTGCTGGTCCAAAACAGAGCAGCTTATTAACGCTACCCGGGGCAACTCGGCGTTTGGCGTGGTAACCATAGCTAATCCGGTGTGCCGTGAGAACGAGATACGCGGCTCCTATCGGGATTGTCGGCACATCGGGCGGCCTTGCTGGATTAGTTTTACCTTTGACGATTGTCTTGTGCATCGGGATTCCGGTGATGCTTTGGGTAATCTCAGAGTTGAGGTTTTCCACTAAGGAGTCCGACGAGATCGCGAGCTTCGTGATCGAGGATTTCTATGCGGCTTGTGGTAATTTGTGATGGATTAGTTGGAGCCCCCTGCAGGGTTAAATCTTTCGGAAAGCCGTGCCCGCGGTTATGTGGCAACGTGGAAACTTTTTTTAACACTGGTTCTAGACAACTTGAAGTTAATTTAATTAAAACTTTCCAACTGAGTGCGTAACCGTGATTGTCTCTTTCGCGAGTTCCTTCTCCGATCGAGGACACGGTGGGGTTATGTTTGACGTAAGTAGGTGTTCAGGATCATTCATTTGATCATTAGTAGTTCACGTACGTTATGCGTAGATCATCCCCCTCTTTGATCTTGTACTCGTAAGTTAGCCACCTCATACATGCTTAGCCGCTGCTGCAACCCCACCACTTAACCATACCTCACCCATTAAGCTTTTCTAGTCTTGATACCTTTGGAAATGAGATTGCTGAGTCCCCTGTGGCTCACAGCTTACTACAACACTAGTTGCAGGTACATGTAAAGGTTACTTGAGCAAGCGCGTTGATTGTTCATTTCGAGTTGCTTCTTCTTCTTCTTCATCGATCTAGGATGGGTTCCAGCCCCGCAGCCTGGGATAGCAAGGATGGACGTCGTTCTTTTCTCGTTTGTTTTCGTCCGTAGTCGCACCCTGCTCTTCTTCGTGATGTTTATGTATTGTACTGATGATACTCTGATGTAGCTTGTGGCGAGTGTAAGCCAATTCCATATATCTCATATTTTCAGTACATGTACTTGTAACGATATACATTCTTGCGAAACGACGAGATGCCCTTCTTTCCCTGACGGGGCCCTCGGGCCAAACTGAGGATAGGATCGCATCTTGGGCATTAGAGAACATACCAAAAAAAGAAACTAAAGCGCAAGCTAATCATCTACAACATAATTCGCAAAGACATTTTTTACTATGTTCATGATAATTAGTTCAATTAATCATATTACTTAAGAACTCCCACTCAACTCAACATCCCTCGGGTTGTTCAAGTGTGAAATGATCCAAATCCACCAACCCATGTCTGATCATCACGTGAGATGAGGTGGTTTCAATGGTGAACATCTCCATGTTGATCATATCCACTATATGACTCACGTTCGACCTTTCGGTCTCCTGTGTTCTGTGGCCATGTCTGTACATGCTAGGCTCGTCAAGTTTAACCTGAGTGTTCTGTGTGTGCAAAACTATCTTGCACCCGTTGTATGTGGACGTAGAGTCTATCACACCCGATCATCACGTGGTATCTCGAAACGACAAACTTTCGCAACAGTGCACATTCGGGGAGAACACAATTTTATCTTGAAATTTTAGGGAGGGATCACCTTATAATGCTACCATCGTCCTAAGCAAAACAAGGTGCATAAAAGAGATCAACATCACATGCAAATCATGAGTGACATGATATAGCCATGAACTTATGCTTTTTTATCTCCCTCTTCAATGCATCGACATGATCTCCATCGTCACCGGAAAAACACCATGATCTCCATCGTTGTGTTTCCATCAAGGTTGTCGCTCCAACCAGGCTTGTACTACTATTGCTACCGTTTAGCGATAAAGTAAAGCATTACATAGCGCTTAATGATTGACACGCACGTCTTATAATAAGTAAAGACAACCCTATGGCTCCTATCGGTTGTTGTAGCATCGACATGCAAGTCGATATTAAATGTTACAACATGATCATCTCATACATCAAATATATATCATCATGTCCTTTGCCATATCATATCACAACATACCCTGCAAAAACAAGTTAGACGTCCTCTAATTTGTTGTTGCATGTTTTATGTGGCTGCTATGGGTATCTAGTAAGAACGCTTCTTACCTACACAAAACCACAACAGTAATACGCAAGTTTCTATTTAACCTTCTACAAGGACCGCCTTTGTCGAATCTGATTCAACTAAGGCGGGAGAGACATACACCGGCTAGCCATCTTTATGCAACAAGTTGCATGTCTGTCGATGGAACCGCTCTCTCGTACGTGCACAAGTAAGGTTGGTCCGGGCCGCTTCATCCCACAATACCACTGAATCAAGAAAAGACTAAGGAGGGAAGCAATCTGAATATCAACACCCACAAACTGCTTTGTGTTCTACACGTGATGTCATCTACGCATAGACCTAGCTCATGATGCCACTGTTGGGGAATGTCGCATGTGAAACAAAACAAATTCCTATGGAGATTAAGATATATGAGAGGGGGGAGTGCATCTACATACCCTTGTAGATCGCTAAGCGGAAGCGTATATAACGTTGTTGATGTAGTTGAACATTTTTGTGATCCAATCATGATCTGTCCCGCGATCTCATCACGATCCGTCCCGTGATCCCGTCACGATCCGTCGTGATCTAGTGTCTAACGGACTACACCTCCGTGTTCAGCACACGTACAACGCGATGACGTTCTCCGCCTGCTTGATCCAGCAAGCGAGGGTGGAGAGGTAAACGAGTTCTCCGTCAGCAGGACGACATGGCGCGATGGTAGTGGAGCTGTTCCGGCACGGCTTCGCTAAGCAATATCGAAACTGATCTAGAGGAAGAACACGATCTATGAAGAAGAGGGCAGCACGTGGATTTTCAGGTGGTGGCTACCCTCAAAACCTCCACTATATATAGGAGGAAGAGGTAGGTGGGTTTTCCTTGGACCCTACCCCAAGGAGGAGAGGTTCGGCCGAAGTAGGGGAGAGTCCACCTCCCACAAGGGAGGTGGACACCCTTGGGAGGACTCCTCCTCCTCCTCCTCCTCTCTCAAGCCTTGGCGCATGAGCCTCTTGAGGTTGGCTGCCCAAGCCCACCAGGGGATGGTGCGCCACCTCCTAGGCCCTTGTGCCCCCCGGGGTGGGTGGGGCCCTCCCCGTGGACCCCCAGAACCCTTTCGACACTCCCGGTACAATACCGGAAATCCCCAAAACTATTTCGGAACCCGAATACCACTTTCCTACGTATACATCTTTACCTCCACACCATTACGGAGCTCCTCGTGATGTCTGGGTTCTCATCTGAGACTCCGAACAACCTTCTTCACCAACACGTACAATTCAATAATACCGAAACGTCACTCAACCTTAAGTGTGGAGACCCTACGGGTTCGAGAACTATGCAGACATGACCGAGACACACTCTGGTCAATAACCAATAGCGGGACCTGGATGCCCATTTTGGCTCCTACATGTTCTACGAAGATCTTTATCGGTCGAACCATGATGTCAAGGATTCAATCAATCCCGTATATTGGTCCCTTTCTCCATCAGTATGTTACTTTCCCGCAATTCGATCGTCGGTACCTCCATACCTCGTTCAATCTCGTTACCGGCAAGTCTCTTTACTCATTCTGTAATACAAGATCCCATGACTATTTCCTTAGTCACATTGCTTGCAAGCTCATTGTGATGTTGTATTACTGAGTGGGCCCACAAATACCTCTCCGTCATACGGAGTGACAAATCCTAGTCTCGATTCACGCCAACCTAACAGACACCTTCAGAGATACATGTAGAGCACCTTTATAGTCACCCAGTTACATTGTAAAATTTGATACCCACAAGGCATTCCTCCGGTGCCCGGGAGTTGGATGATCTCGTGGTCATAGAAACAGATACTTGACATGCAAAAAATAGTAGCAATAAACTGACACGATCACATGCTACGTTCATAGTTTGGGTCTTGTCCATCACATCATTCTCCTAATGATGTGATCCCGTTATCAAATGACAACTCATGTCTATGGTCAGGAAACCTTGACCATCTTTAATCAATGACCTAGTCCTTAGAGGCTCACTATGGATAGTGTGTTGTCTATGTATCCACACATGTATTTTAGTTTCCAATCAATACAATTATAACATGTATAATAAACGATTATCATGAACAAGGAAATATAATAATAACTAATTTATAATTGCCCATAGGGCATATTTTCAACAATGACTTCTATGTGTATTTGCAAGCTTGGTGGAGATATTACTTGCTATTGCCATCTTTTATTTGTGCCCCATGCTTATGATAATACGTTGATCTCGCTTTGTGTTCATGCCCGCGATATGTCATGCACATTACTTATGCCTACTATTTACTCACATGACATGATTGCCATGATTTCTCTAGTTTGTTTTATCTTCACACTACTAGTTTGCATGACATGATTGCTACGCTTGCTTATGTTGCATCACCAATGATGAATCCTTGCTATTTTCATGCGGTCGATGACAACCATTGCCATGGTTTCCACATGTTTTCTCTTGAATGTTGCCATATGTCTCCATGTGTTACCTCTATCATGCTAGATGATTTTCCATGTATTTAGTGCAACAATGCTTTTAATCTTCCTAAGGAGATTTCCCCCATAACTTTCTATCATATTATTGGAGCTTTTGATATCTTTCATGTGAAGCATGTTTGTCTTCCTTCTTTTCACCTGATGCATAGTGCCATGAAACCACTGTTGCATCATAATGTTCATGCGTTTTTGCCTCTAATGGTTATGTGCAAGAGAAGAGAACCATCATGATGGATGATATGTTATCTACCGCTAGCAAAAAAAGCTTGTGTGTTGCAACAGGAGAGAAATAACACACGATATTTACCCAATAACCATGACTCAAGATCTTAATAGGTCCATGCCTTTAGTTTCACATGGCATCCCATTTGTGTTGCCGAGAGTGGCCACAGTGCTCACACAACAAAAACGTGTTTGAATGTGGTCAGTACTAAGGTCTCTCTCTCTCTCTCTTTCTCTCTCGCGTGCACCCGCACACGCGCACGCACAGTCGCTCAGAATAATATGAGAAATATTTTGTTTTTTCCCATGAGGTTTTTCATAGGTGTGCATGCCTAGTTCTCGATGTTTTTTCTCTCAAATTGGTTTCAATGTGTGTTTATTTGCATTTCGGATCGCCAGCGGTACAAAAAATATTTTTTAGAAATATTTGTTAGCTAAAAATAGCATCATATTTTGATTCTACACATATTTCTAATCAAATATCATATATAACATGTTAAAATTGGAGTTATGGTTTAAGAGAAATGAATAATTTTGTCTTTACATAAATCATTGATTGATTAACCAAAACGTCAAGGGGTTTTGTGTTAAAACAAAAAAGTTTTGGCTGACTTAAATATGGACAGCGAGTTGGTTACCTAAAATGTTAGGGGGTTTTCTGAAAAAATACAAAAAAAGGTTCGTTTGTTGCTTAAACATGTACTACGGGTTAAGTGACTGAAAACTAAGGAGTTTATTTGCAAAATAGCGCGATGGATGACCATAAGCGGTGCATGCTTTATTATTATGTAGAGATGCATATGCATTCTTTGCTTTTGTTTGTGCATGTGTAGGATACTTCGACTACATGTTAACTTCCACTTCTCGTGAGTTGACCATTCGAGCTCTTGAGAGCGAGCCACTTTGGACCAACGTGTTTCTACATCGCACTCGCTTGTGTGAGGCATTGTGAAGGACGCACAAGGACATGTTTTCAAGGTGAAATCATTCTTGAGCATGGGTATTGTGGACCATCCTACTTCTGTTGCTTGCCATCTAGCCATGCCTCATGGCATATATACCTTGTGTGTAGCATCCAACTTGTGGATTGATTGCTCTTATCATATGTTTTGCTGCAACAATGTCATTTCTTCACATTTGCCTTGCCCCATTGCTCGCTACATACTTGACTTGCTTGCATCACACATGATGAACACTTGTTCTTTTTATTGTGTTGAGTGCCACACTATCTTCACAACACCATATGCACATTATTCTTGGATTGCCTTGCACTTTGGAGCCCCATGTGTTTAGACACTTCATTTTATTTGGTGTTGTGAATGATACCTATGCCTACCATAGACCTTTTGTTGATTGCTTTGTGCATGATTGCTATGACCATGAGGTAGATGCTTGTTATATTATCACACTTATTTGCATCCCTACCTCACCTTTGCATACTTGTTCCTATGATGACTTTGTTTGTGCTTTGTTTATATATTTACATGCCATGCCATAATCCCTTGGCACACCATATGTTATGCATGATGATGACACTTATTCGGTGAATAACTGCTTTGAATGCTTGGTTTTTCACTACTTCTAACCACCTTTTGAAGGAACTACAAGATGGTGCGACGTTGGAGAGTGCCCATTTTGAGCTTGACGTTGATAAGTGCTTGGTGATCGTTCACTTGTACACGGTGATGCCATGTCTTTCCCATGGTAATTTAGATTTCAATCTGAGGATGGATCTTTCCAAGGGGAGGGGATGATGCAGAGAATCCTACGAACACCAGCATGACAATAGTCCATTTGGCAAGTGACATGTGCGACATCCACTTCACATACGTAAAGGTGAATCATCTCCTTTACACGTGTCCACTTGACCCCTTCGAGGATTGTATACTACTTGACACTCCTCTCATGTGCATACATAGGTATTGCCGGAGCTTCACGAATGACGAAGATGAGTGCAAGCACCAAGGAACAACTACACCATCCGCGAGGGAAGCTTGGAAGCGGCGATGGAAGATGACGTATATGTTGAAGCTACAACGGCCGAACATCCTGCGCATGTGCAGAAGAAGACATCAACCGCCAGACATCCGGCCACAACCCGGAAATCCGGCGCGACATCGCTAGGCTGGATATATGATCCCTGCCGTAATTCTAGCAAGAGGTCACCAAAAAAAATCAAGGATAGGTCATCGCTTGGCCGGACATCCAATCATGCCCCAGACATCCAGCGCCTCATGAGCGGCCGGACATCCAACACCTGCTTGTGCGTAGACTTGGCCAAGTGGCTTGTATCTTTCCCATTTCTCCCTCACTTACCACTTTGCGGCTAGGATATATATACTTCTCCTCCTAATTTCTAGGTTTAGAAAAGTTATATATCATTAGTTGAAATTTGCTCCTTCCGCTACTTCTAACATGGAGACTGAGGCCTCCACCGGAGAAGATACCTTGAGGATCTCAATGCCCCTTACGAGGGAAGATCCATCTTGGATTCAAGGCCCATCTCTCCTAGAGATTTGGATTAACTACCCATGTATCTTTATTTCTGTTCATGTTCTTAGATATTGATGCACCTGGTGTATTTCTTGTGATTTGAGGAGTACTTGGTGTGGATCTTGTCCAATAGAGTGTTTCCCCTTTGTTTTCTCCATGTTTTCCCCTCGGGTTCTTCGTGTTCTTCCTCGAGTCCACCTCCAATTTGTGAAGATCGGTCCACCCTCGGGTCTGCCCCGTATCATGGTGATTGGGCGATTTTAACAAATTCTTCACTTAGGAATTGCTTGGGGAGAAATATGGAGTGATGAAATACTACATAACGAATAAAGTACTTAAGTACATGCGAAACATGGAACAACAAAGTCGGCATACACAATGAGTAAGTAGCAAGTGGTCAGGATAAGCAGGCGGAAGATAAAGGTGATTGAAGAATTTGGATTGAGGAAATTTAGAAAGTTTTTAGTCAAAGTCTTCACACAGTAAGGATCCATTTCATTAACACATAATGAGAAATAGAAGGGTTGAGGAAATAGAACCCAATTGCTTGATGAAGACAAAGGATTTGTTCTACAAGTTCCAACTGTTGTGTGATACGTCCATTTTGCATCATGCTTTCATGTTGATATTTATCACTTTTTTGGCTGTTATTTCACTTCACGGTACAATACTTATGCCTTTTCTCTCTTATTTTGCAAGGTTTACATGAAGAGGGAGAATGCCGGTAGCTGGAATTCTAGCCTGAAAAAGGAGCAAGTTTGAGATGCCTATTCTGCGCAACTCCAAAAGTCGTGAAAATCAACGTGGATTTTTTTGGGATTTATAAAAAATACTGGGCCGAAGAAGTTCCAGAGGGGTGCCAGCAGGTGGCCACAAGCCTGCTAGGCGCGGCCACCCCCTGGCCTCGCCTAGGGGGCTTGTGGGCTCCCTGCTGGCCCACTGGGCCCCCTCTTTTGCTACAAGAAGGGTTTCGGTCTGGAAAAAATCAAGAGGAGGCTTTTCGGAGGATTCGCCGCTGCCACGAGGCGGAACTTGAGCAGAACCAATCTAGAGCTCCGGCAGGACGATCCTGTCGGGGAAACTTCCCTCACGGAGGGGGAAATCGTCGCCATCGTCATCACCAACACTCCTCTCATTGGAGGGGACTCATCACCATCAACATCTTCATCAGGAACATCTCATCTCCAAACCCTAGTTCATCACTTGTAACCAATCTTCGTCTCGTGACTCCGATAGGTACTTGTAAGGTTGCTAGTAGTGTTAATTACTCTTTGTAGTTGATGCTAGTTGGATTACTTGGTGTAAGAGTTTATGTTCAGATCTTTGATGCTACTCATTACCTCTCTGGTCATGAATATGATTATGCTTTGCTAGTAGTTACTTTTGTTCCTGAGGACATGGGATAAGTCATGCTATAAATAGTCATGTGAATTTGGTATTCGTTCGGTAATTTGATGTGTTGTATGTTGTTTTTCCTCTAGTGGTGTTATGTGAACGTCGACTACATAACACTTCACCATTATTTGGGCCTAGAGGAAGGCATTGGGAAGTATTAAGTAGATGATGGGTTGCTAGAGTGACAGAAGCTTAAACCCTAGTTTATGCGTTGCTTCGTAAGGGGCTGATTTGGATCCACTAGTTTAATGCTATGGTTAGACTTTGTCTTAATTCTTCTTTCGTAGTTGCGGATGCTTGCGAGAGGGGTTAATCATAAGTGGGATGCTTGTCCAAGTAAGGGAAGTACCCAACTGCCGGTCCACCCACATATCAAACTATCAAAGTAACGAACGTGAATCATATGAACATGATGAAAACTAGCATTACAGAAATTCCCGTGTATCCTCGGGAGCGTTTTTCCTCATATAAGTCTTTGTCCAGGCTTGTCCCTTGCAACAAAAGGGATTGGGCCACTTTGCTGCACCGTTGATACTTTTGTTACTTGCTACTTGCTACAAATCATCTCACCACACAACTACTTGTTACCGATAATTTCAGTGCTTGCAGATATTACCTTGCTGAAAACCACTTGTCAGATCCTTCTGCTCCTCGTTGGGTTCGACACTCTTATTTATCGAAAGGACTATGATAGATCCCCTATACTTGTGGGTCATCAAGACTCTTTTCTGGCGCCGTTGCCGGGGAGTGAAGCGGCTTTGGTAAGTGGAAATTGGTAAGGAAACATTCATATAGTGTGCTAAAATTTATTGTCACTTGTCACTATGGAAACTAATCCTTTGAGGGGCTTGTTCGGGGTGTCTTCACATCAAACGGAAGCACAAAGAGTTGCTCCTCAACCTGCTGCGCCTACTAAAAATATTTGCTTTGAATTTCCTTCGGGTATGCTTGAGAAACTGCTGGCTAATCCTTTTACAGGAGATGGAACATCACATCCAGACTTGCATCTAATCTATGTAGATGAAGTTTGTGGTTTATTTAAGCTTGCAGCTTTGCCTGAGGATGAGGTCAAGAAGAAGGTCTTTCCCTTATCTTTGTGGGATAAGGCGTTGACATGGTATAGGCTATGTGATTATACTGGATCATGGGACTACAATCGGTTGAAATTGGAATTTCATCAAAAGTTTTATCCTATGCATTTAGTACATCGTGATCGGAATTATATTTATAATTTTTGGCCTCGTGACAGAGAAAGCATCGCTCAAGCTTGGGGGGGGCTTAAATCAATGTTATATTCATGCCCCAATCATGAGCTCTCGAGAGAAATTATCATTCAGAACTTCTATGCTCGGCTTTCTCATGATGATCGCACCATGCTTGACACTTCTTGTACCGATTCTTTTATGAAGAGAGATATTGACTTCAAATGGAATTTATTGGAGAGAATTAAACACAACTCTGAAGATTGGGAGCTTGATGAAGGTAAGGAGTCAGGTATGAATTTCAGGTTTGATTGCGTTAAATCCTTTGTTGAAACAAATACTTTTTGTGATTTTAGCGCTAAGTATGGACTTGACTCTGAGATAGTAGCTTCATTGTGTGAATAATTTTCTGCTCATATTGATCTCCCCAAATAGAAGTGGTTTAAATATCATCCTCCCTTAGAAGTCAATGTAGTTAAACCCAATCGAGTTGAAGAGAAAGTCATTGCCTATAATGATCCTATTGTTCCCAGTGCTTACATTGAGAAACCACCTTTCCCTGTTAGGATAAAGGATCATTCTAAAGCTTCAACTGTGATACGTAGAGGCTACATTAGAACACCTACACCCCCTCAACAAATTAGAGTCGAACATAGCATTGCTATTATCAAAGATCTCTTGTCCGACAATGTTGATGCCATGATATTCACTTCTGTGAAGATGCTGCTAGAATTGCTAAACCTCACGCTAGAGACAAACATAGGCCTGTTGTCTGCACGCCTATTGTTTCTGTTAAGATAGGAGATTATTGTTATCATGGTTTATGTGATGTGAGTGCTAGTATTAGTGCAATACCTCAATCCTTATATGATGAAATCAAAGACGAGATTGCACCTATTGAGATAGAACCTATTGATGTCACTATTCAGCTTGCCAAAAGAGATACTATCTGCCCTGTGGGAATTGCTAGGGATGTTGATGTTGCAAATATGCCCTAGAGGCAATAATAAAATGGTTATTATCATATTTCCTTGTTCATGATAATCGTCTATTGTTCATGCTATAATTGTAGTAACAGGAAACAGTAATACATGTGTGAATAAATAGATCACAATGTGTCCCTATCAAGCCTCTAGTTGGCTAGCTCATTAGTCAATAGATGATCATGGTTTCCTCGTCATGGGCATTAGATATCATTGATAACGGGATCACATCATTGGGAGAATGATGTGATCGACAAGACCCAATCCTAAGCATAGCACTAGATCGTATTGTTCGTATGCTAAAGCTTTTCTAATGTCAAGTGTCTTTTCCATCGACCGTGAGATTGTGCAACTCCCAGATACCGTAGGAGTGCTTTGGGTGTATCAAACGTCACAACGTAACTGGGTGACTATAAAGGTGCACTACGGGTACCTCTGAAAGTGTCTGTTGGGTTGGAACGAATCGAGATCGGGATTTGTCACTCCGCGTGACAGAGAGGTATCTCTGGGCCCACTCGATAGAACATCATCATGAGCTCAATGTGACTAAGGAGTTAGTCACACGATGACGTGCTACGGAACGAGTAAAGAGACTTACCGGTAACGGGATTGAACAAGGTATAGGTATACCGATAATCGAATCTCGGGCAAGTTCTATACCGACAGACAAAGGGAATTGTATACGGGATTGATTGAATCCTTGACATCGTGGTTAATCCGATGAGATCATCGTGGAGCAAGTGGGAGACACCATGGGTATCCATACCCCACTGATGGTTATTGGTCGGAGAGGTATCTCGGTCATGTCTGCCTGTCTCCCGAACCCGTAGGGTCTACACACTTAAGGTTCGATGACGCTAGGGTTATAGGGAATTGTTATACGAGGTTACCGAAAGTTTTTCGGAGTCCCGGATGAGATCCCGAACATCACGAGGAGCTCCATAATGGTCCGAAGGTAAAGATTGATATATAGGATGGATGGTTTTGGACAACGGAAATGTTTCGGGCGTCACCGGTAATGTACCGGGACCACCGGAAATGGTCCCAGGGGTCCACCGGGAGGGGCCACCAGCCCCAAGAGATAGCATGGGCCAAAAGAGGGAGGGCAACCCACAAGGAGTCCCAAGGTGCAGGAGGTGGAGAGGGGGGAAACCCTAGGCGCTGGTGGGCCTAAGGCCCACCTGGGGTGCGCCACCCCCTCCCCCTGCCTTGGCCGCCGCACCTCCCATCTGGGGGGTATGTCGCACCACCTAGGGTGGGAACCCTAGGGGTGGCACCCCCCCCTCCCCTCCTCCTATATATAGTGGGGGTTTTGGGGCTGTTTTGCACACAGTTTTCCCTCTCCCTCGACGCAGCCCTACCCCCCTTCTTCCTCCTCTCCCACGGTGCTTGGTGAAGCCCTGCCGGGAGACCTCGTCTCTCCATCGACACCACGTCGTCGTGCTGCTGGAGATCTTCCCCAACCTCTCCCTCCTCCTTTTTGGATCAAGGTGCGGGAGACGTCACCGGGCTGCATGTGTGTTGAACACGGAGGTGTCGTGGTTCGGCACTAGATCGGAATCACACCGCGATCTGAATCGCCGCGAGTACGACTCCATCAACCGCGTTCTAGCAACGCTTCCGCTTAGCGATCTTCAAAGGTATGAAGATGCACTCACCCCTCTCTCGTTGCTGGTCTCTCCATAGGAAGATCTGAATATGCGTAGGAATTTTTTTGAATTTATGCTACGTTACCCAACAGTGGCATCTGAGCTAGGTTTTCTATGCGTAGATTCTATGCACGAGTAGAACACAAAAGGTTGTGGGCGATGATTTGTCAATTGCTTGCCGCTACTAGTCTTATTATTTTCCGGCAGCATTGTGGTATGAAGCGGCTCGGACCGATATTACACGTACGCTTACGTGAGACTGGTTCCACCGACAGACATGCACATCGTGCATAAAGGTGGCTAGCGGGTGTCTGTCTCTCCTACTCTAGTCGGATTGGATTTGATGAAAAGGGTCTGTATGAAGGGTAAATAGCTTTGGCATATCATCGTTGTGGCTGTCACGTAGGTAAGAAAGCGTTCTTGCTAGAAACCCAAATCAGCCACGTAAAACTTGCAACAACAATTAGAGGACGTCTAACTTGTTTTTGCAGGTTTTGACATGTGATGTGATATGGCCAAAGTTGTGATGTTGCATGTATGATGTATGATATGATCAAGTTATTGTAATAGGTTTCACGACTTGCATGTCGATGAGTATGACAACCAATAGGAGCCATAGGAGTTGTCTTAATTTATTGTATGAGATGCAACGCCATGTGCTTACTACTTTTACTTCATTGCTAACGGTTAGCTATAGTAGTAGTGATAGTAGTAGTTGGCGTGAAGACTTCACAGAGACACGATGATGGAGATCATGGTGTCACGCCGGTGACAATGATGATCATGCGATGCCTGAAGATGGAGATCGAAAGAGCAAAGATGATAATGGCCATATCATGTCACTATATGATTGCATTGTGATGTTTATCATGTTTTTCATCTTATTGCTTAGAACGACGGTAGCATAATAAGATGATCCCTCTTCAAATTTCAAGAACGTATTCCCCTAAGTGTGCACCATTGCGAAGGATCATTGTATCGAAGCACCACGTGATGATCGGGTGTGATGGATTCTAACGTTCGCATACAACGGGTGTAAGCCAGATTTACACACGCGAAACACCTAGGTTGACTCGACGAGCTTAGCATGTACAGACATGACCTCGAATACAAGAGACTGAAAGGTCGAACATGAGTCATATGGTTGAATACGATCAGCATGAAGTTGCTCACCATGATGACTAGTCTGTCTCATGTGATGATCGGATACGGGTTAGTCAACATGGATCATGTATCACTGAGATGACTGGAGGGATGTCGGTTTAAGTGGGAGTTCATACTTAATTTGATTAAATGAACTTAATTGTCATGAACTTAGTCTAAAAGTTGTCTTTATAAATATTGTAGATGGCCAACGTCAACCTCAATTTCAACGCATTCCTAGAGAAAAACAAGCTGAAAGATGATGGTAGCAACTATGCGGACTAGGTTCGCAACTTGAAGCTCATCCTTGAAGCAGCTAAAAAGGCTTATGTCCTTGATGCGCCGCTAGTTGACCCACCCGCTCCCGCAGCAGCCCAGGACATTCTGAACGTCTGGCAAACGTGGAGTGATGACTACTCTCTGGTTAGGTGTGGCATGTTATACAGTTTGGAAACGGGGCTCCAAAGGCGTTTTTGAGCAACACGGTGCATATGAGATGTTCCAGGAGCTGAAACTAGTTTTTCAAGCTCATGCCCATGTCGAGAGATATGAAGTCTCCAACAAGTTCTTTAGTTGTAAGATGGAGGAGAACAGTTTTGTCAGTGAGCACATACTCAAAATGTCTGGGTTACACGGTCGTCTGACTTCACTTGGAGTCGAACTTCCGGATGATTCTATAATTGACAGAATCCTCCAGTCTCTCCCACTAAGCTACAAAGGTTTTGCGCTGAACTACAACATGCAAGGGATGGAGAAGACCATTCCCGAGTTGTACTCGATGCTCAAGTCTGCAGAAGTAGAAATCAAGAAAGAGCATCAAGTGTTGATGGTCAACAAGACCACTAATTTCAAGAAGGGCAAGGGTAAGAAGAACTTCAAGAAAGACGACAAAGCCGTTGCCGCGCCCGGTAAGCCAAATGCCGGGAAGAAGAAAAAGAATGGACCCAAACCTGAGACTGAGTGCTTCTATTGCAAGGGAAAGGGTCACTAGAAGCGGAACTGCCCCAAATACTTAGCGGACAAGAAGGCCGGCAACGTTAAAGGTATATGTGATATACGTGTTATTGATGTGTACCTTACCAGTGCTCGTAGTAGCTCCTGGGTATTTGATACCGGTGTTGTTGCTCACATTTGCAACTCAAAGCAGGAACTGCGGAATAAGCAGAGACTGGCCAAGGACGAGGTGACGATGCGCGTCGGGAATGGCTACAAGGTCAATGTGATCGCCGTCGGCACGCTACCTCTACATCTACCATCGGGATTAGTTTTAAACCTTAATAATTGTTATTTAGTACCAGATTTGAGCATGAATATTGTATCAGGGTCTTGCTTAATGCGAGACGGCTACTCATTTAAGGCAGAGAATAATGGTTGTTCTATTTATATGAGTGATATGTTTTATGGTCATGCTCCGCTGGTGAATGGTTTATTCTTGATGAATCTCAATCGTGATGTTACACATATTCATAGTGTGAATACCAAAAGATGTAAGGTTGATAATGATAGTCCCACATACTTGTGGCACTGCCGCCTTGGTCATATCGGTGTTAAGAGCATGAAGAAGCTCCATACTTATGGACTATTAGAGTCTCTTGACTTTGAATCATTTGACACATGCGAACCGTGACTCATGGGCAAGATGACTAAGACTCCATTCTCAGGAATAATGGAGAGAGCAACCGACTTATTGGAAATAATACATACTGATGTGTGTGGTCCAATGAACGTTGAAGCTCGCGGTGGCTATCGTTATGTTCTCACTCTCACCAATGATTTGAGTAAGTCTGGGTATATCAACTTGATGAAGCACAAATCTGAGACATTTGAAAAGTTCAAGAATTTCAGAGTGAGGTCGAGAATCAACGTGACAGAAAAATTAAATGTCTACGATCTGATCGTGGAGGAGAATATTTGAGTCACGAGTTTGGCACACACCTAAGGAAGTGTGGAATCGTTTCACAACTGACGCCGCCTGGCACACCGCAACGCAACGGAGTGTCATTTTGGGGATACGCATTAGAAACTGCAACATTCACTTTAAATAGGGCACCGTCTAAATCCGTTGAGACAACACCGTATGAACTATGGTTTGGCAAGAAACCTAAGTTGTCGTTTCTTAAAGTTTGGGGCTGCGATGCTTATGTGAAGAAACTTCAACCAGAAAAGCTCGAACCCAAAGTGGAGAAATGCGTATTCATAGGATACCCTAAGGAAACTATTGGGTATACCTTCTATCTTAGATCCGAAGGTAAAACCTTTGTTGCCAAGAACGGATCCTTTCTAGAGAAAGAGTTTCTCTCGAAAGAAGTAAGTGGGAGGAAAGTAGAACTTGATGAGGTAATTACACCCCCTCTCAAACAGGAAAGTAGCGCAGCGTGGGAAATTGTTCCTGTGGGACCTACACCAAGTGAAGAGGAAGTTAATGATAATGATCATGAAGCTTCGGATCAATTTACTACTGAACCGCGAAGGTCCACAAGGGCACGCTCCGCACCAGAGTGGTACGGCAACCCTGTGATGGAAATCATGTTGTTAGACAACGGTGAAACTTCGAACTATGAAGAAGCAATGGCGGGCCCGGATTCCAACAAATGGCTTGAAGCTATGAAATCCGAGATAGGATCCATGTATGAGAACAAAGTATGGACTTTGGTGGACTTGCCCGATGACCGGCGAGCCATAGAAAATAAATGGATCTTCAAGAAGAAGACTGATGCAAACGGTAATGTAACCGTTTATAAAGCTCGACTTGTCGCAAAGGGTTTTCGAAAAATTCAAGGAATTGACTACAAAGAGACTTTCTCTCCCGTAGCGAAGCTGAAATCAGTCCAAATCATGTTAGCAATTTCTGCCTTTTATGATTATGAAATTTGGCAAATGGACGTCAAAACAGCGTTCCTTAACGGGAACCTTAAGGAAGAGTTGTATATGATGCAACCAGAAGGTTTTGTCGACCCTAAGGGTGCTAACAAAGTGTGCAAGCTCCAGCGCTCCATCTATGGGCTGGTGCAAGCATCTCGGAGTTGGAACATTCGCTTTAATGAGGTGATTAAAGTGTTTGGGTTCATACAGGTTTACGGAGAAGCCTGTTTGTACAAGAAAGTGAGTGGGAGCTCTGTAGCTTTCCTCATACTATATGTGGATGACATATTATTGATGGGGAATAATATAGAGATGTTGGGAGCATAAAGGCCTATTTGAACAAGAGTTTTTCAATGAAGGACCTTGGAGAAGCTGCATACGTATTAGGCATCAAGATCTATAGAGATAGATTGAGGCGCCTCATAGGTCTTTCGCAAAGTACATACCTTGACAAGATATTGAAGAAGTTCAATATGGAAAACTCAAAGAAAGGGTTCTTGCGAGTTTTGCAAGGTATGAGATTGAGTAAGACTCAGTCACCGACCACGGTAGCGGATAGAGAGAAGATGAGTATTGTCCCCTACGCTTCAGCCGTAGGCTCTCTAATATATGCCATGTTGTGTACCAGACCTGATATAAACCTTGCCATAAGTTTGGTAGGGAGGTACCGAAGTGATCCCAGTATGGAACACTGGACAACGGTCAAGAATATCCTTAAGTACCTGAAGAGGACTAAGGAGATTTTTCTCATTTATGGAGGTGACGAAGAGCTCGTCGTAAAGGGTTACGTCGACGCTAGATTCGACACAGATCTGGATGACTCTAAGTCACAGACCGGATATGTATATGTTTTGAATGGTGGGGCAGTGAGCTGGTGCAGCAGAAAGCAAGAAGTCGTGGCAGCATCTACATGTGAAGCGGAGTACATAGCTGCTTCAGAAGTGGCTCATGAAGGAATTTGGATAAAGGAGCTCATCACTGACCTTGGAGTGGTTCCAAGCACGTCGGGTCCAATGACTCTCTTCTGTGATAACACTCGGGCCATTGCCATAGCCAAGGAGCCCACGTTTCACCGGAAGACGAAGCACATCAAACGCCACTACAACTCCATCCAGGTCCATGTCCAGAGTGGAGTAATAGAGATTTGTAAAGTACATACGGATCTGAATGTCGCAGACCCGTTGACTAAACCTATTCCACGAGCAAAACATGATCAACACCATAATGATATGGGTGTTCGATACATCACAATGTTAACTATATTATTGACTCTAGTGCAAGTGGGAGACTGTTGGAAATATGCCCTAGAGGCAATAATAAAATGGTTATTATCATATTTCCTTGTTCATGATAATCGTCTATTGTTCATGCTATAATTTTATTAACAGGAAACAGTAATACATGTGTGAATAAATAGATCACAATGTGTCCCTAGCAAGCCTCTAGTTGGCTAGCTCGTTAGTCAATAGATGATCATGGTTTCCTAGTCATGGGCATTAGATGTCATTGATAACGGGATAACATCATTGGGAGAATGATGTGATGGACAAGACACAATCCTAAGCATAACACTAGATCATATTGTTCGTATGCTAAAGCTTTTCTAATGTCAAGTGTCTTTTCCTTCGACCATGAGATTGTGCAACTCCCGGATACCGTAGGAGTGCTTTGGGTGTATCAAACGTCACAACATAACTGGGTGACTATAAAGGTGCACTATGGGTACCTCTGAAAGTGTCTATTGGGTTGGTACGAATCGAGATCGGGATTTGTCACTCCGCGTGATGGAGAGGTATCTCTGGGCCCACTCGGTAGAACATCATCATGAGCTCAATGTGACTAAGGAGTTAGTCACACGATGACGTGCTACAGAACGAGTAAAGAGACTTACCGGTAACGAGATTGAACAAGGTATAGGTATACCGACGATCGAATCTCGGGCAAGTTCTATACCCACAGACAAAGGGAATTGTATACGGGATTGATTGAATCCTTGACATCGTGGTTCATCCGATGAGATCATCATGGAGAAAGTGGGAGCCACCATGGGTATCCAGACCCCGCTGATGGTTATTGGCCGGAGAGGTGTCTCGGTCATGTCTGCCTGTCTCCCGAACCCGTAGGGTCTACACACTTAAGGTTCAATGACGCTAGGGTTATAGGGAATTGTTATACGAGGTTACCTAAACTTTTCCGGAGTCCCTGATGAGATCTCGGACGTCACGAGGAGCTCCAAAATGGTCTGGAGGTAAATACTGATATATAGGATGGATGGTTCTGGACACCGGAAATGTTTCGGGCGTCACCGGTAATGTACCGGGACCACCGGAAATGATCCCGGGGGTCCATCGGGAGGGGCCACCAGCCCCAAGAGATAGCATGGGCCAAAAGAGGGAGGGCAACCAGCCCAAAGTGGGCTAGTGCGCCTCCCACAAGGAGGCGCAAGGCACAGGAGGTGGAGAGGGGGGAAACCCTAGGCGCTGGTGGGCCTAAGGCCCACCTGGGGTGCGCCACCCCCTTCCCGTGCCCTGGCCGCCGCACCTCCCATCTGTGGGGGCTGCCGCACCACCTAGGGTGGGAACCCTAGGGGTGGCACACCCCTCCCCTCCTCCTATATATAGTGGGGGTTTTGGGGCTGTTTTGCACACAATTTTCCCTCTCCCTCGACGCAGCCCTGCCCCCCCCCCTTCTTCCTCCTCTCCCAAGGTGCTTGGCGAAGCCCTGCGGGGAGACCTCGTCTCTCCATCGACACCATGTCGTCGTGCTGCTGGAGATCTTCCCCAACCTATCCCTCCTCCTTGCTGGATCAAGGTGCGGGAGACGTCACCGGGCTGCACGTCTGTTGAACGCGGAGGTGTCGTGGTTCGGCACTAGATCGGAATCACACAACGATCTGAATCACCGCGAGTACGACTCCATCAACCGCGTTCTAGCAACGCTTCCGCTTAGCGAGCTTCAAAGGTATGAAGATGCACTCACCACTCTCTCGTTGCTGGTCTCTCCATAGGAAGATCTAAATATGCGTAGGAATTTTTTTGAATTTATGCTACGTTACCCAACAGTTGAAGTATTGTGTGGTAAAACGAATTATCCTGCTGATTTCCTCGTTCTTGCTACCACCCAAGATAGCTTTTGTCCCATCTTATTTGGTAGACCTTTTCTCAATACTGTCAATGCTCATATTGACTATGAGAAGCAAACTGTCACTGTTGGCTTTGAAGGTGTGTCACACGAGTTCAATTTCTCCAAGTTTCGTAGACAACCCCATGAAAAAGAGTTGCCCAGTAAGGATGAAACTATTGTCTTAGATTCTATTGTCGTGCCTCCTACTGATCCCTTAGAGCAATACTTGCTTGAGCATGAAAATGATATGCATATGGATGAAAGGGATGAGATAGATAGAGTTGTCTTAGAACAATATCCTATAGGATGGTGATCGATTTTAGGAAATTGAATAAAGCCACTAGGAAAGATCATTACCCTTTGCCTTTTATCGACCAAATGCTAGAAAGACTGTCTAAACACACACACTTCTACTTTCTAGATGGTTATTCTGGTTTCTCCCAAATACCAGTCGCACAAGCTGATCGGGAGAAAACCACTTTCACCTGCCCTTTCGGTACCTTTGCTTATAGACGTATGCCTTTTGGCTTATGTAATGCACCTGCCACCTTTCAAAGATGTATGATGGATATATTCTCTGACTTTTGTGAAAAGATTGTCGAGGTTTTCATGGATGACTTCTCCGTTTACGGGTCTTCTTTTGATGATTGCCTCAGCAACCTAGATCGAGTCTTGCAGAGATGTAAAGACATCAATCTTGTCTTGAATTGGGAGAAGTACCACTTTATGGTTAATGAAGGCATCGTCTTAGGACATAAAATTTCTGAAAGAGGTATTGAAGTCGATAAGGCTAAGGTTGACGCAATCAAGAAAATGCCATACCCCACAGATATCAAAGGTATAAGAAGTTTCCTTGGTCATGCTGGTTTCTATACAAGGTTCATTAAAGACTTCTCTAAGATTTCTAGGCCTCTTACCAATCTCTTGCAAAAGGATATTACTTTTGTCTTTGACGATGATTGTGAGGAAGCCTTCGAAATACTTAAGAAGGCTTTGATAACTGCACCTATTGTTCAACCACCTAATTGGAACTTACCTTTTGAAATCATGTGTGACACTAGTGATTATGTTATTGGTGCTGTCCTAGGGCAAAGAGTTGATAAGAAGTTGAATGTCATTCACTACGCTAGTAAAACTCTAGACAGTGCCCAAAGAAACTATGCTACTACAGAAAAGGAATTTTTAGCAGTCGTGTTTGCATGTGAAAAGTTCAGGTCTTACATAGTTGATTCCAAAGTCACTATTCACACTGATCATGTTGCTGTTAAGTACCTAATGGAGAAGAAAGACGCTAAACCTAGACTCATCAGATGGGTTCTCTTGCTACAAGAATTTGATTTGCATGTTGTTGACAGGAAGGGTGCTGATAACCCAGTAGCAGATAACTTGTCTAGGTTGGAGAACGTTCTTGATGACCCACAACCTATTGATGATAGCTTTCCTGATTGATGACCCACAACGTTCTTGGAGAACTGCACACAAGGTATTGCAATCAGGTTTCTATTGGCCCACTCTCTTTAAGGATGCCCGTAAGTTTGTCTTGTCTTGTGACGAATGTCAAAGAGTAGGTAATATCGATAAACATCAGGAAATGCCTATGAACTATTCGCTCGTCATTGAACCATTTGATGTTTGGGGCTTTGATTATATGGGACCTTTTCCAAAATCCAACAGGTATACTCATATCCTAGTTGTTGTTGATTACGTCACTAAGTGGGTAGAAGCTATCCCCACTAGTAGTGCCGATCACAACACCTCTATCAGGATGCTTAAAGAAGTTATTTTCCCTAGATTTGGAGTCCCTAGATATCTAATGACCGAAGGTGGTTCACATTTCATTCATGGTGCTTTCCGTAAAACGCTTGCCAAGTACGATGTCAACCATAGAATTGCGTCTCCCTATCACGCTCAGTCCAGTGGTCAAGTAGAGCTAAGCAATAGAGAGATTAAACTAATTCTGCAAAAGACTACGAATAGGTCTAGAAAGAATTGGTCTAAGAAGCTCGATCATGCACTGTGGGCTTATAGAACTGCCTATAAGAATCCCATGGGCATGTCTCCGTACAAAATGGTGTACAGTAAAGCATGTCATTTACCTCTTGAGCTAGAGCATAAAGCTTATTGGGCAATCAAAGAGCTCAACTTTGATTTCAAACTTGCTGGTGATAAGAGGTTATTTGATATTAGCTCGCTTGATGAATGGAGAACTCAGGCATATGAGAATGCCAAGTTGTTCAAAGAAAAGGTTAAGAGGTGGCATGATAAAAGGATACAAAAGCATGAGTTCAATGTAGGTGATTATGTCTTGCTATATAATTCTCGTTTAAGATTTTTTGTAGGCAAGCTTCTCTCTAAATGGGAAGGTCCCTATATTGTTGAGGAAGTATATCGTTCCGGTGCTATCAAGATCAACAACACGGAAGGTAATTGTCCGAGAGTGGTAAATGGGCAGAGAATCAAGCATTATATCTCAGGTACTCCCATAAATGTTGAAAGCAATATTATCAATACCATAACTCCGGAAGAATACCTAAGGGATATTTATCAGCCTGTTTCAGACTCCGAAAACGAAGAGGTATGTGATTCGGTAAGAAAACAGACTCCAAAACTTTTCCAGTAAGAATTTTTCTCCGTTTTGGAATATTTGAAAAATAGAAAAATTGGAAGTAGTTCGGAAAGCTTGCGAGGAGGCGACAAGCCTGCCAGGCGCGGGGTCACCCCTGGCCGCTCCTGGGGGGCTTGTGGCCACCTCGTGTGCCTCACGGACTCCTTCTGGTCTGGAAAAAAATCATTATATATTCTCCCGTAAGGTCTGACCCTCGTATCACGCAGATTTCCTCTGTTTTCGTTTTGAGCATGTTTTCTGCCGCAGATTTAGGGCAAGATGTCTTCTCAAGATTCATAGGGGGAGAGCTATGTGGCCGAATACCTTGCTAACCCCAAGGTCTATGGGGACTTCGATCCTTATGGTTGGACCACTAATGAGGAAGAAGATTATGATCCCAAGGGGAAGGAACAAACAAGTTCCGATGAGGAGGAGGCTTCTCTCCTCCGCCTGGAGACACCCATGTGGATTTCAAGAAATCGGGCCTCCCTGACTCAAGGAAGAAGCCTAAGACTTTGTTTATCCCTTCTCGTTTCTTGCAGGAGAGTAAGCAGGAATTATGCCAAAGGGTGTTGAAGCTTGAAGAGGAAAATGATGATCTGAGAGAGCAGAATTTTATGCTCAAGTGGAAATTAAACAAGCTCAAGACCTCTGTAACAACTTCACCACCATCACCTCCAAAGGAAGACAACTAAGCATGGGTATGGGCAATCCCCTTGGCTTGTGCCAAGCTTGGGGGAGTTGCCCCGGTATCGTATCACCATCACATCTTTTTCCCTTACCTTTGTTTTAGTTTGTTCCTTTTCAGTTTTCTCTTTCTCTAGTAGAATAAAGGTCTTAGTGTTTTAGGTTTGAGTTTTGCTTTGTGTCACCCCCCGATGTATTCGAGCTCGTGAGCCATATAATAAAGGGTGTCTTAGTTAAGGGCCTTGCCTCATGCCATGATCAAGAGAATGAGAAAAGAACAAAAGCATGAAAGATCATGTAATGATCTTATGGAAAGTGATGGCTTCACATATAAAAAGAATGATGATTGAAACTTGTTGAGGGTAGACAAACGTAGACCTTGGTCACTGTTGCAATTAATAGGAAGTGATAAAGAAGGAGAGGTTCACATATAAATATATCATCTTTGACACCATCTATGATTGTGAACACTCACTAAACTATTGCATGCTTAGAAGTAGATGTTGGACAAGGAAGACAACATCATGAATTGTGTTTGCTTGGTTCCAAACAATGTTATATGATTAGAGATCCCTTAGCATGTGACGATTGCTTCCACCTCATATTAGCCAAAACTCCCGCACCAAGTAGAGATACTACTTGTGCATCCACAAACCTTCAACCCAGTTTTGCCATGAGAGTCCACCATACCTACCTATGGATTGAATAAGATCCCTAAAGTAAGTTGTCATCGGTGCAAGCAATAAAAATTGCTCCCTAATATGTATGATATATTAGTGTGTGGAAAATAAGCTTTGTACGAATGTGTGATGAGGAAGACATAAAAGCGACAGACTGCATAATAAAGTTCTTTATCATAGGAGGCAATATAAAGTGACGTTCCTCCGCGCTAAGAGGACACACATCCAAACCTCAAAAGCGCATGACAACCTCTGCTTCCCTCTGTGAAGGGCCTATCTTGTACCTTTACTTTTTGCCCTTGAAAGAGTCATGGTGATCCTCACCAATTCCTTATTTCGCCTTTATCTTGGCTACCGTCATATGCTTGGGAATATTCATATGTCAACTTGGAAGTAAGTATTCATGAATTATTATTGTTGACATTACCCTTGAGGTAAATGGTTGGGAGGCGAAACTATAAGCCGCTATCTTTCTCTGTGTCCGACTGAAACTTTGATGTCATGAGTACCATGTGAGTTGTAGCAATTGTAGAGAACGAAAGGATGATTGAGTATGTGGATTTGCTTCACAAGCTCTTATTTGAATCATTCCGATGTTGTGATAAATTGCAATTGCTTCAATGACTAAAGGCTATTGGTTGTTAATTCTCGGTAAGGTTCTTGATGCATGCTTTACTTTGTGAAGGAATTGTCACTTTAGCATGAGAGATTATATGTTGGTATTGCTGTCCTGATCATGATCATGATGCCTGCATGTTCGTATCTTGTTTTGTCGACACCTCTCTCCCTAAACATGTGGGCATGTTTGTTGATCTAGGCTTTCGCTTGAGGACAAGCGAGGTCTAAGCTTGGGGGAGTTGATATGTCCATTTTTCATCATGCTTTCATGTTGATATTTATCGCTTTTTGAGCTGTTATTTCACTTCACGGTACAATACTTATGCCTTTTCTCTCTTATTTTGCAAGGTTTACATGAAGACGGAGAATGCCGGCAACTGGAATTCTGGCTTGAAAAAGGAGCAAGTTTGAGATGCCAATTCTGCGCAACTCCAAAAGCCGTGAAAATCAACGTGGATTTTTTTGGGGATTTATAAAAAATACTGGGCCGAAGAAGTGCCAGAGGGGTGCCAGCAGGTGGCCACAAGCCTGCTAGGCGCGACCACCCCCCAGGTCGCGCCTAGGGGGCTTGTGGGCTCCCTGCTGGCCCACTGGCCCCCCTCTTTTGCTACAAGAAGGGTTTCGGTCTAAAAAAATCAAGAGGAGGCATTTCTAAGGATTCGCCGCCGCCACGAGGTGGAACTTGAGCAGAACCAATCTAGAGCTCCGGCAGGACGATCCTGCCGGGGAAACTTCCCTCCCGGAGGGGGAAATCGTCGTCATCGTCATCACCAACACTCCTCTCATTGGAGGGGACTCATCACCATCAACATCTTCATCAGCACCATCTCATCTCCAAACCCTAGTTCATCACTTGTAACCAATCTTCGTCTCGCGACTCCGATTGGTACTTGTAAGGTTGCTAGTAGTGTTAATTACTCTTTGTAGTTGATGCTAGTTGGATTACTTGGTGGAAGAGTTTATGTTCAGATCTTTGATGCTACTCATTACCTCTCTGGCCATGAATATGAATATGCTTTGTGAGTAGTTACTTTTGTTCCTGAGGACATGGGATAAGTTATGCTATAAATAGTCATGTGTATTTGGTATTCGGTTGGTAATTTGATGTGTTGTATGTTGTTTTTCCTCTAGTGGTGTTATGTGAACGTCGACTATATAACACTT